>NC_091475.1:184388433-184712618 GCF_036971445.1 Narcine bancroftii | reverse complement strand
TTCTGATAATTTCTAAAATGTTTTATGTCAGTGGCAATTCTATATTAATTTTGTAGAAATATATTGGAGATAGTTCCTGAATGTATTCATGGAAACCATAGTAACCACACTATTTTGAGCCTATTATTTAATGTAAATGTTGAATGGGTTAATGCAAATACTTACTTTGATCAAACACAGTAAAATTTAGTACTGTATAGAATAGGAATTAGTACAATGTACAAATACCAAATGTTATTTTCATTAAAAAGACACGTACAATTTTTTGTTGTAACAGCTGATTATTTTGTGCATTTTCTTTGGTGTGTAACGTAGAGACATGCTTGATCAATCTGCTTCCGGACTAAGAAACGTTGTATCTCAATTGGAAAAGCAAATGGACACCATTGAAGAGGAAGGTACATATAAAATTTTAATTTCTGCTTGTCTATTCTTGCATTTTAAGAATGATCATAATTTTCAATGAAATGAAAACTCTTTGATAGCATCGCCATTAGTGGTGCCGATGTACCCCAAATGACTGCATAATATCTTATAAGGACCTTTTTTTTGCTGGATTGAAAGGGCATTATTAGATTAAAAAATAAACACTTTTCTCACTGGAAATGATAAGCCTGGTGAAACACCAGGCAAATTCTCTGGTGTTGAACTAAGTAGCTTTCAAATTCAAACAAAGCAAAGGTTGAAACAAATAGTTCACTAAAAACTTAAGCAAGTAAATGATTTAAAGGAGAGAGACTGAGAAGACTGAGTTTATAGTGGGCATTGAGAAAATTAGATCAGCACAGCACTTCCCAAACATCTGCAAGTTACACACTGTCCATACTTGGAATTATTGTACCGATCCTTCATTGTCACTGGGTTTAAATCTAGGAATCCTCTCCCACGAGCATTATGGGATTGTATGATAATGTAATGAGCATGTTGTCTTACACATTATATAAACTATCTGCACACCAAACTTCTTAATTGCTGCAATTGAACAGGAACTTGTAAGGAAAAAAATTAAATTAATTGAATTAAATTAAAAGAGGCAATAAGTACAGAAAATAGATAATAAATATTCACAATAATCCAAGTACAATAATGTGACATGCAATAGTGTAGACAGATTCTTTTTGGAGCTGTCGAAGCAGTCCATGATTAGTGCATCAAAGGGAGGTTCAAGAGTTGGAAAGAAACTGTTCTTGAACCATGAGGGTTCTTCACTGGAAGAGTTGAGATGATTCAAGAAGGGAGTTCCCCATCACCTTGAGAGCAGTTAGGGACAGGCAATAAATGCTGACCTTGGTGGTATAATAAATACTTCAAATGTATATTTATTTAGATGTGAGTTGAGAGAGGAGAGAAATTGATAGGGATGGTATTTCTTGTGTACATTTACAATCTGATCCCCTGTTTTTTTGTGGTCAACAGCTATTTCATATGACCACCGTGATATTTGGTCTGTCTGGACTTATTGGTGCTAATGTGACCAGAGTAAAATTTCTTGGGTAAAACCTTGTATGTTCCCTTAAATTATCACCAGATTCAGGGACCTTAAGAAATGAACCCATCTATACCTTCATTCTGTTAATGCACAGTGGGATTTGTAATGCATGTCAAATCTGAAGTTCAGCTGTAAGTAAAGCTTATTCCAATATTGTAATTTTAGCTTGGAAACCTTATTTTAAGTGATCTACTTTGCTTAAATATTGCAATACTAAACATGTTTGTGCAGAAGGGAACAGGCACCAAATAAGTTCAGAGAACAGTGTAAATAAAATTTACATTAGAATTTAGAATATCAAACTTGAAAGCCTGTGTGGTATGTGGGTGTTACTGTAAGGAGATAATTTATTGTCCACCCATATCTTCCTTTGACAAAGGAATTAATCATTTGTAGTAAGTACACCAGCAAAACTCTCCATGCATACTTTCAATGCTACACTCCAAACCCACACACCATAACGCAATGCCAAGTTTTTTTTCATTCATCCTAAGGAAATGAATGGAAAACCAGGTATGAAACTCAAGAAGAGTTGAATCTACAATTGGAGAGGCAAATCAAGATTTTAGAAGAGAAATTGGAGTGTACTCGTGGCAATCCTGTAGGTACGTACTTACACAAAAAAAAATTTTCTTCTTAGTGCACTTTATTTACTACAGATTGGGTCAAAAAATCAGATTAATGTAGTTTCCGACAGGCTGAACTCTGGTCAACAGCAAAGTAAATTCAAAACATCAAAAATACATTGAATAGAATAACTTAAAAGGTGATAAATATACAGACAAAATATCCATTGCTAACATTTGTTTTTGTAATTAGTGAATAACTGTTAGTTTAACTTTTACTGAGCTGAATTATTTTGAATTAAATTATTTTACATTATTGTTTTAGATAGATTGTCTTCTGTATATTCATTTGAGGAGATGCCAGTGGTAAGTATGATAATTTGAAATTTGTTGAAACTATATAAATACACAATACGTCATTATTATATTTACAGATGTGGTATTAATTCATTTTATGAACAATGCTTTCTCTCTGTGAGAAAAAAGCCTGTTTTTTTTTCTCCCTGCTTGCAAAACCACATGACCCTCTTAGAACAGGAAACTGCACTCAGACAGCCTGCAGCTCCGAACCTAATCCTCCAAGTTCTTTCATCTGTTGCTTTTCAAAACAACAATCCAGTAGTGAAGTCTCTATAGGCACTTCCCAAAGCTTTTGCAAAGGCACTCGGAACTGGCCTGTCTAACTTGAACAGAGCTCCAGTATTTTAAATGAGATCTGTTTTGAAGTGTTTATATGTGACCTACACTTAAAAAAAACTGCCACAATTTATCTCCTTTTAAACATATCTATATACAATATAAAACCCAACATAATCTGTCATATATTGACAACTCAATATACTGCCATAGAGTGAAATCTAGGGTTTCCATTGTACCTGTGCTTTGAGAAGCTGTGAAAGACATTGGTGGAAGCCAGGGGAATGTGAAATGGCAACATCAAACCCTTGTGTCCCATCTCAGGATATATAGATGCAGAAAATTTTTATTTGGAGGTCTAAGGAGGTTGTATTTTGTTCAGCAATAATGGCAAGGATACAACAGCTGTTGGATGTGGAACTGCAGGTCTCTTAAAGTCTTGTATCTGGTAGCACTGAACCTCCATCAAGGACCCTCCCATTCAACACATTTTCATCCCATCTATTTTTCTCTCACCCTTGCATGAAGGTTCTCCTTCAATTCTGTTGTATTGCTTGTCTTAACCATGAGAGAGTTTCATACTCCTTAATGAGATTGAAAAAATAGTACAGTAGTGCAGTGGTTGTACCTGGACGATTTAGTGACCTGGAATGCTATTAATATATGGAATAAAATGAATAATTATGACTGTGAAACAACTCTTCTCATTGCCTAATGTCCTTCAGAGAAAGGAACCTGCCAACCTGGTATGATTCCACGTGCACTAACATGGTTGATTCTTGACTGTTCTTTGACGTTTCAAAGAAATTATAATAAATGCTGATCCAGACAGTGGCATCCACATCTTCTGGAAGAACAATTAAAAACTTGCTATTTAATTATCATTCACTCTCAAAAAACTTGCCTACCCTTGCATCCTATGGTCACATTCTTAAAAATGAGAAAATTACTTTTGGACAAGTGTGTATTGTGTGATTTATAGTTTTATGTTTAACATTCAAGGGGTAAGTAAACAATTGATAATTTAAAGACTGCCATTGAAACTCCTGTAGTGAGCTAAGGGTTAACATTAAAAAAAAATTGCCAGTGTTATTTTAGAATCTACTGAGTGTGATCCTTTTGCATATTTGAGTCATTTTTATATGTCAGGACAGCTGGAGATCTAGAATTACAATTTCATGAGAAAGTAATTAGACACAATTTCCATATCAATCTTTCCTACAGGCTTGTGCGTGGGTGTTAAAGCATCCTCTGGCAGTAAGAGTGCTAGCCAAGCATAGTTAATAGTAACTCCACAGAGGCAGGATATGGTTGGTGTTAGCAGATTAATTTCTGCCAACAGGAAGATGTACTGCAAACAAAATGCTTACTTTCTTCCTTCACTTCCCTGTCTCCTCGAAAAGTTAACTCCATGTTTGTGCAATTCCATAGATATAGCTTATTGCTTAATGGTGCATCATTCAAATGCACCCACAGTCGATCTTGGCGACAAAGCTTATTAAGAATGTGTAAAAGAGAAACATTTCAATCATGATTCTCCCTTCTCCCAACCACAACACAGATGAATTCAAGAGTAGGGAGGTTATGATGAAATTGTACAAGGCATTGGTGAGGCCAAATTTGGAGTACTGTGTACAGTTTTGGTCACCAAATTATAGGAAAGATATAAACAAAATAGAGAGAGTGCAGAGAAGGTTACGAGAATGTTGACAGGATTTCAAGGTTTGAGTTACAGGGAAAGGTTGTGCAGACTGGGGCTTTTTTCTCAGGAGCGTAGAAGATTGAGGGGGGACTTGATAGAGGTGGTTAAGATTTTAAAGGGACAGACAGAGTAAATGTGGATAGGCTTTTTCAATTAAGAGTGGGGGAGATTCAAACTAGAGGGCATGGTTTAAGATTGAAGGGAGAAAATTATAAGGGGAACATGAGGGGAAATTTCTTTACGCAAAGGGTGGTAGGGATGTGGAATGAGCTTCCGACAGACGTGGTTGAGGCAGGATCATTGGTTACATTTAAGGAAAGACTTGATAGTTACATGGAGAAGAGAGGACTGGAGGGGTATGGACTGGGTGCTGGTCAGTGGGACTAGGAGGGTGGGAATTTGTTACGGCATAGACTAGTAGGGCCGAACTGGCCTATTCTGTGCTGTAAGTAGTTATATGTAATTCTTCACCACTTTTCATTTAAATAATGTGATTGGCACACTAAATTATTTTCTAATCAAAATTCCTAGCTAAAAATAAAATCCTTCAGCCAACTATTATGATCCTGTTTTTACTACAATATGGCCTCTGCAGACTTTCATGTTTCACTTCATTATGTTTCTTTAACCTAGTTTGCAGTCTTTACTTCAGCACAAAGAAGTTAGAAGAATGAAACAATAAAAGGATATCTTTTATTTTCAGAAAAATCTGGGTAACCTAATGATTTGTCTTCAAAAATTATTAAACATCTTAATGGAAAAGCATTACTAGGTACTACCAAAAAAAATAGTTGCCAAGAAATCCAATAGAAAATTCAGAAGCATATATAGTATGTGCTTAAGGGGAGGCTGAGAAAACATGAGGGAGAAAGAATGTCTAGGTTATGGTGATAGATTTGGATGTGAGGAGTCAACAATGACATAAGCGCCAACAGTGACTGCTTGGGCTGAAAGGCTAGTCTTTGTCATTGTGTTCATTCAAAACAGAGATGGATAGATTTCTGGACAACAACAGAATCAAGGGATCTGGAAGTAATACTGGAAAATAATGCAGAACTAATAGAGCCGTCACAATCTTAATAAACGGAATAGCAAGCTTCACAAGCCAGTCTGCTTTCTTATTCTTAATAAGTAGATGTGGCCAGTGGTGTAACAGTGTATCGGAAGTTTTTGATCTTTATTTAAATTGTCAGAAACTAGATACTGGTGATTCATGGGGCTATGTCTTCACTACATATTTTCATGCCACTCATTGAACACCTGTTGTAGATTCTTGTAACGGATCATTATAGCCTCAAGATAATCCACTGTACAGATGCCCAACATGGCATGAATATAAAAGCCCGCAGATCAATCAAGATTGAAGATTTGTCCTCGATGACCTCACACTGTAGTAGTGAGTGGAGGTTGTAGAGAGTGTTGGTAGCAGATTGGAGGGTGGAGAGGGATGATCTGTGCGAAGACTGGTGAGGTTAACAAGAGAGCCGGAGAGAGGTGGGAGGTTAGTATATGGTCATCTGGGATGTGATAATTGTCAGAGAATGAAAGGAGCAGGGAGAAAACCATTGAGGACTGGGGAGAAGTTATGAATCAGAGGAGGCTGGAGGAATTATCAGATGTGGGAGAAAGGATGGAGAAGATGCTCTGGAAGAGATCAACATCTAAGGCTGGTGGAAGTTAGAGGGTGGCAAAAGAATGAGGTGAACATCAGAGCAAGCAGGGGTGATCAGGAATTGGCAATGGAGAAGATTTGAAGTATATCAACGAGGCCAATGATAAATTGGAGGTATGGTCTTGAGGAAGAGATTGGTGTCATGATGATGTTTAAAGAGCTGGGAGAATGTCTTAGGGAGGAGATTGGAGGTGGGGCAGGGTGAGGAATAATCAAGACATTAGGACTGGTGTCAGAATATTGGAGGTGTGGGGGGGAGTTGGTTGGGAAAACAGGGTCATTAACAAAAAATGGAAATAATCGCAAGGATATGGAGAAGAGGTGAGAGGGGTGCGATGGATTTAAATAATAATGAAGGATCCACTTAATACTGCTGCCTTGTACTGCCCTTCTGCAGCCCAGGTTGAAAAATGTTGGAGAAGGGCTTAGTGTGTGAGTCAAGACCTGGACAAGTGTTAAAACCCAAGCCACTCATTCACAAGTCGTGTATGTGTGACACAGTATGGTGCAGTTGACACCAGTTATTCATGGTATCTTAAATAATACACATCCAACAGCCTCTCTGAATGCATGCATCATATAGGACTGGGCCGAACCAGTGCAAGTGGTATAAAAGTTGGAAGTGGCACGGTTAGTGTAGCGATTAGCACGAAACTATTACATTGTCAACGAAGGGATTCAAACCAGACGCTGCCGATGAGTTATGTGCGTTCTCCCTGTGACCTGCGTGGTTTTTGACCTGGTGCTCCAGCTTCTTCCCACCCTCCAAAACGTACAGGCTTGCAGATTAATTGAATGTAATTAAGCGGCATAGGTTTCAGTGTCTGGAATCAGCTTCTACTGGGTTATAAATATATTTAAAAAAACCCAATTGTGTTTTAGACAATGTCACACATAGTTTGAAAAGATTGCGCAGTGCAAATTAATTTTCTGGATAGAGATTTCAACAAAGCTTAGTAGGTTTATGCTTTGCCTTGCATAAAACTCTGTCTACATTGAACCATGTAAGATTTGTAAGACTCTTTTTAATTCATCAACAATCTAATAAAAGTTTGCACAATAGAATCGAATTCACATTTGAAACACTGCAGCTCACATATGGGCAACAATGACAAATGTGTACTACAGTCTGCTCTGGCACACTCATTTAACTGATATTAGAAAGAGTTTGCCTTGCTATCTGTCTTGGACATGAGAGCATCAATGTAATAGACTGTTATCCAAAAGTGCTTTGGTCAGATGTATGATGACCAGATTACAAATGACATGAGATCCTTTTCGAAAGAATAGCCATGAGGTTTAATCCCTATTCTATACAAGGTCCCTGTCCCACCCCTTCTTCCCTGACTCTTTACATTGGCTTCTCTACTACATTTAACCAGTTTCGATAAAGGATTTCAATCTGAAAACATTAACCATTCTTCTTTTCTCACTGAGGCTGCTTGACTTCTAGCAGATTATGTTTAGCAATTGTGTAAATACTACTGTGAGTGTGGCAGCCTTTGCTATCAAAAAATGTCAAGTAACAAATGTACATTTCAAAAGATCCTGCACAGATATATCACAGCTTGTGCCCAAGAAATTGAACGAATCAAGCTATTGAATTAATAAACCACCCCTCCATCAACTCCATCTATTCCTTCAGATGCTGTGGGAGAGCTGCCAACATATTAAAAGAACCATCCTATCCACCCTCTCCTCCCCCTGCCTTCCCCCACCTCCCATGAAGCAACCCCAGTCTCCCATGAAGCAAAGATACAGGAGTCTGACAACACCCACTTCCAGATTTAAAGACCATTGAAAGGACCACTCTTTAGACAAATCATGCTGTTTAACTGAACTTT
Source organism: Narcine bancroftii (assembly GCF_036971445.1). Taxonomy (NCBI): domain Eukaryota; kingdom Metazoa; phylum Chordata; class Chondrichthyes; order Torpediniformes; family Narcinidae; genus Narcine; species Narcine bancroftii. The sequence continues at coordinate 184,704,709 of NC_091475.1, read as the reverse complement.
TTCCTCTGTAACAAGATACTTTGCTTTTTGTTTCATTTTACACTGCCTTTTGTACTTAAAGATAGGTTGACTTGTCTAGATAGTATGCAAAACAAAGTTTTTTTTTACTCTATCTTGATATATATGACAAGTATCATCCAACAAATTCAATTCAACCAGTAGAAGCCATTGATGTCATGAATGAAAATCAATTTGCATGTCCAGTTAAAAAGTCCCCATGCATTTGAACATGTCTGTTATGCAGGAGTCCCAAACATAACATAAAAATGTTGAGGACTTGAATTCTTATTTCATAAGGGAGAGAATACACTACTTTGCTATTTATGTATATCAAGACATGAAATATTTACACCATTAAAACTATAAAAATAACATGCATCTCAACACCATAAATTGAAAGCTTTAGATAGTGTATAAAGTCATAAGGATGGCATTTGTTTATAGTTTTGGTCAGATGAATACAGAAAACTTTTAAAGACCTAAAAGTTATCTCAGAATTGATAGATCTTGTAAGGCATTGCCATGTCAGATATAATCATCTTAACCTGTCAAGAAGCCCAAGAATGAGCACCCTCCACTACACATCAACAACTATGTCATAGAGAGAGTAGAGTGAACCATATTTCTTGGAGTTCACTTACAGTAACTAGTGACCTATTGTGAACACACATCTCCTCACTTGTCAGGAAGGAGCAACAGTGACTGCGCTTCCTGAGAGACTGAAGCGGGCAAGGCTACCAGCCATCATTATGTCAGCTTTCTACAGGAGCTCTAACAAGAGCATCTGGCAGGCTGGCTCACAATGTGGTATGGTATGTGTGATAGTACAGATCTATCACCAATGTACCAACCCCCCACATCTCCATCGGGCACACAAAACTCAAAACGGTCAACCAGTTTACCTATCTCGGCTGCACCATTTCATCAGATGCAAGGATCGACAATGAGATAGACAACAGACTCGCCAAGGCAAATAGCGCCTTTGGAAGACTATACAAAAGAGTCTGGAAAAACAACCAACTGAAAAACCTCACAAAGATAAGCGTATACAGAGCCGTTGTCATACCCACACTCCTGTTCAGCTCCGAATCATGGGTCCTCTACCGGCATCACCTACGGCTCCTAGAACGCTTCCACCAGCGTTGTCTCCGCTCCATCCTCAACATCCATTGGAGCGCTTTCATCCCTAACGTCGAAGTACTCGAGATGGCAGAGGTCGACAGCATCGAGTCCATGCTGCTGAAGATCCAGCTGCGCTGGATGGGTCACGTCTCCAGAATGGCCTTCCCAAGATCGTGTTATATGGCGAGCTCTCCACTGGCCACCGTGACATAGGTGCACCAAAGAAAAGGTACAAGGACTGCCTAAAGAAATCTCTTGGTGCCTGCCACATTGACCACCGCCAGTGGGCTGATATCGCCTCAAACCATGCATCTTGGCGCCTCACAGTTTGGCGGGCAGTAACCTCCTTTGAAGAAGACCCCAGAGCCCACCTCACTGACAAAAGGCAAAGGAGGAAAAACCCAACACCCAACCCCAACCAACCAATTTTCCCCTGCAGCCGCTGCAACCGTGTCTGCCTGTCCCGCATTGGACTTGTCAGCCACAAACGAGCCTGCAGCTGACGTGGACTTTTACCCCCTCCATAAATCTTCGTCCGCGAAGCCAAGCCAAAGAGAGAAGATCACCAATGTACATAGTATATATAGTTACTGTATCTAGACTGTGCTTACAGCGATTGGCTGAGAGCTAAGCCACACCTATTGTCTGGGCCTTAAAGGATTGTGTCCCTAGCCAGGTCGGATCATTCCAGACTGGTCAGCCACCTGTGAAGAGCTCCTGTCTTTTGCTAATAAAAGCCTTGATTGGATCAACAAGTCTTTGATTCTTTCAACGAGCTCTACAGTATGGTCGCTGCAGAGAAATCGATCGGAGGTCAAGCCACAGGACCATAAGAGCTGAAGTCTTCCCCGTTTTACTCCCCCTCCCCCAACCCCATTGATGTGATCTATCAGGATTGTTTTCTGAAAATTCCACCCTCCTTACAGCATCTTTTAGCTGCTCCCATCAGGAAAGAGATACAGAAGTACAACCAGGCTAACAAACAGCTTTTTCCCACGACCAAAGCTCAACGACCAAAGCAACTGCTCACACTAACCATCTGAATCTCTCATATTCACGAAACAATATTTATTTATTTGTATATATGAATACTTGTCTTGCATATGTATTTTTTATCTGTATATGCATAATGTCTGGTTGTATTTTTGCATGGTTTGCACCAAGGACTGGAGAACATTGTTTCATTCGGTTGTACTTGTGCAATCAGATGACACTAAATTTGGTTTGAAATGGCAGTCTGTAATGAAGCTTGTAATGCTGCTTTCAGCTAATTAATTCCATCACCAACTTTTGTAAAACTTGCTTGTTGATTTGCATCACCATTCATTGTGGTGAGAAGGCTTTTAGTCTATAATGTAATTCTCTTCAATTTCCAAGTAGCTGAATATGAAGAGTTCCAGGCATCGTTGATCAAGATTTTCAGACATGTCACAGTTGGATTGTCTGATTCATTAACATCATTCAGGGAAGACCATTTGCTTACTCAGGCAAGGGCAGAAAAACTGGAGGGACTCAGCAGGTCAGGTCGTGGAGAGAAAAAAAATAATGGTGCTGCCAGAGATGCTATAACAGAGGTGCTGCCACTGGTGTGGACCCGTGAGAGTGGGGTCCGACTGCCTGGTTCTGATGCTGACAATTCTATAAATGGCCTTGTTAAGAAGCCGACATTTAAAAAAAATACTGAGGTCTGTGTCCAGACAATAGGATGCAGACTCTGGGGGAAAGGCACAGGGGACAGGGAACGCCCCACCTTCCCCCCCCCCCCCCCCCCATAGGAGACGTCCCTACCATGGCATCAAACCAGCAAGGTAAGAACAGTCAAAAGAGCCAAACAGACTACAGGACCTGGCTCTTGAGAACAAAGTATCAGAACAAGGAAGGTGACCATGGCAGCAACCCAGCGAGGAGCTGAGTAGTTGAAGGACTCACACTAGGCTGCAGGCTGCTGGAGACTGGCTTATGGAAACCAGTAGAAGGCAAGAAGGGCTTGGGCCTTGGGTGCTAAAAGCTTCCTGATTGTATCAGAGTTTTTGGATCTGGAGCTCAGGTAGCCAATGGATTGAATAGGAGTCTGTACAGCTGCAGAGGCTGCAAGTCTGTTGGAGGTGAATCCACAGATACTCACTGACTGCTTCTTTCTCTTATTGTTAGTGGCACCGGGCAATGTTCATAGCAACTCTTTGTTTGTCATATGGCAGAAAAAAGTTGAAGTATATCATATATATTACATTTTTATGTATTACTACATGACAATAAAAAGAACCTTGAAATGGACAATCAAAATTTTGGATCTGGATACTTTTTTGAGAAGGTTTTGAGATCTGCTTACTTGATCTTGCAGTTAAGATGTGAAATGGAGCACCTTCAAAGGTGAAATTTTGAGAGTACAGTTTGTTTGTTCCTGTCAGGATTAAAGGCAAGGTTAGCAGGAATAGGGAATCTTGGTTTTCAAGGGATATTGGGGATCTGGTTTGGAAGAGGAGAGAGGTGTATAGCAGGTATAGGTAACATGGAGCAAATAGGGTACATGAGTATTAAAAAATGCAAGGAAAATCTCAAGAAAGAAATCAGGAAGGCTAAAAGAAGATACAAGGTTGCTTTGGCAGACAATTTGAAGGAAAATGCACAGAGTCAAAGGAAATAAGGAAAACAAGCAGTGAGGTCATGGAACTATACAGATTAAACAGGAGGATGTTCTTGCTGACTTAAAGCAAATAAGGGTGGATAAATTCCCAGAGCCTGACAAAATATTCCCTCAGACCTTGAGGGAGGTTAGTGTAGAAATTGTAGAGGGTCTGGCTGCGGATGTTGTCTGCATGGACCTTAGTAGGGTCTTTGACAAGGTCCTACATAGGAGATTAGTCAGGAAGGTTCAGATGCCGGGTATTCATGGTGAAGTAGTGGATTGGATTTGCCAATGGCTGGATTGGAGAAGCCAGAGAATAGTGGTGGATTGGTGCTGGGACCATTGATATTTGTCATCTACATCAATGATCTGGATGATAATGTGGTAAATTGGAACAGCAAGCTTGCAGGTAACACTAAGATTGGAGGTGTGTGGTCAGTGAATAAGGTTTTCATAGCTTGCAGAGGGATCTGAACCAACTGGAAAAATGGGATAAAAAATGGCAGATGGAAGTTAATACAGACAAGTGTGAGGTATTGAATTTTGGAAGGACAAACCAAGATAGGACATACAAGGTAAATGGTAGGGCAATGCGGAGTGTGGTAGTACAGAATGATCTCGGAATACAGATACATAATTCCCTGAGAGTGGATAGGGTTGTAAAGAGAACTTTTGGCATATTGGCTTTCAGAAATAAAAGTATTGAGTATAGAAGTTGGGATGTTAATGTAAAGTTGTACAAGACATTGGTGAGGCCAAATTTGGAGCATTGTGTGCAGCTAACTACAGGAAAGATATAAATAAGGTAGAAAGAGTGCAGGGAAGATTTGCTGGGATGTTGCCTGGATGTCAAGAATTGAGTTACAGGGAAAGGATAAACAGGTTAGGACTTTATCTTGGAAGCATAGAAGAATGAGGGGAGATTTGATGGAGGTATTTCAAATTATGAGGGGTAAAGACAGAGTAAATGTAGGTAGGCTTTTTCCACTGAGGATAGGTGAGATACAAACCTGAGGGCATGGGTTAAGAATGAAAATGTAAAAGTTTTGGGGAACATGAAAGGGCATTTCTACACACAGAAAGTGCTGGGAGTGTTGAACGAGCTGCCAGCTGACGTTAATGTGGGGTCAATTTTAACATTTAAGAAGAATTTGGCCAGGTACATGGATGGGAGGTCTATAGACTGGGTGCAGGTCACTGGGATTAGTCAGAAAAATAGTTTGGTAAGCTTGTATTGTAAAACAATACACTTCATCCTTTTTAATGATGGATTAATTTTTTTTTAAGATGAGAGTCAATTCTTTCATTTGACAGGAGGCTGGATATATACATGGATAGGAGAGGGTTGGAGGGTTATGGATGGAGAATAGGTGGGTGGATCTAGTGGAGTTGTTCGAGTGAACCAGTGTGGACTTGAAAGGCCGAAATGGTCTGTTTCCATGCCATAAACTGTTATATGGTTATATGGTAATAGAAGGGGCCTTTTTCTGTGTTGTAATGTTCTATGGTTCTAATGAATGGTCACAGTCTTTTTCCCAGGGCAGGGGAGTTTAAAACTAGAGGGAATAGGTTTAAGGTGGGAAGGGAAAGATTTAATAGAGAAATAAGAGGCAACTTTTTCTACCGAGAGGGTGGTGGGTATATTGAACGGTAGGGACTGCCTGTCCCGCATCGGACTGGTCAGCCACAAACGAGCCTGCAGCTGACGTGGACTTTTTACCCCCTCCATAAATCTTCGTCCGCGAAGCCAAGCCAAAGAAAGAAAGGGACAGGTACAATGGTAACATTTAAATTACACTTAAATGGCTGGGGTGGGGGGGGGGGGGTGCGGGTGGAATTTAGAAGAATATGGGCCAAATGCAAAGTTATCAGGTTGACAAATTTATCAGAATGAATGACTTGGACTAAAGGGTCTGTTTCCATGCTTTATAACTCGGTAACACTATGAACTGATAGTTTGAAGCTAGAAGAATTTTGAACACCATTAGGGTTTAAAGTTAAATAATGATTTTTAGCACATTAAAATGGCATTTTATCCCTAATTAACTTTTGTTGGTCAGTACCACTTTCTAATAATCAGAACATCATCATGAATTATTCTATTTATGGCTGTATAATTCAGTATCAGCTGTGGTAATCACACAAAAGCAGGATTACCAGAGAGAAAAAGAAAAGCCCATAAACTGTAATTATACAGTGACATTATGACAAACAACAATTCTAGTTTTTAAGTCATTTGATCACGCAAACCTTCTGTTCTGAAAAGGTTAAATTATCTCCAAAAACTAGGTTGAATTGTTGTTTCATTTTTAATTCTCCTTTCATGATATCACCATGAGCCAGGGCCTGCTGACCATGAGCCAGGGCCTGCTGAAAGTTTAGCAGATATCTCATTGTTGGTGTCAGAATGGTTATGGAAATTTCAAAGGCCATATTGCCAACTAAAATTGAAGTATCAAAAGTATTAGCAACATTTTACAGGTGTTTATTGTTAAATGTTTAAATCTAACGAAGATGTTTTGTCACTGCAGCATTTGGCTCAGACAATGGTGTTAAATAGGTGAGAATGCCTCAGGATCCATTTGCCTTGTCCTTTTTTAGTGTTTGATTTGATTTAAAACCCTTGCTCAAAATACAGTATTGATTTTTGCTTGGTGCATGATGACAGCTAGATATGGTACTCTAAACATCTCATTTCTTCCTCAGTTGTTTCTGGTGCCCTAAGTTGCTGCAATTTTGTAGGTACATTGGAAGGACAGCAAGAGAGTGGCTAATGAAATAGACAAAATTTATATCTTTTTTTAAACATCAGAGATGACCTTTCCTCCTGAGGTACCTTATCTTTTTCATCAATAATAATGTTTTGCCCATATAAAGGCTATTATTCTAAAGTCCTGTTGCCATATTTCTTCTGTGGTATTGAAATAAATTAGAACACTACAGTAAATGAAGATGTCTGGGACACCAGGCAGCCTGTCAATCATTAAAACATAATTCAGTAACCTTTTAAATAAAATGCAATTCTTTTGTTTCTCTTTTATATTGACATATCACTGGAAAATTTATGGCATGCTTCTTTTAAGGGTATTTTGTAGCCTGGCAACAGATTGCAATTGCTTCCTTCAACTCGAACTCATCAATCATAAATGTCATTTGCATATATTTCATAATATAATTTCCAACAAGGTGAGTGATCTAGACCTTTGATTTGGATTTGTGACAGATGCATTAAATGTTGCAGAATAGATTTCCTTTTATTAATCTCTGCCCCCACCCTGTGATTCCTTACTCCCTGCCCCCCTGTAAGGTCTTCTACCCTCCCTCCTCTCCAGTGCCTGGCTGGAATGTTGAGCTGCAGATGCTCCAGCAGCCAGTCATACATAGAACTGACTGTGTAAAAAAAAATCTAATTACAGTATGGCTTTAAGCACTTGTTCACAGTCTCTTTCCCTTGGGATTCCCATAGCCTATTTCACTCATCCTTGTGTAAATATTAGAAACTGTCTCAGGGTGTATCTGATAAACATTACACCATTGTCCTGATTCATTGCAATACACAAAATAAAATTTCAATTGACCACAACTGTTAGTCCAATGCATCCACACACACACACACACACACACACACACACACACACAGATGATTGTGCCTATACAATGTCCAATTAATTCACAAATATAGAATGAGCACCAATGCAGACCAGATGGGAAAGCAAGTCAACAGCAATAAGGGATGAATGGTTTGTTAACGCAGTGACTGGCATTGTGTTCAGTTCATTTCATTGACAAAAGACTGCAGTTACAATCATCTACAGTGCTGCACTCATTTTCTTTCATTGTTGCTTTAATGTTTGAGCAACCTGAAGTGTTGATTGGTAACTGCAAGAGATCAACCAATGGAAAGGTCATCTTGCCAAAGAATCCTGAAGGAAGAGGGAAGTCGGGCTTCAGCTTGGGAACTTTATCCTCGTACCTTTAAGTTTTTGAAGAACTCTACATCCTGAACATATTTTCCAGGATGTCCTTAAGGAAAGTTTCAGACATGAGCCCATGCCTGATCTTGTCTGGGTTACTCCAAGTGGTTGGTTGATATCCTTAACTTCTTACTGTCTGTTATTCCAGGTGGCTGCAGCTGACCAAAACCTCATTTCATAAGTTTCAGCTTGCCGTTTCCTTCAATCTCAAATAAAGTAGGAGGGATTAACTTCCTTCTTACAGAGCATTGGACAGTAGGCATTGTGGACAGGTGGATTTGCCACAATTACTGACTTCTTGATGATTCTAAGAACTTGCAAAGAAGCAGAGACCAGGAAATCTTGGAATTGGCGAGAATAAATGAAACAGAATGGGATTTTTGTCTCCATATATGAACTTGCGTTTTGTGAACATGGAGACAATCTCCAAATAAATTGACTGTTTTTGACCATCAGCAGAATTCCCTGAAGCACAGTTCCCTGCCGGTGGAATTCTTTTTCAAGTATCTGCAATGCCTACTTTATTTTATACAGCTGCTTGACAGTTCCTGGGATCCAATGGCTATGTCCTCCAACTTTTCCTTCTATCTCCAGTCAGGTGTCCTAGTTTCACTCTAGAGTAATGAAATGCTCAGTTACAAAACTAAAACCTTGTCTTACCATGTCTCATCCAAAGACAGTGTGACAGATTATGTTATATTTTATATTGAATATAGATATGTTTTAAAGGAGATAAATTGTGGCAGGTTTTTTAGTTTAGGTCACATACAGATACAAACCAAAACAGATCTTATTGAAGAATGCCTATAAGGACTTCACAAGCAGATGTTAATTGGACATGCTGTGGAGTAATGGATTATTGTTTTGGAAAGCAACAGATGATTGAACTCAAAAGATTAGGTCCGGAGCCACAGTCTGCCTGAGTGCAGTTGGCTGTTCGAAGATGGTCATGTAGTTTTCTCTGAGTGAGTGAGTGAGAGAGAGAGAGAGAGAAAAAAAAAATTCAGTTCTACAGTTTAGCACCAGCAACTGGAACTGGAATGTAACGAGCTGACAAGCTTGTGGAAAAACCCCATTTTGAAGATGGGAGGTGAGTTCTTAGTTCAACCTGGTCAAAGCCCTTGTGGTCCATACAAAAGGAGAGGACTGGCTGCATAATATTTCACTTGAAATAAGGGAAAGAAAAAGAAACTCCATGGTGACCTGAAAGAAAGAGGTTATCATCTAGAAAACCCTGTCGGGGCAAGTTTCTTCGGCAAGACACTGAAGTCGCTGATCAGAAGGAATCAGTTGTGGGTGTCCAATGAGCAATAAATCTCTCCCTGAAAACCGACAAGAACCTTTCTGAGCAGTAACCATTTATCTTTCAAGCACCAAAGCCTGGTGAAATTCATAAATGTTAAATTTTGTGCACAGTATAAGAATTGCCTGATACTGGTGAACTTGGACGAGTGAGAAATGAGATTGGACAGTGAAGCAAAGAACTTTTTTTGAACTTGTATACACATTACATACACGTGTGCTTAGAAGGGGCTTGAGTTAGGTTAAGTAAGTTAATAGTAAAAAGTTAGAGTTTGATCCTGTTTTCATGTTTAAAGATAATTAAAAGCAACTTTTGTTTAAGAAACCATTTGTCTTGGTGAATTTCTATTGCTGCTAGGTTTTGGGGTCCACTGGGTTCTTAACATTAAGATTTGTACATTTTTAGATATCAAACCTGCCACAAGTAGTTAGGTTCCATCTGGCTGCAAACCCAAGGTCTCGGCATGAGCATCAGCTTGGTCCTGGAAAAGCTGGAAGCTGCCAATCATAGATTTGGTATTGCTACCAATTAGGACTACACAGTGCATCAATTGGGTGCTGGTCCAGAATGACTGAGACCAGGATTCCACAGAGCAATAGGATTTAGAAGAAAACTACTCACTCATGGCAAGGCCCAGTGGCCTCTGCAATTTGCCTGTATCCCTCCATCCATTCAGTGTATGCACTTCCATAAATCAACAGAAATGGAAAGCTTGGTGGGCAAATTTCTGCAAGACCTTTTGGGTTGCACCTTGCTGTATTCTCACTCCAAGTGTCTTTGGTCTGGTTCTAGCTTACCAGTGAAGAAGAGAATATGCAAGGATACATTCTTGTTTTTCCCTCCCAGCCCGTAAATATTCTGCTTCTCACCAGCAGAAACCAAACTAGGTTCAGAGCTTTGAGTTGGTCACCCCAAATATTTTTCTTAAGTCCTAACATTTACCCCTTTCCAACCTCTTCAATTCTGTGTCACACTCCTTTCCTTATTCACATGTCTGTCCATGGTCTCATATACTGTTGCACCAAGACCACCCGTAAATTGGAGGAACAATACCTGATTTTCCGACTGGGCACTTTGCAGCCAGATGGCATTAACTCCACTTTTCTGGTTTCTGCTAACCTGCTCTCCTTTTCCCCCTCCCTCCCTTCCCTTCCCCCATGAGCTTTCCACCCCCATCCCTCTCTATTCACCTAGCCATCCCTCCTCCTTACTACTGTGCCCTCTCTTCCTTTTCCACCTATTAACTCCTGGCTTTATGACCATGCCTCTCCCCTTACCCTTTTGTTTGAATGCCTACTGACATTTTCCCATACTTTGATGAAGGGCTCAAGCCCGAAACGTCAGTTATTTAATATTATCTTTGCTATATAAAGGACACTGTTTGACCTGCTGAGTTCTCCAGCATTGTGCTTTTGCTTCTACCACGGTGTCTGTAGATTTTCTTCTTTTATTTTCCACTTGCTGTACTGAAAAACCATTAACTAGACCAGTGGTTCTCAGTGGTTTTCTTTCCACTCACATACCACCTTAAGTAATCTCTTACTAACCACAGATCACCTATAGAATCCTATGGCATTGGTGGCAATCAGTGAATTTACTTACCAATTTAAGAACTGGAGAACCCTAATCCCAATTGTGGATTATATTTTTATTCAGATTCAGATAAATGACATACAACCCTGTGATCTTTTTCCTTTGGGCGCACAGAATTACCACATTTTGGTAGTGCAAAAAAAAAGTGTACACAGTGTACACATGTGAACAAATAAAGAACAGATAATGAATGTAAACAAACTGTGCAATACAGAGAAAATAAAAAAAATCAATAACTGCAAAAGTAAGAGTCCTTAAATATTTGAGTCCTTGATTGAATTTATTGTTGAGGATTCTGATAGTGGAGGGTAGCAGCTGTTCCTGAACCTGGTGGTGCAAATTTTGTACTTCTTTCCTGATGGCAGCAGAGAGAACAGAGCATGTGCTGAGTGGTGTGGATCCTTGATAATTGTTGCTGCTCTCCAACGGCAGTGTTCCCTGTAGCTGTTCTCAATGGTGGGAAGGGTTTTGCCCGTGATGACTGGGCAAATAAAGAACAGATAAACAGCCTTTCCACCACATATCTGTAGAAATTTGCTGGGGTTTCTGATGTCATACCAAACCTCCACAAACTCCTGAGGAAGTAGAGGCAATGACATGCTTTCTTCATGATGCCATTAGTATATTGGGTCCAGGAAAGATCCTCCGAGATAGTGACTCCCAAGAATTTAAATTTGTTCACTCTCTCCACTTCTGATCCCCCAACGATTACCTGATCGTATACCTCTGGTTTTCTCTTCCTGAATTCAACAGTCAGCTCCTTGATTTTGGTGACATTGAGTACAAGGTTTTGGTCAGACATCTCTCATGTTCCCCCACACGATGAAGGGCTCAAGCCTGAAATGTTGGTGATGTATCTTTACCGATGCTACATAAAGACACTGTTTGACTTGCTGAGTTTCTCCAGCATTTATGTATTTTTTTCACTTAACCATGGTGTCAACAGAATCCTGTGATTTACCCCTTGAGTACAAGGTGGTTATTCGTCCACCATTTAGCCAAATTTTCAATCTCCCTCCTGTATGCTGACTCATCGCATTTCTTTATACAAATCACTGCTGTGTTATCATCGGCAAATTTGTAGATAGTGTTATTGTCTCACCGAAGCACAGAGTCATGAGTTGAGCAGGGGGCTAAGAATGCAGCCCTGTGGTGCTCCGGTACTGATGGAGATTGTGGAGGAGATTTTCTTACCAGTCCTCACTGATTGTGGTCTGGGGGTGAGGAAATCCATGATCCAGTGGGGTATTGAGTCCCATGACTTGGAGTTTGCTGGCATCCACTGTAGACTTGGAACAGATCCATGTCGTTGCTCAGATTGGAGCTGATATGCTTCAACACCAGCCTTTCAAAACACCGTTGATGTAAGTACTATTGGTTGATATTCATTAAGGCAGATTACTATGTTCTTGGGCACTGGTATGATTGGCATCGGCTGAAGTGAGATATTGAAGATATCTGTGAAAACCTTGGTAATTTGATTAGCACAGATCTTTAATAATCATCCAAGTACTCCATCCAGGCCGGATGCTTTCCTCGGATTCATTCTCCTGAAAGCAGCACACATGTCATCCTCAGGTATGGACAGGGTGGGATTGTCAGGGGACGTGGGGGTGCAGAGGGGTAGTTCTTTGCTGTCATTATATATACTTAAACAGTTACTTTATATACTTGTACCTGACACATGTAGGGCTCATGCTGATGTGTAAAGTGCAATTACATTTGCAACCGTGATGCATTCAGGGGTTTCACAGGGAACAGGATATGTCTGAGACCGCCTGTCCGGCAGTTGCTTCCTGGTGGATACAGGCGCAGAGGTCAGATTGATACCCCCGACAGGGTTGGACACGAGATGCAAGCTAGCGGGACCCACATTGAGGGCAGCCTTTCCAGCCCTAATAAAGGAGTGAGTGTGGTACAAGATCAACGCAAATAAAAGTGAAGCGATGCCAATGAATAATGCGGATTACACAGAGTTTAAAAAAGAATCACCATTTAAATGACAAACACAAGCAATCTGATACCTAGGTATTAGATTTGATAATAATTTAGGCCACCTCTACAAATTAAATTTTCAGCCATTAATGAAGAAATTACAGGATGACTTAGAACATTGGAAAGAATTACCACTAACATTGATAGGGAGGGTAAATTGCATTCAAATGAATGTCTTCCCAAGGATACAATACCTATTTCAATCGTTACCAATTCCCTTAACAGAGAAATTCTTCAATGAACTAAACATAGAAACATAGAAACATAGAAGATAGGAGCAGGTCATTCGACCCTTCGAGCCTGCTCCGCCATTCAACGAGATCATGGCTGATCTTAAAGTTCAGTACCCCGTCCCCGCCTTCTCTCCGTAACCTTTAATACCCTTATACTGAAGAAATATATCTAATTCCCTCTTAAATATATTTAATGAACCTGCCTCTACTGCTCTCTGTGGCAATGAATTCCACAGATTCACCACCCTCTGGGTAAAGAGAAATTCTTATGGAAAGGGGGGAAACCGAGGATAGCGCTAGATAATTAACAGAATGATACAAACAAGGTGGTTTGCAGCTACCAAACTTTAAAAATTTTAAAATTAGGTCTTTCAAAATGAATAAAAGTTAATATGGAATAATAAAAGTTAAATTCTGAATTAAAGGACAGTTGCAAGGAGGACATATTTGATTTTAAAATACCCTTGCTGTGATTTAATTCAGTCCAAGATGGATTTACATTTTGCTAGGTGGTAGAAACATTTAATTTTGGTTTGGTTCATCTCAGCTTTGTGACGTTCAAGCCAGTGATAGTTTAACATCAGCTAGTAGCTGATCTTAGTTCATTGATGGCCTCTGCTGGATGTTGAAATTTATTGTGGATTACCATTATGAGTGGTAAAAAGTGCTATTTCAGTGATCCCATGGAATCATTTGTTTTATTGGCCTAATGACCAATAAATTTGCCAATGATCCCACGGTCGTGGGTTGTATAAAGAAAGGGGATGAGCCAGTATACAGGAGGGAGATTGAAAACCGGGCTAAATGGCGCAACAACAACAACTTGCACTCAATGTCATCAAAACTAAGGGGCTGATTGTTGACTTCAGGAAAGGAAAGCCAGAGGTACACAATCCAGTGATCATTGAGGGTGGACAGGGTGAGTAAATTTAAGTTCTTAGGAGTCACTACCTTGGAGGATCTTTCCTGCACCCAACACACCAATGGCATTGTAAAGAAAGCACGTCAGTGCCTCTAATTCCTCAGGAGTTTGCGGAGTTTTGGTATGGCATCAGAAACCCTAGCACATTTCTATAGAGGTGTGGTAGAAAGTGTGCTGACCGGTTGCATCACAGTCTGGTATGGAAACACCAATATTCCTGAGTGTAAAGATACTGGTCACAGCCCAGAAGTCACAGGCAAAACCCTCTCCACTATTAAGCACATCTACAGGGAGCGCTGCTGTTGGAAGGCAGCAGCAATCCCAGCATCCAGCACACACTCTGTTCTCGCTGCTGCCGACAGGAAAGATGTGAAGTTGCCACAAAACTCTCTCCACCAGGTTCAGGAACAGCTGCTATCCCTCCATCATCAGACTCCTCAACAACAAACTCAATCAGAGACTCATTTAAGGACTCCATACTTGTGCACTTTATTGATTTTCTTTTGTTCCCTCAGTATTGCCCAGTCTATTTGTTTACAGTTCTTTATTTGTTTACATCTTTTACCCTGTGTACAGTTTATTTTTTGCACTACCAATTAGTGGTAGTTTTGCCATGCACATAGGAAAAAGGAATCTTGGTGGTATATGTGATGTCGTGTATGTACTCTGTCAATAAATCTGAATCTGATCTTGCCTACAAGTATCAACTCAAACTCCAAAAATGCCAGAAACTTTCCAACAGGTCATACAGCATCTGTGTGAAGAGATACATCTGCATTTTTAAAAGTCATAATTAACTCAACAAATAATTGAAAATCACTCTTGCAATGTTGATTCACAATTATTCAAATATAGATCCCATGGTTAGAAAATATTTAACAATGAAATACAGTAAAATCCCTGATCTCTAGCACCTATGGGATTGGTAGATGCTGGATAAGCAAGTTTTCTGGCTGCTTGAGATGGCATGTTATGTGAATTGAGAACTAACGGCAAGGTGTACCAATTTTAAACTTGCGTATTTTTACAAATTTATTTTCCTCTATTTTGCCAGTTGCTTAAGGTTGCCAGTTGCTTGAATTCTGGATAACAAAACTTCCCTTAGTGAACTTTCCTTCCATAATTATCCACTTTTTCCTTAATGCCTATTTGTAATTTCTTTCAAAAAGCACTTTAATTACTTACTTGGCTGTAAATTTTGATGTATTTTCTTGACAGTTCCCAAAATTTCAACATGCAAATTAAAATATTAAAGTTTGAATATCCTAAAATTTAAAATATTTGTGATTGTTAGACATAAGATGCAGATGTATCATCAAAGTTATGCTTTTGCAGGGTGCACTCAAACAACTGATAAAGCAACTGGACAACGAAAAGAAAAGTCTTCTAAACCAGCTTAAAAATTATGAATGGAGAATAGAACAAGAAGCGAAGGTTTGTCTTAGAGTTTTCTTTAGCAGTGTGGGTATCGGATAGTTTAAATATATCTAGTTATCACTTGTTAAAAACCTTTGGGAAAAAACTCATTGATTCTGTTTTCTCAGTGCTGAATTGCTCTAGAATTTTGTAGTTTACTTCTCAATATGCATTAATTAAAATTCAAAAAAAATTTGAAGCATTCAAAGAGTGAATTTATCCCAATGTTCCCTTCACTCATTTAACCTTTAGAAAATTATCCAAATCCTCAAAATTAGTTTATGATAGTTAATCGCAGGCAGTGTTGCACTCGATTTTGTGAATATTAATACTAATTCAAAATGGAAATTTGCAAATTTTATGTTTTCTTGGACATTACCTCTAAATATGGATTTGGATAAACAATGCTTAATATTTATTGCTTTATTTAGACCTACTTGGGAAATCTAAAAGAATAAAGCAATGATTTTTTTGGATCTTTTGAGGCACTTACCTTTTGTTGATTTCTGGGTGATAATGTTTCTTTAGCTTGGCTTCGCGGACGAAGATTTATGGAGGGGGTAAAATGTCCACGTCAGCTGCAGGCTCGTTTGTGGCTGACAAATCCGATGCGGGACAGGCAGACACGGTTGCAGTGGTTGCGTTGGAAAATTGGTGGGTTGGGGTTGGGTGTTGGGTTTTTCCTCCTTTGTCTTTTGTCAGTGAGGTGGTATAATGTATGATTGTTCATTAATATGAGTCCATAATATTTACTTGTTTGTGACATTTCTATTGAAGTCATTGCATGTGATAAGAGCAAAAGTGTCATTTTCTATAGATTACCTGCAATTTATATTGACTGACTTGAAGATCATAATTTCTCCTTGTAAAACTTAGCTAATTGAACATTTTTCCTCAGGCTTATCATAAGTCCAATGATGAACGCCGCATATACCTGACAGAAATTGCACAAGTAAGTTCATTATGTTGCCTAATTAATGAGAGATCACAATGTATAGTTTAGCATCAGTAAAACTAAATGAAAGTTAAAGCCAACAGAGGGACCCATAATGATTGTAAAGAATTCTCTGTCTCCCATTGTTGCATTGATTATTTTACACAGATCAACTGATGAAATATTGCTTGGGAGGATTTATGAACCCCATAGAATGACAAGTGAATGAGTATGTGCAATTGATTTTTTTAAACCTTAGATTTATGACTCTCCCCCTAATGGAAAATTGACTCTTGAATCATTTAAGTTAACACTCCATGATTTAGCAAAATACTAACAAAGTATGAGGTGACTGATAACAGTGTTTGATCAATTATGACATCTGTTTATTTTTTTTTAAATTGATGATCCTTGGGCCCTTTTAATTTCCTAATTTGTAATCTGCATCCTCATAGTACATGTTCAGAAAACCTATGTATCTTTTCTCTTTTTTTTATATATATAAAAAAAATGTTCATGTTTAATTGCTGTATATGTCATATATTACTTGTTTTTTTTTCAACGAATAAATAAAGTTTAAAAAAAAAGAAAACCTACGTAGTCCAAAGATAAAAAGGTCTGGATTGTACATCCAGAGTACAAGAAACAATTATACAGCATGCTAGCATTTTGGTTGTTACCAGACCAGCAGCCAGAATTCTACACCCATTCTGGAGACTCAAATTAAAATTCCACTGTAATTGCCAAGGAAAATTTAAATTCAGAAGCTTGTCTCAGTAGCAGTAACCAGTGCTGAATTGATGCAAAAACCCATCTGGTTTATCATTGTCCCTAATAGGGCAGTAAATATGCTGTCCTTACGAAGTCTGACCTCGAGATGTTCTAATGTGGTTGACTTTCTGCTCTGTTCAGCAACAATCAGGAATGTACAATAAATGTTGACATTGCCAGTGATATCTTATTAATATATAAATAAAAAGTGTTGTTTGATTATGTAAAAGTTTTTCATTTTTGAACCAGGCACTGTATACATTGAAATAAAAACAAAAAATGCTTCTCAGCTGATCAGGCAGAAACTGTGAAGAGAAACAGAGTTAATGTTTCAAATCTGTGACCTCTACAAGAACTGTACCTGGAGATCTGTAGCTGACAACATTGAAATGTATTTCTAATAATCTCCACATTCAGGTAGAGATTTCTTAACTATTAAGAATTGTCTGCTTATGAATAAATGCTGAGTATTTCCAGCATTTGCTGTTCCTCTTCTTGATGTAAGTATCCTTTGCAGAAGGAAGTTGTCTCCTGCATGCACTGTTCTTCAATGCTCTTTGGCAGGTTATTCTGCTCCCTAAGGACTCTGCGATATCCTGTCTCATAATTGTAGCTTTTACCCATTCTTTGCCAACACATTTCTAGTTGTCGGAGTACTAATTTTATTGTAGTGCGAGCTTTTAAGGGCTTCTTCTTGACATCTGAACCACGAGAGAAAAGCACTATAATACTGGGATATTTGACATCAAATGCCAACAGTTCTGAAAACAGGGTGGTGTTAAATAAGGGACCACTGTTTTAAACTCTCTTTAGAAATCTTTGTAACGTGATATCTTTATAATATCACCTACACGCAAAATGAAGTTTCTATAACTGCTCTTCTTGTAAGGGCTTGCCAACCCTCTTCCCTACACATGGTATCAATGGACTTGGTAGACAAAGAAATACAAAAGCTTATTAATGTACATATCACTTAAAGTATACTGATGTTCAGTTACACTGGACAACATATTTTTTCAAAAGGTTTGTTTCGTAAAAAAAGGGATTATGAAGATGAACACAAAGATAATTTCAGATTTGCTGTAAAACGTAGGACGTTGAAGGAATGTTAAATTAACTTATTTAATTTAACAAGCTTAATCACGTAATGATGCTGACATTTTTTTTCTTTTCATTGGCTTGGCTTCGTGGACGAAGATTTATGGAGGGGTAATGTCCACGTCAGCTGCAGGCTCGTTTGTGGCTGACAAGTCCGATGCGGGACAGGCAGACACGGTTGCAGTGGTTGCAAGGGAAAATTGGTGGGTTGGGGTTGGGTGTTGGGTTTTTCCTCCTTTGTCTTTTGTCAGTGAGGTGGGCTCTGCGGTCTTTTTCCAAGGAGGTTGCTGCCCGCCGAACTGTGAGGTGCCAAGATGCACGGTTTGAGGTGATATCAGCCCACTGGCGGTGGTCAATGTGGCAGGCACCAAGAGATTTCTTTAGGCAGTCCTTGTACCTTTTCTTTGGTGCACCTCTGTCACGGTGGCCAGTGGAGAGCTCGCCATATAACACGATCTTGGGAAGGCGATGGTCCTCCATTCTGGAGACGTGACCCATCCAGCCAGCTGGATCTTCAGCAGCGTGGACTCGATGCTGTCGACCTCTGCCATCTCGAGTACCTCGACGTTAGGGGTGTGAGCGCTCCAATGGATGTTGAGGATGGAGCGGAGACAACGCTGGTGGAAGCGTTCTAGGAGCCGTAGGTGGTGCCGGTAGAGGACCCATGATTCGGAGCCGAACAGGAGTGTGGGTATGACAACGGCTCTGTATACGCTTATCTTTGTGAGGTTTTTCAGTTGGTTGTTTTTCCAGACTCTTTTGTGTAGTCTTCCAAAGGCGCTATTTGCCTTGGCGAGTCTGTTGTCTATCTCGTTGTCGATTCTTGCATCCGATGAAATGGTGCAGCCGAGATAGGTAAACTAACCTAAAATTGTTTTGCTGCTGATTTTCGTTTGTACTCAGCATCTGATACCTCTCATTTCACTGTCTAACAATAGTCAGCCAGCATTGATGGATTCCAGTTGCCCTGATACCACTTTTCCATGGTGGCAATGTCCTGGTGAACCTTTTATCATGTTTGTCATTGATCAGGAGGGAGGAATTCCAAGTGCGAATGAAGAAAATGAATTTTCAAAGATAAGTTGTACTTTATGGTTTTATATTCTTGAAGTAAACTTTAAATATGACAGGAAATCACAAGGTAGGTTAGATCTAAAAGATGGTTCATGATAGGAACATTGTAAGGTGATTTTCTTAATCAGCAGCCATAAATCCATAGTGTTCAGGAAGCAAAATCTTTATTGTGCAGTGTTATTTTTCCTTACAACTCAATACTTCTTTGCACTTGACTCACTGTTCTAGCCTGTCACTCATTACATTACATCACAAAACCCACCATCAATTTTGATGTGAGAACTTAGTGAGGGATCACTGCTATGGGTTGTGGACCTCTCTGAGTCTTCCTTGTGAACTTTGTTCCTGAGTTATCATTGCTTATTGGGGTTGATTTTCCTCCTTATGTTTTTTCCTGATCTTTCAGAAAGTTCAGGACCCTCATATCTCAATCAACCCAACCAAACAAAGTAAAGAAATTGTTACTACCGTATATGTAATAGTTCTGATGACTTAGCTATTTCTCCTTATCAGGGTAGCTTGTGGGATTATTTTCAGATTTCAGATTTATCGTCAGGATACAGACATTACATCATATTTAATCCCAAGATTCTTTTTCCTGCGGGTGAGGCAGAATTACTACTTATTGGTAGTGCAAAAAAACTGACTCAACATACACATGTAAATGAATAAAGAAATTTAAACAAACTGACTGTGCCATACAGAGAGAAAAATCAATGAAACAAAAATAAATAAGTCCCTGATTGAGTTTATTGTTGAGAAGTCTGATGGTGGAGGGTAGCAGCTGTTCCTGAAACTGATGATGCAAGTCTGTGGCACTTTTACCTCTTTCCTGATTATTGAAATGAGTACAGAGCATGTGCTGGGTGATGTGGATTCTTGATGATTGCTCCTGCTCTCTCCAAAGGCAGCATTACCTATAGATATTCGCAATGGTGGGGAGGATTTTGCCTGTAGTGTCGTGGGCTGTGTCCACCACATTTTGCAGAGCTTTCCACTCAGGGGTATTGGGGTCTCCATACCAGACTGTGATGCAGCTGGTCAGCAAATTTTCTACCACACATCTGTAGAAATTTTCCAGGGTTTCTGATGTCATACCGAACCCCCACAAACTCCTGAGGAATTGGAGGCACTGACGTGCTTTCTTCACAATGCCATTTATATATTAGGTCCAGGAAAGATCCTCCAAGGTAGTGACTCCCAAGAACTTAAATTTTCTCACCCTCTCCACCTCTGAACCCCAATAATCACTGAATTGTAACCTCAAGTTCTTCCTGAAGTCAATATTCATCTCCTGGTTTTGGTGACATTGAGTGCAAGGTTGTTGTTGGTGCACCATTCAGCCAAGTTTTCAATCTCCCTCCTGTATGCTGACTCATTGCCCCTTTTTAATACAACCTACTACGGTCATATTGTTAGTGAATTTGTAGATGGTGTTGCTGTTTTCCGAGCCACATAGTCATAGTTGTACAGCGAGTAGAGCAGGAGAGCTAAGAACACAGCCCTGAGGTGCTCTGGTACAGATGAAGATTGTGGAGATAATCTTACCAATTCTCACTGATTGTGGTCTGGAAGTGAGGAAATCCATGATCCAATTACACAGTGAGGTATAAGTCCCAGGTCTTGGAGTTTGCTGATCAATTTTGAGGGGATGATGGTGTTAAATGCCAAACTGTATTTAATAAAGAGCATGGATTAATAGCTATTAATGAATGTATATTACTATTTTTTCAGAAACTTATTTTGTCCTTTGCACTAACTTGAACATTTGTAAATAAATTATAATAAATAAATAAAGAGCATGCTTCTTTGCCATCCAGGTGTTCTAGAAGTTTGTGTAGAACCAGTGAGATGGGATCCGCCATAGACCTGTTGCTATGATAGATGAATTGGATTCATGTTGCTACTCAGACAGCAGCTGATATGCTTCAACACTAGCCTTTCAAAACGATTTATCACTGTTGATGTGAGAGCTACTAGTCGATAGTCATTTTGGTAGGTTACCACATTCTTCTTGGACACCGGAATGATTGACAGCTGTTTGAAACAGGAGGATATCATATCCTGCTGGAGTTAGATGTTGAAGATATTTATGAATAAATTGACAAGTTGGTCAGAACAGATTTTTAATACTTGGCCATGTAATCCATCTAGACCAGATGCTTTCCACGGATTCACTCTCCTGAAGGCAGCCTGCATGTTTTGCTCGGATACGGACTGGAGAATTTTATCAGAGGACATGGGAGTGCAGAGTGATAGCTCTTCCTTGTTTGTATGATTGAATCAGATATAGAAGGCATGGAGTTCATCTGGGAGTAAAGTTTTACTGTCTCCTACTGCACCGGATTTGATTTTGTAGCAGGTTGTGTCATTTAGGCCCTGCCACAGCTATTGGATATTCTTCATTTTTTCTATTTTAGTCTGGAAACTCCACTTAAGCCGGGATTTGGCTTTCCATAGATGATGATCTATCCCCCACTGATTCAAGCTTAAAGGGCACAATGGGATCTTAATTTATATCTGCCAGACAATTCCCTAGATCTGCCTCTGACAAAGGTCATGTAAACAGGATGCATTTGATCCATTGTTCTCACATCCATCCTTCATTTAATCACATTTGTAATCATTAAAATTAAAATCCCCTAATGCCAGGTGTCAGCATATTCAGCTGTCTGGCTCACTTAATTCTCACAGTAAACTTTGCTTCTTTTCCCAGTATGTTTAATGGAGATTTACCTGCTAGCCATATGGAATACAAATCATAGCATAGGAGACCATTGAGCGAATATCAACTACCCAATTTTAAATTTCTTGCCTTTGCTATAGTCTCTTTACATCTCTTGTTGCTTTAGAGACAATTATCCTAGAATTTTTATTTCATCCATTAATGATATACTGAGTTTGCCTGAATGCCCAATCATGGTTCAGCATGGTGACTCTTTAATTATTACTGCTGCTTCAAAATACAAAGTTAAAATTTAAGAATCAGAATTTATTGTCATGAACAAGTCACATAACTGGTTTTGCAGCAGCTCTCATAGAGAAAATATCATGTAAATCACCTCACAAAAAATTTAAATAGTGAACGAAAAGTTAAAGTAAGGCAGTGTCTTTGGTTCGTCAATCATTCAAGAATTTGATGGCAACAGGGAAGAAGCTGTCCTTTGTGCTGCTGAGTTTAGGCTTCAGTACCCAATGGTAGCAGGGAAGCCTGGGTGGTTGGGGTCCTTGAGGATAGAGGCTGCTTTCTTAAGACACAGCCTCCTGTAGATGTCCTCGATGGAGTGAAGCCTGGTGCCCATGATGCCACAGGCTTAGTTAACAAGCCTTTAAAGATTTTTTGTCCTGAGCATTGCCATCTCTGTACCAGTCAGTGATGCAACCACCCATAATGCACTCCACGGTACACCTATATAAGCTTTCGAGAGCCTTTGGTGACATAGCGAATCTCCGCAAACACCTCACAAAGTATAACTGCTGGCAAGCCTTCTTCGTGATTGAATTTTCAGAGTACATACATGGCAACACATACAATCCTGAGCTTCTTTTTCTGCGGGCCAGGCAGAATTTCTGAAAACCAGTAAACTGTACTGTACTCAAAAAAAAAGTTAACAGATTTCAGATTTATTGTCAGAGCGCATATATGGCATCACGTTCAATCCTGAGATTCTTTTTCTTGTGTGTGAGGCAAAATTACCTCTTATTGGTAGTGCAAAAAAACTTGCACAATGAACACATTTAAACAAATAAAGACATGTAAACAAACTAACTGTGCCATACAGAGAGGATATAAACAATAAAGTGCAACAGTCAGAGTCCTTAAATGAGTCCCTGATTGAGTTTATTGCTGAGGGGTCTGATGGTTGATAGCAGCTGTTTCTGAACCTGGTGGCGTGAGTCTTTTTGGACCTATACCTCTTTCCTGAAAGTAGCAACGAGATCAGAGCATGTGATGGGTGATGTGGATCCTTGATTGCTGCTGCTCTCTGACGGCTCTCTGACGGCAGTAAGTTTGCTGTAGATATTCTCAATGGTGGGGAGGGTTTTGCCTGTGATGTCCTGGGATGCATTCATTACCTTTTGCCTGGCTTTATGCTCAGGTGTATTGGTGATCCCATACCAGACTGTGATTCAGCTGGTCAACACACTTACCACCTGTCGAAATTTGCCAGGGTTTTCGATGTCATAACAAACTTCTGCAAATTCCTGAGAAAGTGGAGGGACTGACGTGCTTTCTTCACAATGCCATCAGTGTGTTTTGTCCAGGAAAGATCCTCCGAGCTAGTAACTCCCAAGAACTTACATTTGCTCATCTTCTCCACCTCTGATCCCCCAATGATCACTGGATTGTACACCTCTGGTTTTCCCTTCCTGAAGTCAACAATCAGCTATCTGCTCCTTGGTTTTGGTGACATTTGAGTGTGAGTTTGTTGTTGGTGCATCATTCAGCCAAGTTTTCAATCTCCCTCATGTATGCTAATTCATCAGCCCTTTTTATATAGCCCGTTAATGTGGTAGAGTAAAATCCCAGTTACCCGGAATTCAAGCAACTGGCAAAATAAATTCTGAAAATAAATAGGTAAGACAATACAAAAGTTTAAAATTGGTGTCCACGAGTGGTCATTCTGCCTATCCACACATCACCAATCCCGACTGGTGCCAGATACCGAGGGTTTTACTATAGCATCAGCAAAATGGTAAAGGGTGTTGTTGTCCTACCGAGCCACACAGTCACAGGTTTAAAGCAAATAGAGCAGGCAGCTATGCAACCCCGTAGTTACTCAGTGCTGATAGAGATTATGGAGGAGACAGTTTTGCCAATCCACCCTCACTGGGATATTGAAATGTGATCCAATTGCACAATGAGGTATTGAGGCCAGTTTGAAGTTTGCTGATTACCTGATGGTGTTGAATGCTGAACTGTAGTCAATAAAGAAAATCTTGATGTATGCACTTTTGCTGTCCAGATGTTCCAGAGTTTTGTGAAGAGCCAGAGAAATGCCATCTGCCATAGACCTGTTGCTGCGATAGGGAAAATGGAATGGATCCATGTCACTGCTTAGACAAGAGCTAATATGCTTCAATACCAGCCTCTCAAAATACTTTTATCACTGTGAATGTGAATGCCACTGATCAATACTTGTTTAGGAAGGATATCATGCTCTTCTTGTGATTGAGGCCTGTTTGAAATAGGTGGGTACCACACCTTGTCAGAGTGAGAGGTTGGTCAGCAAGGTTTTCAGTACTTGGACAGGTACTCCGTCTAGACTGGATGATTTTCTTGGATTCACTCTTCTGAAGGCAGTCCGCATGCCATCTTCAGATACTGAAAGTAGAGGATCATCAGGAGACGTGGGGATGCAAAGTGGTTCCTTCATGTTATGATGGTCAAATCATGCATAGAAGTAATTGAATTTATCTGTTCACAGCTCCAGAGTCCTGGGTTTGATTATGTCTTGGATGTGATCTGTGGGGTGTTGGCACATTCTCTCCTTGATTATGGAGGTTTTCTCTGGGTGCACCAGTTTCCTCCTTCATCACAAAGACTAACCGGCAATTGTTAATTATTCCTTGGTGCAAGTAGGTGGTAATTGTATCAAAGGAGAGTTGATGGGTATATGTGAGGAAACAAGTAGTAAATGTGTAGAAAGGAGGAATAGGGTAAATGGGAATACCCGGCTGGGAGCTGATACAGATTCTATTGACTGAAACCTCTGCTGCTATAATCACATAATAAAATCCTTTAAAAATTCTGAAATTGGTGACATTTCCTTTAAAGAAATAATTTTGTCTTTCACCCCCTTGTTTTTGTTTCAGAAATTCTGAATATTAGTTGCCTGCATGAATCTCTAGTCTTGCCATTCCTGCTAAGAGCCATGGGAAGTGATTGAGAAACTTAAAAGGAAATTCTCATAGCATTTATAATAACTGTACAAACACTGCATGGAGAAAAAGTAATAAGTATGGTCTGTTCCTGCAACAGATCCATGACACAAAATGGGAGAGATGACCACTGATATCTTGGCAGGGACACTTCAATTTACATATGATCTATGACGTGACAAGTTTCCTTATTCAATTTGCAAGTGGAAACAAACTTCTTATATCAATTTAAGTTGTTATTTAAGGAAATTAAGGCTGCGCACATTGAGAATATCATAACATGTCCAATGAAAAAGTTACCAGAATGCTGGAGTGTATAAAGTGTGGGCACTCAAGGCTCAACAGGAAATGGAAGCAAACATTTCAAAATATGCAGTTATTCCATGTGTATTTTACTCATGAAATGGCTGCGGGTAGATCTAATTCTGAGCAAATATTTGTTAATCCATATCAAGTAGCACATCCTCCCAAACTTTGTGCTTTCAGTTTCTTTTTATAATCTTCATTCTTACCCACATTTTGCATTCCTAGATTCTACTCAACAGACATGAATTACTGTCTGCAGGTTTACCTTATACTGCAGGCTCTGTGGCTTCCCATCCAGTCTGCTACTTATCTCTCAAGACCAATATTTGACAATTGTAGAGGATAAAAATTAAAAATGCATCAATTCAAAATTACAATTCTCTTACTAATGCAAGTTGAAGACTGCATTTTTATGATTTTTTTTTCTGTTGTACTGTTTTGATTCATTGATTTTTCACTTTATATGGAGCAGTCTATAAGTTCTGGGCACGGTTTCTAACTGATGAAGTACCTCAAAGTGCTTTGCAGTCCTTTGGATTTACAGAAGTATGGCAGCTAGTTGGTGCACAAGATACATCACAAACAGCAATTAGATGATAACCAGATAATCTGTTTTGGTGATGGTGAATGAAGAATAAATACTGACCAGAATGCACCAAAAATGTCTTCCTCAAAAATGAGACATGCTCTTTGTTTGTCCAGACCTAATTTATTGATCGTTTTCGGCCATGAGCTTGTGCTGCTGGAATACACCCAATTAACCTAGACTCCTCATATGCCTTAGTATATCAAATTTAATAGCATAGGCAACAAAAATGAAAACCCAGGAAACATTGCTGTAAATGAATATTATTAGTCAGAAGTTGTGGTTGCAATACTCTAAAGTTATTGTCAAACAGTTAAATATCTAAACTTTTTAAATAGAGAAAACAATTTAAAATATTCTGGTCTGATCTTAGGTATTAATTACATTTAAAAACAGGAAAATACAATGTGTGCAGCTTGCAGCTTTAATTATGTTAGTACATGTGAAAACCACTAATTATGTTCAGTCTCACTGCTATTTGTAGAAATGATGAGAGTATCTTCCTTTTAACTCTTTCTTACTGATAGAGGGCAATCAAAGCAGTAAGCTTTTTCTTGCAAATAAAGAGAAATCCTGTAATGATCTCCATGCAAAATGATTGATAATATACTGTAGATGGGCTGGAAACAGCTTCTGATTTGCTACAAATGAGGACAGAAACAGAGACACTGGAATAGAATACAAATGAATCAAGAGATTACCAAAGGCAATTTCCTCATCTTCTTCCCCTCTAAGAGGACTCTTTATGAGATTGCTCACTCAAGGTTGTTATTTTTAGTAACATGGAATCAAGTTTAAAATTCTGCCCAGCATGCAAATAAAACAAAATGCTGGTTAATGAGAAAGTCATTGATCTGAAACATTAACTGTTTTGTCTTTACATATGCCTCCCATTTGCTGAGTGTCTCCAACATTTTCTGTTTTTATTGCAGATGAAACTCTGTCATCATTTTATAATATTAATTGATCAGGGATGACTATTAAAAGACTCTTGGATATGCACATTGATGTAGGAAAAAACAAAGAGTTATGGGCTGTGAGGAGTGAAGGATTAGACTGATGTAGAGTAGGATTATATAGGAGAGCACAACATTGTGGGCTGAAGGACCTGTACTGTACAGTATTATGCTATGTCTGAGGTTCTAAATCCTTTGTTAAATCAGTGTGTTTCATTCCACATGCATTCCACAGAAGTGAATTTTGTTGAAAACAACTTGATTTTAGGTACAAACTAAAGCAGGTAATATAGCTTGAAAGGGCTTTGATTTTACAACTTGAAGATCATTTTTCCAGGGTATTCAATTGAAATTCTCTTATCTGGAGAAACAATGGGTGTGACAATCAGGAGCATGGCTTGGTTTGGGGTTGTGGTAATGTGATGAATTTTACTCAAATGATTGCTGATATTATACCTTAGGGCAGTGGTTCTCAACCTTTTTCTTTCCACTCACATACCACATTAAGTAATCCCTATGCCATTGGTGCTCTGTGATTAGTGAGGGATTGCTTAAGATGGTATGTGAGTGGTAAGGGAAGGTTGAGAATCACTGCTCTAGACCCAATTGTTACTGAAATATTTTGCTTGAGAAAAATTGTCATTGTCCCATTTCCTTTGGAGTTCTGAAACCGTGCACATAATGAGTCAATTTGGTACGATTAAAACAGTGGTTTTCAAACTTTTTCTTTCTAGTCACATACTACCTTAAACAATCCCTTACTAATCATAGAGCATCTATGGCATAGGAAATATTTTAAGTGATATGTGAGTGGAAAGAAAAAGGTTGAGAACCACTGCCTTAGGGCCTTTGACAGGATACTGCTGGAACAGTTGCTGCAAAATATTTTTGGTGTAATGGCAAGCATTCCAGAGATGGGCCAAATTCAACTTGAGCATGACTGGAATAATGCTACAACTTCTTGCAACAAAGTCTTTGTCTGTAGAAAACCTAGGACCAACATAAGCTACATCAAAGGAATATATGCAAGTCACGTTCGGTGTCGAGAAAGATCCATTGTTGGCAGGCGTCTAAAAAAATGAGTAGTCACAAAGGCAGGAGGTAATAGGTGAAGAAGGGAGTGAGGGGATAGCAGCGAGCAAGGGGAGGGAGGGATGGCTAGGTGAATAGAGAGGGAAGGTGGTGGGGGGGGGGGGTTCAAGGAGAGCAGGTTAGCAGAAACCAGAAAAGTCGACGTTAATGCAATCTGGCTGGACAGTGCTCATTCGGAAAATCTGATGTTGTTCCTCCAATTTATAGGTGGTCTTTTCCCTTTGGGGATTCTACTCCCTATTGAACAACTCCCTAAGTAAAGTGTTTAGCAGCTTATTTCATGGAGGATATTACAAAAGCCCTGTGAGAAAGAATATGGTCTAATAAGAAGACTCCCATCTATTTTAGTCACAGGATGTCTGACATCCTGATGGCTCAATTTTCCTGAAATATTTTGCTTGAGAAAAAAAAGACAGAATGTAGGTAAAGCAACTTTGAAAGTCTACAGAACCCAGAGGTCATTGTCTAGGAGGATCTCAGCTGTTAGAAAAGAAGTTTTAGCACCTTGGCTATATCTCTGCAGAAATCTGGAGGGTTGGATCATGCAAGGTTCTAAAAATAGTAAGTACAAAGAGGGAAAACTTGGATTTGAACAAGAGTTTGATTTATGTCCCCTTATACAACATTATGCACTTTCCCTATTACTTTGATTCAAACATTTATTAGCACCTCATTTTGAGCTTGCATGTTTATTTTTACTTGATGTTATTTCAATTTTACTTTCCATGGATTCTGTCTGATCAGCTTTGTATTTATCACATTTTCTGTTTTTATTTTCAGTTTTCTAGAATCTGCTGCCTTTATTTTGGGGTTTAAATATAGAATTTTGTTATAGGAGTAAAAGAAGAACTAATTGTGTTAGATTTTGATCAATTATTTTTCTAATCGACTTTCATACAGGCAAACTTATTAATTGAAACAGCAAAGAAACAAAAGGTAATGGAATCAAGAGAAATGAAGGTTTTCACGTAAGTATTTTATCAGTCTGGCCAATTATTGGTACATAACAGTAAACTTGCTTGGGAATAGAATGGTATATTAAGTAGAACAGGATGTTGTACATGAGGAAACTATTGAGTTCCAATAGTAAGCCTCCTTAACATTCACATTGGAGAATCACAATTCTAGGTTTGGTCATAACACGAGAGGAAAAAGGTTCAAGCCTGCTGCAAAAACTTGACCATGTCTGATTATCCACTTCCAGGTGAATAATCAAACAAACTGCAGATACCGGAAACCTAACAGAAAACACAACAGAAAATGCCGGAAATATCCAGCAGCTTAGGCTGCATCTGTGGGAAGAGATTCAGAAGAGGTTAAATATTCTTCATCAGAACTGGAAGGATACAAAAGAAGCTTGTTAAATTGCAGGGGCGGTGGGGGTGGGGGGGGGGGGTCAGAGGGGAAGGATGTCTTTGACAGGGGAAATCTGGGATGACCACGGTGATACATTGAAACAAGGTAATCTGGCCAGTGAGTGAATGGGAGTAGTTAAGGTGAGAACACAGACAAAATGTAGGAGTTGTGAAATGCAGAGTAGGAAGTCATGCCTAACATGTCAGGCTGGGCATGTTCTTCACTCCTAGAGCAGAAAAAAGTGTGAGGAGAGGGGGGAAAAGGAAACAAACTTAGCAAATATCACAAATAGACAACCTACAAAGACCAAGAAATCAAGTTACCTCAAGTTGTACAATTTAATATTGAGTCCAGAAGCCTGCAATGTGCCCACATTTGCATTAGGTATTATTAAAATAGTAAAGAAGACCAGAAACTAATAGTTCAGGGTGGGAGTGGCACTGACAAACTCTTGGGGTCACCTCTGCAGACTGAAGTCGATTATAGAGGAGACAACATTATCAACACCAACTCCAGTACACAAGGTCAGTTTTATTGATACATTAGATGTATCCAAGTTGCATTTCAGTCAGTCTCAGAGTATGTTCTTGCATGATTATGTTCTTCCCCACAGAATTGTTTCTAATCTCCAGATTTTGTCCCTTCAATACATATCTGCTATTTTTTTTAAACCCCATTAACTCTGTGTCACTGTCCACACCTTTCCTATCAATCCCAATCCCCCATTTATTTTTTCATGTCAGAAGCCAATCAATTCAACATGTATCTACAATTAGAGTTATTTACAGTGGCTAATTAACGTACCAACTAGAATTTGGTTGGGGTCGGGAATTTTTTTTCCAGGGGAATTTAAAAAAATAAAGCAGAGCCAGGACCTGGCAATTAGTGAGTGTTGGGAGCTGTACTTTGTTTCAGGGGAGTTTAAAAGCTGTGACAGAGTATATAGAGGTGTTTG
This sequence comes from Narcine bancroftii, assembly GCF_036971445.1. NCBI lineage: Eukaryota > Metazoa > Chordata > Chondrichthyes > Torpediniformes > Narcinidae > Narcine > Narcine bancroftii. The sequence continues at coordinate 184,674,514 of NC_091475.1, read as the reverse complement.
AGAGATAGATTGGGAAAGGTTTGTTAGATCAGGTCACACAAATAGTTTAAAACACAGACTTTTTGCAGGAGCTTTTACAAGAGTCTCAGACTCATGATGGACTGTGAAAAGGCAACAAATGTAACAACAGGCAGTAGCAGCTTTGTCTGGAAAACAGAACTTACTGTCTGGAAGGTCATGTGATCTTTGCAGGTAGAGAGCAGTAAAAAAGAGGCTTTGCTTTCAGGGAGGAGTGAGAGAGAGAGAGAGGAGAGAGACAGACATTGGTTCCAGAGGGACAAGCTGGCAAGCTTTGGAAGACGGCCTGGTTAAAGGAGAGGACTGGCTGTCCAGTGTTTCCCTTGGAATAGGAGAAACAGAAAGGAACTCTGTGGTGACCTGAAACAAGAAAATCTCTCTCTCTGAAAACCAACAAGAACCCTCTGAGTGGTAACCATTTAACTGTTAAGCACCAAAGCATGGTGAACTTTACTAATGTTAAGTTCTGTGCACAGTACAAGAATTGCCTGCAACCAGTGAGATTGGACTGTGAACCAAAGAACCTTGCTGAACTTACACACACACATTACACACACGTGCACTTAGAATTAGAAGGGGGTTAAGGTTAAGTGAGTCAAAAGAGATAAGTTAAAGTTTGATTCTATTTTCATGTTCAAAGATAATTAAAAGCAGTTTTTGTTTAAGTTGCCCTTTGTCGTGGTGCATATCTATTGCAGCTGGATTTTGGGGTCCTCTGGACTCGTAACAAAGGGAAGAGGAATGGAGATTGTTGGGAGTCTTTGCTGCAGATCATTAGAAAGAAGTGATGTAAGATCAAAAGGAGATTTATAAAAGAGAAGCGAAGCTCAAGTGGAGCAACTGGTGTGAGTCTGGCCCAGTGCAGTGTTAAAAGGTTTGGCTCAAGAGACTTCAGGACATGCGACAGGCAAGGTCAAGTAAGATCTTTTCACAGTAACCTAGTAGAGATGGAGGATAGGGCCATGGAATACTCCAGATGCAGGATATGGAAAATCTGAAACAACGCAAGTGTCCCTAATGACTACACCTGCAAGAGGTGCATCCAGCTGTAACTCCTTGCAGACCGTGCTAGAGAACTGGAGTTGGAGCTGTATGAATTCTGGATCATTCAGTAGAAAGAGGAGGTGATAGACAGAAAGTGTAAGGAGACAGTCACACCTAAGAGGCAAAGGGCAGGTAACTGGGTGTGGTGGAACCACTGTTAGAATGTGTATGGCTGACCTACCCCTTGCTGATTATACCTGTGGCTCCTCCTCCTTGATTCCCCCAATAAAGACTGCAATACCATAACCCCTCCCCCAGAACAAGCTCGGGTCTCGGGTCAGCAACACAAGATGTATAACCATATAACAATTACAGCACAGGAACAGGACAGTTTAACCCTTCTAGTCCATGCCGAATACCTACTCCCACCTAGTCCATTGACCCGCACCTGGCCCATCTGTTTATGGTAAATAAAAGCCTATGACAAGTTGCTGAGACCAGAGAGGCTGGAAATTGACCTGCAATCACTGGAAGCATCTGACAAGTTCAAACTCTGGCTATGCTGCTTCAACTGTTTCTGCAGACCTCCACGATGATCATTCAATGCAATGCAGACAAGCTACACTTACTGTTCTCATGGGTCAGGCACCCCATTTACCTGATGGTCAGAGACTGCAAGACATTCCTGAAGCAATGGACATTGTGAAAGGCCAGTACCTGGCCTGGGTGAATGAAGTCTACGCCAGGCACATCCTAGTCACGTGTAAGCAGCAACTCAGGGAGTTGAGTGATGATTACCTTCGGGTCCTGCAAGACCTTGGATGGGCCTGCAGCTGCAAAACCATACCAGCAGAAGAGTACACGGAGGAGCTGATCTGAGATGTCTGTTTAGCAGGCATCTCAGATCAGATTATATTCACTCTTTCTCAACCAGTAATACGGCTGCTGTGTGAGGAATGTGGGCACCACCATCTTGGGATGTGGGATCGCAGGCCGCCCCACGTCCCGACCTGACTACGGCTGCCGCTGCTGCCAGTAAGGACCCAAGGTGCTTCTTCTGCGGCAAGCAGAAGCACCCCAGGAAGCGCTGTGCAACAAAGGACATGGTCTGTTCCGGTTGTGAGAAGGGACACTATGTAAGGGTATGCAAATACAAGCAACCTTTTTACCCAAGCAGTGCTGCATGTGGGCAGTGGGGGCCACCACCATCTTGGACGACGTCACTTCTGATGAACAACAACAGCACTGCATGAATGCCATGGGAGCCGCCATCTTCGATGCCGCCATTGTACCAGACCACGAGCCGATACAGCAGATCAGTGAAGCTACTCTGGTTTTATTCATGCTCAACCAAAGCAGTCCTCATCAGTTTTCCAGGTCAATGATGGACATAGAGGTAAATGGGTGCAGGATGAGCTGCCTATTCAATAGCAGGAGCACAGAGAGTTTCATCCACCCCGACACGGTGCAGCATTACTCCCTTGTGGTGATACCAGTGAGTTACAGAGTCTCCATGGCCTACAATTTCCCACTTGGCAGAGATCCGCGGCAGCTGCCTAGTGACACTGACCATGCATGGCGCAGATTACAAATATTTTAAACTCCTTGTGATGCCACAGCTCTGCACGTCATGACTACTGGGGTTGGACTTTCAGTGCCACCTAAAGAGCATCACCATGGAATATGGCGGGCCCCATCTCGGTCTACAACCAACAGTTTTTAAACTGCCTTCCCTCCCCGCCGAATGTGTCCAACCAGCAACCTGTGATCCACCCACTGAGTGTGACCTGCGGGCTCTCCACCCTCCAGATTTCCCCACCACCACTGTTCACCAACTTCACCTCCAACTGTAAGCCCGTCACCGCCAAGAGCAGGTGATACAGCGCTGGAGACAGGGCCTTTATCAAATCAGAAGTGAGATGGCTCCTGACTGAGAGGATTATCAAATCCAGTGCCAGCCCCTGGAGAGCTCAGGTAGTGGTGGTTAAGAGTTGGGGAAAATACCAAATGGTTATCAACTACAGTCAGACCATTAACAGGTTTACAAAACTGGACACATACCCCCTCTACCGGTGACATAAAGTTGGCATACCACCAGGCATACTACCATCTTATCCTCCTGGAGGACCACCAGTACACTGTGTTTGAGGCGGATGGCCGTCTCTAACACTTTCTGAGGGTCCCCTTCGGGATCATCAATGGAGTCTCCATCTTCCAGAGCGAATAGGACTAAATGGTGGATGAGCACAGGCTACTGTCCACATTCCCCTACCTCAACAATGTCACTATCTGCTGGACCATGATGTCAACCTCCAGACAGAAATTCCTCCAGACAGCCAAAATCTTAACCTCATCTACAACAAAGATAAATGTGTATTCTGCGCATCACAGCTGCATTGTGCAAATGGAATTATTGGCCCCAATTTCAACCACATGCAGCCCGTTAGAGCTCCAACTTCCCCAGAGTCTCAAGGGGTCTTTCTCCTATTGTGCCCAGTGGGCCCCCAACTATGCCGATAAGGCCTGCCCCATCATAAAAGCTACCTCCTTTCCCCTGTCACAGAGGCCCGTGAGGCCTTCAGCTGCATCAAAGGCAATATTGTCGAGGCCACAATGCACACTGCGGATGAATCCACCCCGTTCCAGGGGAGAGCAATGCGTCTGACTTTGCTCTGGCTACCACACTTAACCAGAAGGGCAGACCCATAGCATTTTTCTCTTGCACCTTCCAAGGCCCAGAGATCCGGCACTTCTCCATCAACAAAGTGGCCCAGGCCATCGTTGAGGTGGTACAGCTTTGGAGGCACTATCTTCCCAGGAAACGATTGACCCTGCTGACTGACCAACATGCAGTTGCTTTCATATTCAATAACAAGCAGCAGGGTAAAATCAAGAACGACAAAATTCTGAAGTAGAGAATTGAACTCTCCACCTACAACTATAATATCTTGTACTGGCCCGGAAAGCTCAATAAGCCTTCGGATGCCTTGTCCCAGGAACTTGTGCCAGTGAGCAGATAGACTATTTACAAGCCCTCCACATTGACCTCTGCCATCCCAGGGTCACCATGTTCTTCCATTTCATCAAAGCCTGCAATCTCCCCTATTCAGTTGAGGACATCAGGACAATGACCAGAAACTGGCAGGTCTGTGCCGAGCGCAAACCACACCTGCCAGCCAGGCAGGTCGTACCTGATTAAGGCCACCTGCCCCTTTGAGTGCCTGAGAATGGATTTCAAGGAGTCCCTGACCTCTTTGAATCGCAACATATACTTCCTCAACATCACTGATGAGTTCTCGCGTTTCCCATTCCCTGCCCGAATATGACTGCTCCCACCGTCATTAAAGGCTTACGCAACCTCTTCACCCTGTTCGGATACCCCTGCTATAATCATAATGACCGGGGGTCCTCCTTCATGGGTACATCCATCACCCCACGGCATACTATATCACCCTACCCCCAGCCCCTGCCCCAACTGTCTCAGTTCATTCGCAGCACCCCACCTACCAACAACGACCAGACCATTCAGGAGTCAACAGCTGAGCTACAGCCACCACTACGAAAGTCACAACGGCAGACAAGACCACTGGACAGACTGAATTTGTGATGGACATGGAACCCTCTTCACCCTCCTAGACTTCTTTGAAAATAGGGGGTGAATGTGGTGGAACCACTGTTAATACTGTTTGTATCTGTATGGTTGGCCCAGCCTTGCCGATTGTACTTGTCTCTCCTCCCCCTTGATTTCCCCAATAGAGGCAGCAATGCCATAACCCCTCCCCTAGAACAAGCTCAGGTCTCGGGACAGCAACATGAGATGTGCCTTCTGTTTATGGTAGTAAAAGCCTATCTTCCAGTTAACCTCCAGTCTCTGGAGTTATTGATAGTGCATCACTGGTTAACTGTAGGAAGAGGGAAGGGGAATAGGCAGTCAGTGCAGAGAACCCCTATGGACAATCCCCTCAACAACAAGTATACCCCTTTGGTTACTGATGGTGGGGGGAGGGGGAAGGGTTGGTGGGTGGGGTGAATCTGGGCAAGGCGGCAGCCAAACCAATAGCACTGTGGATGGGTCTGCGCTTCAGAAGGGAAGGGTAAAGTCAGGCAGAGCAATAGTCATAGGGGACTTGATAGGGGAACAGATAGGAGACTCTGGGCTGCAAAAGAGACTCCAGGGTAGTGTGTGCCTCCAGGGTCTTGGGTTAGGATGTCTCTGAGCAGGTGCAGAATATTCTTGAGGTGGAGGCGGAGTAGCTCGAGGTTGTGGTGCATAAGCAGGAGTGAAGTAGAGGTCCTGCAAAGTAAGTTGAGGCAGTTAGGAAAGAGATCTCGAAGGTGGTAATCTATGGATTACTACTGGTGCCATGATCTAGGGATGGTCAGTGTGTACAAAAATCCTATGTTGTGCAAATTTTTTTTCCTGTGACCAAAGTATCTGTGCACTGAAGGCTTGTGCAAATGTAAATTGGCAATGGTTTCAAGATCATTTTGGCACAGCCTATCTCTCATGGCTCATAAAACTGCATTGGCATGTTTTAATATCATACAACTATGACTTCATTCTATGAAGTATCAATAAGTATAATTATTAATTACTACATGATTGTAGCTAACTCCCCTTTCGTGCGCACATTAATTTCCTTTGAGCGCGGGTTGCAACTGGCGTGTGCGCACACACACGCGCACAGCTGAGAGGACCAGCGGTCAGCCCAGAAAGATAGCACAACCTCTTCACCCTGGCTGAAATAAGTGGCTGATGAGATGGTTCAAAGGGCAGGGTTTCAAGTTTTAGGATCGTTGGAACCTTTTCTCAGGAAGGGGTGACTTGTACAAATGGAACAGGTTGCCCCTGAACTTGAGGGAAACCAATATCCCGGCAGGGAGGTTTGTGAATGCTGTTGGAGGGGTTTAAACTAGATTGGTGGGGGAGAGGTGGTGGTGGGAACCAATGTGAAGAGGCAGTTGGCGCACCAGTAGAGACAGCTGGTAGCATGTTTGTGTGGAAGAGCAGATAGGGCAAAATTGCAGTTATGGGGATGAGTTGCCATGCAATGTGCACCGTTAAAAAAAGTTACAAATATAGACCTAAGGGTTTTTTATTTAAATGTACACAGCATAAGAAATAAAGTGGATGACCTTGTAGTTCAGCTACAGATTGGCAGGTATGACATTGTCCTCACAGAGTTGTGGCTAAAGGAGGGATATAATTGGGAGCTGAATATCCAAGGATACACAGTATATTGAAAGGATAAGCAGTTAAGCAGGGACTGGTGTGGCTCTGTTCGTAAGGAAAGAGGCGTCATAGGATCAGAAGATATAGAATCATTGTAGATTGAGTTAAGAAATGGCAAGAGTCAAAAGACACTGTTAGAAACAGACCTCCAAACAGTAGCCAGGATGTGGACAACAAATTACAACAGCAAATAGAAAAGGCATGTGTCATGTTGGGAAAAGTATCAGGTTCAGTGGGTTCACAGAGGGACAAGTCTGGACACAAGTGTTACAATCACTGTAACTTTAATTAACATATGGGAGACAAACATGGGAGAATGTTAAACAGTTCTCCATTGCTATTTCACTTGAGCAGTGATATAGACATCCACCTCAGATCTGGGTTGGACTCTGACAATAGTGAACCTATACTCGACACTCTCACACACTTGAGTGCACATACTACAAACAGGTACTCTTACACACACCTGGTTCCATGCACCAGGAAAGGTGTGGCTCTCTGCAAGTATTGATCCATCACAATACTACAGCTCAACTTCAATGTAATGCACACCTTACCAGCGACACATCCAGTGATGTCCACAGTAGCGAGAACCCGGACTGGACCGCAATCATTACCCATTCCTGTAGGCAGAGAGAAAGAATGTGCTGTGCATTGATGTTATATACAGTGCTAATCTGTGTTTCTAGTTGATAATGACCCTAGGTGATTTAAATTGGCCACTGGCAAGGTGTGCACTAATGGGTGGCTGGAGTCCAACCTTGATTGACAGGTGATGTGACTTCTGAATAAGTTTCAGACAGGAAGGGCACACATTCCAGCCAAGCGGGGAGGTCACGTTTCCTCCACACACAACATTCCAACCCTTGGAAGTCATTACTCTGCAAGTAAATCATACCTTGGTTGAAGTAAAAACACAAAATTGCTGGAGAAGCTCAGCACGTCAAACAGTGTCCTATATCTAACAAAGATAAAAATACATAACCAATGTTTCAGGCTTGAGCTCTTCATCAAAGTATGAGAGAATGCTGGCAGGAATCCAATCAAAAAGGTGGGGTGGGGGGGGTGGTGGGAAGGATAGAGAGGGGTGGTAAAGGCAAGATTTGATAGGCAGAGAAAGGAGGGAGGGGACAGCAGCATTGAGGGGGTGGAAGGATGGCTGGGTGGTAAGGGGGAAGGGAAGGGAGAACTGGAAAGGGGGAGAGGAAAGAAAAGATGATCAAGTTTAGCAGAAAGCAGAAAAGTCAATGTTAATGCCATCTGGCTGGATAGTGCCCCGACAGAAAATCGGGTGTCGTTGCCCAATCTGTGGATGGTCAGGGTGGGATAGTACATAAGACCATGGACAGACATGTGAATGTGAGAGTGTGACTCAGAATTGAAATGGTTGGCTACTGGGAGAGAAGGTGCTCAGACAAGTGATCTCCAAATCTGCAACCAGTCTCTCCGATGTAGGGAAAACCACAAAGGGAACACCAGATGCAGTAAACAAGTCCTATGGATATATAAGTGAAGGGTTGCTTCTGCTCCTCCTGCGGCAACAGAGTAAAGTACCAGAGGGGGCGATAAGTGGGGAGGGATGAGTGCATAAGGGAATCACGGAGGGAGCAGTACCTGCAGAAGGCCTAGAAGGGAGGAGAAGGAAAAATGTTTCCAGTGGTGGGATCCTGTAGTAAGTGCCATAAATTCCAATGGACAATATGTTGGATGTGGCGACTAGTAGAGTATTAGGTGAGGATGAGGGGATTTCCATGTTTGTTGTGTCTGGAGGCAGAGGAGGCCAGGGCAGATGAGTGGGAAAGGGAGGAGATGCATGTGAGGGCTGAGTTGATAGTGATGGAGGGGAAGCTACGTTTGTGGAAGAAGGCTGACATTACTCTCCAATCACTTTGAAGATAATCAATAATTCTATGTACATGTTATAATTATTAAAAAAAGGAAAAGGGAAAAAAAGATATGTTAAAATAAAAACGATACCACTCAAGCAGATCACTATATAGAGAAATGTTTTCCATATGTTGGATAAGGCACCTTCTCACAGAGACAAGTATGCTCTCTGGATAGAGCATTGTGGGGGGAAGCCCCAATGGCAGAGTGACGACACCCAACTTCCCCTCAGCCCTGAAAACTCGAGCAGGAGCTCTCCTTGCTGTGTACTCTGATCACTCCAGGAGGATAATGGCCTCCAGGACTGCTAACCCATGAGGAGCTAGAGGGTAATGGCTTCCTGATCACCAGTCCCATAAGGGGCAAGACCACCCCTCTAAAGTCGAAGTGTGTGGCGGTGTCAAAGTAGCCCACAAGGTACCAGTCAGTTTTGTGCTCCCTAGGAAGTGGTGCTCACAAGCACCCTCATAGATACCCATGATCAGTGCCCACTCCCTATCCAACCACCTCCCAATGCCAGCGGTATGCCACTGGGTTGGCTGTGTCAACCCCATTCTAGTAGGGAACCCGGACTGGACCGCAATCATTACCCATTCCTGTAGGATGGTGCCATCATTGACTCCTTTTGGCGGTGCCTGCAAGGCATTGGCAGTCATCTTTTGGTAAGACAGACCGCCCAGGTGGAGGTAGTGATGAGGAAACACCGAGACCACAGAGAAACTTAAGGCCCTTTCAGGTGGATCCTCTGCCTTGAGGGCAGCGGCAGGAGCGGGTTTTAACCTGTGGATTCACCTTTCAGGTAGTAGCCCTAAAAGGCTCCTTGCAGAGTTGCCCGGGCCTATTCATATCCAGAGGCACCTCCGGATCTGATGGAAACAGGGCGACTGGTACTGCAGCGCCACCCGTCATAAATATGCGGCATAGCAATGGCCATCTTCCTTACCCATAATCCCCTATGCAGGTGGAACCGCTTTGTGTTTCTCACATTTCCAGCTGATTGGGGGTTTATGGGTAGGGAAGACGGCCATTGCTATGCCGTATTTTGAGCTGCAGAGAGTGGACCCGGTGCAGGACCGGCCAACCGGGCTGTGAAAGCTGCTCTAGCCGCCCCCTGACATCCACCGCCAGCTGCCCCTGCCCCTGCATCCCCCACCGGCCATCCCTGCCCCACCGGCCGCCTCTGCCCCGATGACCCCCACCGGCCATCCCTGCCCCACCGGCCGCCTCTGCCCCGATGACCCCCGCCAGCCACCCCTGCCCCAACAGCCTCTGCTGACCTCCTCTCCCCAGTGGGGTGGAGCTGTCAGATAGCCAGGTGGGAGCTATCAGGTAGTGGGACTGTCAAGTAGTAGGGTGGGGGGGTGCTGTCAGGCAGCTGGGAGTTGGGTCACCGGCTGTTGGAGTTATCAGCCTGCCCCCAGGCAGCTGCTTACAGAGGCTGCACATTCAGGTGCGTTGGCGGAGCCCTCACCGAGGTGTCAGCGCCTCGGAGGTGCTTCTGCCACATTCAGGTGAGTATGTCTTTAGCCGCAAGGGGAGAGATTATGTGGCTTTACACTAGGGTGTTCAGGCTACCCAAAAGGGCCTTTAGATAGATGAGGAAAATTGGCAAACTAGTGGCAAATTAATTTCAATGTTGGAAAATGTAAGTGGGAAATGAAATATAATGTTGCACTTTGATAGAAGGAATAAAAGGGCAGACTATTATTTGGGAGGGGAAAAATTCAAAATTCAGAGGTGCAAAGGGACTTGGGAGTCCTCATGCAGGATTCCCTAAAGGTCAACCAGGTGAAGAAGGCAAATGCAATGTCAGCATTCATATCTAGAAGAATAGGGTATAAGAGCAAGGATGTGATGTTGAAGTTTTATAAGGCACTGGTGAGGTCTTGCTTGGAGTATAGGGTACTGTTTTGGGGTCCTTATTTAAGAAAGGATGTGTTAGCATTGGAGAGGGTTCAGAGAAGAGTTACAAAAATTATTCCTGGACAGAAGGGATTAACGACGAATGTTTGATGGCTCTTGGACAGTACTCCTTGGAGTTCAGAAGAATGAAGGGGACCTCATAAAGTATTTCAAATGTTGAAGGACCTAGACAGTGTAGAGGTAGCAAAGTTGTTTCCCATGGTAGAGGAGTCAAGGACAAGAGGGCACAACTTCAAGTTTGAAGGGTGCCCATTTAAAACAGAAATGTGGAGGAATTCCTCTAGCCGAAGTGTGGTGAACCTCTGCAATTTGCTACCACAGGCAGATGTGGAGGCCAGGTCAATGTGTGTATTTAAAGCAGAGATTGATAGGTATCTGAATAGTTAGGATATTAAAGGTTATGGGGAGAAGGTGGGGAGTGGGGCAGAGTGGGAGAATGGAAAAGTTCATGATGGAATAGTAGAGCAGACTTCTTGGGTTGAATGGGCTAATTCTGATCCAATATCTTATGGTCTTTGGGATATCAGTGAAGAATGGAGGGCAGGGATGAATGCCACACAAAGTGAAAGAAAGACCAACCAAATTTGACACAACAGCACTACTTGCTCTCACTGTGCCACCCCCCAGAACAAAGGCATTAATTCTGCCTACTCTGACCCTCTCATATTCCTCATGCAGAGAAGCAGATAACATGCCAATCTATTTATTTAGGTGTAACTCATTGGGTTTGTTTTTCCAGGGTTGTCTCTCCCTTTATCATTTTTTCTCATTACTCACATCACTTAATCCCCACCATCTTCATGCTGGCTCTTCCAGCTGGCTGTGGGGAAAGCTTAACTATTCTTTTAATTCTACTTTTTACAACCCTAACCCTGGACCCACAGAGAATTCTTTATTGTTTCCTCTTATTGTGCCATCTCTCTCCATCAAGCTGCTCTCTATTCCCTCATGTCCAAGGATATGTGCTGTAGTGTACACTGAGCTTTGCTTTCCATGACCAGATTTAGTTGGACTACACTATTACCACACCAGCAACCCAGGTTCAAATCCAGCACTGTCTGTAAGGAGTTTGAATATTTTCCTCGTGTCTGTGTGGGTTTCGTTCAAGTTCCCTCGTTTCCTCCCACCCTTCAAAACATACCAGGGTTGTAGGTTAATTGGGATATTTATGCAGCAGGGGCTCATGGGCTGGAAGGTCCTGATACTGTGCTGTTTGTCTAAATTCAAATTTTAAAAAAAAATTAAGAATTGAAAGCTACACCAGACTTTGCCTTCTTCTGTAATGACTCTTCTGGATCATGCTGGAGGACAAACACTAGGCTCCATTTCTTAGCCAGTAAATCTATTGATAATCTTTTCCCTCCAGCCCTGAACAAAACAGGAGATGCTATTCTGAAACTACATTCAAAGTAGGTCTTGTTCTCTCCTCCTTAAAATGTAAAAATGATTTGGAAATTTTGGACAATGTAGCCATTTACATTGTTGCAGCTGTTGAACACCATGAAATATTACAAATTAATCATAATTATGTTTATTTCAGAGGAAAATGCAATGTGCCAACCGCAAAAAGGATTTTAGATCTCAAGAAAGGACCAATTAAAAAGACTGCAGCAATGAAACAACTTCCAAAATTAAACCATTGATGCTAGGATATTATTATGGAATGTGCATGCTGTTTTATGTATCAGTGAAAGCTGCTATTTACAGTACATGCATCTAATTTAGAGCAGTTGTTTAATTGTTGCTGGGCTTAAATAAGTTCTACTTAGGTTTTTGTTACTCTGACAATAACTATTTTGTAAATCTGACAGACAATGTACCATGTTTGACGGCATACAAGACCTACTTTTTTTCCTCAAAAAATTGGCTCAATAATAACCCCTGGGTCTTGTATTCGAAGTTGAAATTAGCGTGATCCATAAATTGTAGGTCATGAGCGATACTGCCATGCATTGGATTCCCTGGGTCATGTGGACACGGCTCAGCTTCTGCTGACCACATTGGGGAATAATATGCCGTTACATGGAGAACCGGCCTCCTGTTCGCTGGCCGCAGTTACCTGGCGGACCCTGAACATTGCCAGGGAGAAGCAGCGGCCTGACCCGCGTCTGGCGGCAGATGAGTGCCATCCAGGTCCAGCGGCATGGACAGCCCTCTGGCCCCGGTGCTGGTTCAGATAAAAAGGTAAAGAGCCGTTGGCGACCATAGGAGCAAGGTCACTGCGAGGATGCAGAGAGACCGTGGCATTTGCTGCTGGGAGAGGCCCCATGTGTGCCCCCGTGGCCCTCCAGCTCCAAGGGAACCCATCTAATTCTCACTTCACCTGGTGAGAAGGCCAACTATGGCGGACCCTGCTAGCAGTGCAAAAGGTGCAGGAGGAACCAAGAGGAACCTGTTCACCGACTTACCTGTCAATAAACTAAAAAAAATCAATATTCCCTGCTAAAAGTGGGGGGGGGGGGGGGGAAGAGGGGTCTTATATGCCCATGGGTCTTGTATGCCATCAAATACAGTGGTTATTTTTTATAATTGAATTCACATTTGAATTTCTTTATTTGCTTTTAAGATCTCTGCTTCCGTTTGTCTTTGGATAGTTGATATCATATTATATGAATAAGGAAGAAATCTGGCACATCAGTGGTACCTCACTTCATAATTTGATTATCGTTGGTTCACCATCACTTCATCACTTATTGCAGAGATAAGCAGAGTTTGGTGTCCATCATGTGCGAAACTGTCAAACTTGGCATTCTTCATTTCAGACCCAATATTCATTCCTGTAGTACATGGAAATGTCCTTCAGGATTATCGTAAAGAGATAGCTTTTTTTCCCCGTTTTCTCTCCTGACCTAAACATTACTCAACATCCAAGTTGTTAAGTTTTTTTTGTGAGATTTGCTGTATGGAAATTGTATCAAGCATTTTATTCCACCGATTACTGCAGAGGTTACACTTCAAAACTGTTTTAGATGTTCTATGAAAGGCTCTGCATTTTTGTATTTCTCCAAATCACTTTTCAACAACCCTTCTAACTTTCCTTTAAAGATGCAGCTTTCACAAAGTGGAACAATCATTCTGGCAACAAGCCTGGTATAGGTCTATCAAATGAATTTTCTCACTAAATATCTGTTTGCTTAAAATTTATAATCACGTTAAATCACTTCGCTGTATAGTAATCTGGACCTTTTTGGAAAATGCCACGTTGAATGATGTCACATATTCTGCACAAATTCTTTTACTTGCGCTCAAGAAGCTTCTGTGGACATATTCCTTCTTGAACTCTGGATGATCAAATACAGAATAAAACCAATGGTGGACTGAAAGTGAATGGATTGCCCAGCCACCCCGGGTAAAATACATGTAGTTGTCTCGTACAGCAAGATTTATAGACTTTTGTCACAGACATGTCAACTCATTTTCAAATAACATCTTTACTACAGTAATGGCCTGTGTTTAAGATCCATAAATATAATAATATTTAATAAATGAATCAGAGTCTAATTTATTCTGAACATATTTAACTCCATTTTGAAGATAGAGTAAGTACAGAGATATCACTGTCATGGTTTGCTTCATGCTGACAGACAAAAGTGTCAATCAAGCTTTATTATCAGCAACAATGATATAGAAATATATTTCCATGTCAATATATTGTGTGACTTGGAGGGAAACTTACAGGAGGCAGTGTTCCATTGCACCTGCTGCCTGCATCCTTGTATTGCACCTGCTGCCTGCATCCTTGTATTGCACCTGCTGCCTGCATCCTTGTATTGCACCTGCTGCCTGCATCCTTGTATTGCACCTGCTGCCTGCATCCTTGTATTGCACCTGCTGCCTGCATCCTTGTATTGCACCTGCTGCCTGCATCCTTGTATTGCACCTGCTGCCTGCATCCTTGTATTGCACCTGCTGCCTGCATCCTTGTATTGCACCTGCTGCCTGCATCCTTGTATTGCACCTGCTGCCTGCATCCTTGTATTGCACCTGCTGCCTGCATCCTTGTTCACCTGTTGACCAGGGTGGCTGGGTAATCCATTCACTTTCAGTCCACCATTGGTTTTATTCTGTATTTGACCATCCAGAGTTTAAGAAGGAATATGTCCACAGAAGCTTCTTGAGCGCATGTAAAAGAATTTGTGCAGAATATGTGACATCATTCAATGTGGCATTTTCCAAAAAGGTCCAGATTACTATACAGCGAAGTGATTTAACGTGATTATAAATTTTAAGCAAACAGATATTTAGTGAGAAAATTCATTTGATAGACCCATGCCAGAAAATTCTATATTCCATTGTTGAACTTAGGCTCCACTGATTTTCTACCAAGATGTCAATTCCCTGTTCATCTCCATTCCTGGAGGTATTCTGCCTCAGCATGGCTAAGTTTAAATGGTGAAAAGACAGCTAAAAGGGTCCCAATGTAAAAGTGAAGTTTGTGGAAATGAGAAAACTGAGACATCACAATCTTCCACCTGTGGCCTAACTAATATCTCATACACCTGTACCATATTCTATGCCCACGATAAAAAAGGAAAGTAACCCATATGCCTTCTTACCTACCGTATCTGTGTGGAATTAAGATTTTCATTGTTAATTTATTTGAAGATTTAGACAATAAATATTTGCATTGGTTTTCCCATCAATTTCTATTTGAAAAATATCCTTTCTTCTGCAGTATTAGGCTTGGTCTCTTCCCTTCATATTCAGGAAAATCACTAATATTCAGGGAATCCTTTAATTGCTTTAAAACTGTTCAAATTGTACAGCACAAATTTTACATAAATAATCCATGTGTGTTTGAATTATATATATATAACAACTTGCATTTACACAGTGTAAACAGAGCAACTTATCTCAAGCCACTCTTATCCGGTAGCTTCTTGCTTTTTTCACATTTTTTCCCCTTCCATCTATATTCACCCACCAGTTCATGCTTCTCCCCTCTCCCCACCCTTTTATTCAGGCTTCTGCTCTCTTTTTTGCCAGTCATGATGAGTTTTGGCCTAATGCAGTGGTTCTCAACTTTTTTCTGTTCCCCCCCCCCCATTACATTCCATCTTCAGTAATCCCTTATTAACCTATGGAATCCTATGCCAACGGTGCTCTGTGGTTAGTTGGGGATTACTTAAAGTGGTATGTGAGTGGTATGTGAATGCCTTCCATGGTTTCTGTCTGACCCACTGAGTTCCCCCAGCATTTGTTTTTCCAGATTATCAGCATCACCATCCTTTCATCTTTGATCCAAACTGGACTACAATTCTGGAGAAGTTGTTTGCAGAAGGCTTTTTAAAAATGGGAAGGCACACATAATGATAAGGACAGTGTTCCAACGTGTGAAAATGCTGCCATGGACAAACAGCAAAAGAGGAAGAAGAGTGTGTGATTGAAACAAAGAACCTGCTGAAAGCAATAAATGAGAGGAAAGGAGAAAGATCTGAAACTGACCAGGGAAAGGAAATCAGGCAACAAAGTTATGAAATAAATTATAGAAAATACTCAATGAATCAGGCAGCATCTGTGGTGAAGGACTCTTCCATCGAACCATAGAACACGACAGCACTGAAACATGCTCTTCGACCCATTTAGTCTGTCCTGAACTATTCTTTCTAGGTCCATTGACCTGTACCTGGACAACAGCCCTCCAATTCCCCTCCCCATTCGTGTACCTATCCAAGCTTCCCTTAAATGTCAAAACCGAATCTGCATCCACCACTTCACTGGTAGCTCATTCCACATTCTCACATACCTGAGTAAAAGAAGTTTCCCCCAATATTCCCTTTAAACATTTAATCTTTCACCCTTAATCTATGTCCTCTTGTTGTCTTGCCCAACCTGAGTGGAAAAATCTTGTTTAGATTTACCCTATCTATAGCTCTCACAATTTTGTATACCCCTATCAGAACTCCCCTCATTCTATGATTCTGCAGAGAATTACGTCCTATCCTCTTCAACCTTTCCCTAAAACTCAGCTCTAATCTCGATAACATCCTTGAAAATTTTCTTTGCACTCTTTCATTCTTATTGACATATTTCCTGTAGGTCAGAGACCAAAACTGCACATCATACTCCAAATATGGCCTCACCAGTGTCTTTTACAACATGAACATAACATACCAACTCCTGTACTCAATATTTTGATTTATGAAGGCCAATGTGTCCAAAGCTTTACAACCCTATCTACCTGTGACTCCACTTTCAAGGAATTATGTATCGGTATTCCCAGATCAATCTGTTCTGCACTTTACAGTTCCCTGCTGTTTACCGTGCAAGTCCTACCCTGGTTTATCCTCTTAAAGTGCAACACCTCACACTTATCCACATTAAATTCCATCTACCATTTTGCAGCCCATTTTTCCAGCTGGTCCAGATTCCATTCTAAGCTTGGAGAGCCTTCCTTACTGTCGACTATACCCTTAATCTTACTGTCATCTGCAAATTAGCTAATCTAATTTCTCACATTATCATCCAGATCTTTGATATAGAAGACAAACAACAATAGAGCCAGCACTGATCTTGGAGGCACACCACTAGTTACAGGCCTCCAGTCATCCACTACCACTCTGCTTCTTCCACAAAGCCAAAACCTAATTTGATTTATTACCTCATCCTGGATGCCAAGTAATTGACCAACTTCCATTATGAGACCTTGTCAAAGGCCTTACTAAAGTCTTTGAAAATTCAATAAGATTAGTTAAACATGACTACCATGCGCAAGGCCATGCAGATGATCTCCAACCAATTCCTATCTATCCTCTTCTTGGGAGTCACTATCTCAGAGGATCTTTCCTAAAGCCAACACACTAATGGCATCATAAAGAAAGCTCATCAGTGCCTCTACTTCCTCAGCAGTTTGTGGAGGTTTGGTATAGCATTGGAAACCCTGGCAAATTTCTACAGGT
Organism: Narcine bancroftii; assembly: GCF_036971445.1. Taxonomy (NCBI): domain Eukaryota; kingdom Metazoa; phylum Chordata; class Chondrichthyes; order Torpediniformes; family Narcinidae; genus Narcine; species Narcine bancroftii. The sequence goes on along the minus strand of NC_091475.1, from coordinate 184,657,570 downwards.
GTGTGGTGCAAAGTGTGCTGACCAGCCTCATCACAGTCACCAATATGGTATGGTGTTACCAATATTCCTGAGCATAAAGCCAGGCAAAAGGTAGTGGGCACAGCCCATGTCATCACAGGCAAAACCTTCCTTACCAGAGGAAAATTTATAGGGAATACTGCCATCGGAGAGCAGCAGCAATCATCAAGGATCCACACCACGTAGCACATGCTCTGTTCTTGCTGCTACTATCAGGAAAGAAGTGTAGGTAACGCAAGACTTGCACCACCAAGTTCAAGAACACCTGCTACCCCCCCCCACCCCCACCACCATCAGACTTCTCAACAACAAACTTAATCAGGGACTAGTTTAAGGACTCTCACTTTTTTTTCTTTTCTGTACTGCCCACTTGTTTATATTTGTTTCCATTTGTGCATTGTATACAGTTTTTTTACCCACTACCAATCAGAGGTAATTCTGCCTGGCCATCAGGAAAAAGAATCCCAGGGCTTTGTGTGATGTCATGTATGTACTCTGACAATAAATCTCTGAAATCTAGCCAAATAATTATATTTCCTGTCTCTTCGGACACCTTCCAATAATTTACCAACTACTGATGTCAGGCTCACTGGATGTCATTTTCTGGATTATTCTTAGAGCTTTTCCTAAACCACGGAAAAACATTAGCTATCCTCCAATCCTCCAGCACCTCTAAGAACATATCAAATATTTCTGCTCAGACCCCCTCAATTTCTGCTGTACCCTCCCTCAAAATCCAAGGGAATATCTCATTAGACCTTGGGGATTTATCCACTCTTATTTGCCTCAAGACTGCAAGCATCTGCTCTTCTGTAATCTGTGTTTGTTTGCCAAACTTCTATAGATTTTGTTTGTCGCCTGAGTAAATACAAATGCAAAAAATGCAGTTAAGATCTCCCCATCTCTTTGGCTCAATGCACAAGATGGCCACTCTGATTTTAGAGGAAAAATGTTGTTCCTTGCTATCCTTTTGCTCTTAATAGACTTGTAGAAGCCCTTATACCTTCTTTTTGCCCTCTCGATTTCCTTCCTGAATGTTTCATCCAAAGAAGCATCCAAGGTCAGCAGCGATAACAGTAAATAAGGAAGTGATTGTGTAGGATTGTCTACGGACATAAGGGATTTGAAGATGAGCCAAGTGCTTCATAATATATTATTTGGTATGAATACCAGTACATTGATTTCTTTTAATATGCAGCAATAGATTTTTACTCTTCTATTTGATTTATGAAATCATATAAAATCTATATCTCCTGTATTGACTTTAGTAATCATCAGGGCCTTATTGGAGTTGGGAATTCTAAGTAATATAAAGTTGATGCTTTCAAATTTTATTCATAGTAGTTTAAATTCTCGAATGAAATGCATGATGAGAATGTTAATTACAACTAGTCACACCATTTATGCAAAAGAGAGAGTTTAGCACTTATCACATCTGCTTGAGACAATTAAGCTGATTAGTAAGATATTCCAGAGCAGAAAATGCACGTTTTACATGATTGAGCTCATACATTTCAAACTGTTGGAACTCTTATGTGTGCAATGTGGTTGCCTTAACCCTGACAGTTAGGGAAAGTGGAGTGCAATGTTGGTCATTGATGGGATGAGCAAATTTGCCAATGTGTCACCATACTTGCAGAAATGGGGGTGCAACACGTCATTTGTATTCCTTGACTTAGGCAATTTGCATCCATCCACACATAAGAAAAAATAAAATTTACATGATTTATGTTGTATTTGACAAACTATAACAGGGATACAGGGCATGTAACAGACAAAATGTGCATACTTATCTTGTTAGTCAGTGTCCTGGGGTCCATAGGGTGAGCACGGCTATCTTGATTCCAGTGCACATGTGCGAATCTGGTTGGCACGTGTTAGGTTTGCGTATTCGAGTTCAGTTGGTGCATGCGTGGTGGGTTCATGTATTGGGAGTTTGGTTGACGCATGCACAGGTTAAGGGCACAAATTCAATATCGTCAGGGTGCTCAAAACTCTCGTGCTTGCGCCAACCGAACTCCAGTATGTGAATCCACTGCGTATGCACCAACCAAAGTCTCGCGCATGTGCACAGGAATCAGGAAGGCTGCGCCCAGCCTACGGACGCCAAATAAAAGGTAAGCATGGACCAGAATGTGGAAGGACTTGCAAGGTTGATCAACAAATTCAGGAAGCTTTAATTGTTATTGTCAAATCTACGATGAAAAAAGATTTGATTAAAATGTTTGCTTTAAGACTTTGGTACACCATGCGTGTGGGGAAAATTCCGATGCGTCCATTTTGAGATATGACTGATCCTTCAGTCCCAATTACGATTGCAAGTCAGGGAGTACCTGTATTTAGAACATATAATGTTTCAGCGCAGTACAGGACCTTCAGTCCATGATGTGCCAACCTATGTAAAACTACTCCACAACAATCAAATCCTTTTCTGCCTCACACCCAAAATTATTTTTTTTAATTCATATGCCTATCTAAGTGTTTGTGGCCAGGCAGGATGCAAAGATCTTTGCCAATGCTCAAACAATCTCTTTCCACTTTTTCTATAGTAACTCAGATTCAGGGGTCTTATCTATTCAAATATTTGTTAAAATATATATTTTTATTGAGTTTAACATAAGCATACATAATAAATGATTATATAATGAATGAATTTTATACAAGCAAATACATATCAAAAGGAGAGGAAAAAAATAAGTAAATTATAAAATGCACATCTACATTAATAGTTACTTGATAGCTCCGTTAGACCCATTATTAGACTGTTATATTAAAATAATAAGGATAAAAAAAAGAAAAAACCTAGACGACTAAACTAATCTAATCCCCTCACTCTAATTAAGATTTTTTTTGGAAGATAAATAAATCAATAATGATGTGGAATCACTGGTGACCCCCAGAGAACAAAAGAATTAGTGGAATGTATAATACTTATTAACTCTTCCAATTATAAAAAAATTCTAAGAATGAGCCCTATAACTTCGTAAATTGAAACTTTGTATCTTTAATATTATAGCTGATTTTCTCTAAACTTAAATAGGACTACATGCTTCTTTGGCATCAACTTCACATTCACCAAGATCTCTCTCCCTAGTGAATACTGAACCAAAATAATGATTTAGGACCTCAGAAATGTTCCCCCTCTATCCCAAATTAGTCCTACCCTCACTTTTGTCACCCTTCTGGTTTTTAAAAAAAATGTACATGTAGAATGCCTTAGGCCAGGGGTGTCAAACTCAAATTCACGGAGGGCCAAAATTAAAAACATGGACTAAGTCGAGGGCCGAACTAAATATTTATTGAAAATTTTCAACAACATCTGCATGTTTTCTCTTCTTTCAACATATGTAATGTTAAACTTTTTCTTATTAAAATAAATGTTTAATAATAGTTTTGGATCAACTCTTTCATTGTCATTGTCATTGGCCCATTTCCTTTAGCGTTCTGAAATCGTGCACATGACGAGTCAATGAGGGATGATTAAAGCAGTGGTCCTACACAATAAAAAGAAGCAGCCCCATCAGCCCGGGCGGGCTGAGTGCAGCGCTCCAATCCCCGGGATTCGGGACTCTGAGATCCCTCCACACCTCCGGCGTCTTCATTTTCACCTTCAGTGTGCATGCGCTATACTGGCGCGGCGGCCAGCGGACCAACTCTAATATATATTTAATATGATCTTGCGGGCCAAATATAGGGCCAGAGTTTGACATGTGTGCCTTAGGCTTTTCCCTTAATCACCAGTACCAAAGCCTTCTCTTGTCCAATTCTAGCCCTCCAAAGTCCTCTCAAGTTCCTTCCAGGCTAGAATAGAATTGTCATGTCCCCTCTTGGCCTTTGCTTTCCTAAACTTTTAACCCCACACAAGTGGCCCCTAAACAGTCTCCACATTTCTGCTGTGCATTTATCTGTTCCCAATTTACTATCCAAAGTTCTTGCACAATCCCATTGTAATGAGCCCATCCCCAATTAAACACTTTCCCATTTTATCTATTCCTATCCCTTCCTATGATGAGGTCAGAGAATCGTGGTCACAGTCGTTGAGATGCTCGTGCACCAAGAGATCTGTCCCTATCAAGTATCATTAAACAGTATTAGATCCGGTATGGCCTCTCCTCTAGTTGGCTTGTCCATTTACAGTGTCTTGGACAGACCTGACAAATTCTGCCACATCTGACCTTTTGCCCTAAGGAGGTGCCAGTCAATTTTTGAGAAGTTGAAGCACCATTTGACAATTGGCCTACTTATCTACTCCCCCTCAGTGTTCTGGTGGCTATTTGGGGGCCTATATAATACTCCTAGGTCCCAATACAGCAATTGCTCCCTTCCTGTTTATGACTTCCACCACGGGGACTCAGTGTCGATCCCTTCACACTGGCCTCCAGTTTTTCAGCTGTGATACTATCCCTGATTAACAATGCCACTTCCCTGCCTCTTTTTCCTCCCTCCCTATCCTTTTTGAAAATCTAAACCCCAGAATACAGGCAATCCTGTACTTGCATCAGCAATGGCCGCATCTTACTACCATAAACTGATTCATCGTCCTTATTCTCAATGCCTTTTGCATTGAAGTAAACACATTTTAACCCATCCAATTGATGACATGCTCCATCCACTGCCTGTTCCTCCTACAAATCTCAATACACATTGCATCCACCTTTCTATGAACTGCACAATCATTTGACCAAACTCAATCATTTGCCCAGCTCGTTTAAACAGGTCCAGCAAACCTCTGCACAAGGAAATTGGTCCCTCTCAAGTTCAGGTGTAACTTGACCCTTTTTATACAGTTCATACCTTCCCCAGCCGCAATCTCAATGATCCACAAATCAGAACCCCTTTCTCTCTGTACCAACTCTTCAGCTATGCTGAAGACCTATCTGGCTTAACTTCCTTTTCTTGAACTTACTGGCACACAGCACAGGCACCAATCCAGAGAGTATCCTCGAGTTCCTGTTCTTTAACTTCCTTTCTAACTCCCCATATTCCCACTTCTTTGAGGTAGTGCAAGCAGGCTGGATAAGGGAGATTCAGTGGATGTTGTGTATTTGGATTTTTAGAAGACATTTGACAAGGTGCTACACATAAGGCTACTTAACAAGAGCCCATGGTATAACAGGAAACATACTAGCATCAGTAGAGCATTGGTTGATTGGCAGGAAGCAGAGAATCGGAAGACAGGGATCATATTCTGGTTGGCTGCCAGTTGCTAGTGGTCTTCCACAGGGGTCAATGATGGGGCTGCTTCTTTTTATGCTCTGTATAAATGATTCAGATTAATGAATGGTTTGGAGGATGACACAAAGTTAGGTGGAGGAGCAGGTAGGGTAGAGCAAACACAGAGGGGGCAGAAGGACTTAGACAGATTAGGACAATGGGCCGAGAAGTGATAAATGAAATAGAATATTGGAAAGTGTACGGTTTAGTTGAAAAAAAAAATTGGCAGATTATTTTTCAAAATTGGGAGAAAATTTTCCTTTTCCCCAGCCTTTTAATTCAGACCCCTGCCTGCTTTTTTTATTCACATCTTGAAAGGCTCAGGCCTGAAATATCGACTATACATCTTTACCTCCTCTGGACGCCACGAGACTAGCCGACTTCCTCCACACTTCTGTGCTTTTACTGGAATCAGCATCTGCAGATTTTTGTGTTTCACTCTGAGCACTTATAATGAACAGGAATGCCTGTGCCCAGGTCATTTGCTTTGGCTATATTGTTTTGCCAACACCAGGCACTCATCTCTGCTACGAAAAACAATGTGAAGAGCCCATGATTCTTGTGGCTTCACATCAGAGAGGCGGAAATACCCTCAAAGGACGCATCCACTCATTGTGCATTATTTGCTGGGAACTGGCAATGTTTGCTGCTGTTGACAGATTGGCAGATCCTCAGTCTTCATCACCTCTTGTTGGATGTGATAGAAGCTGCCATCTCTCCTTCCTTTGTGTGGCTGGTCATTTTCAGAAGACTAACAATTACCATAAAATGTATTACCATGGAAAAATCTCTGGGTTAAAGATGGCTTTACATCCAAACCGAGGGAATATCAGCAATTTGCATCACGTTAGTGTTAGTGGTAGATCTCTTGTCCTGGTTTGCCCAATGCCAGCCTCAAGGCAAATTTACTCACTGAGCAGCAGGTAACTCATTGCTAGATTATCACCGAGTTCCCTGTGGAGACAGAGATCAGGAGTCTAACCAGACTTCTGACATCATGGTGCAGTTACCAACTTAACAGCGCATAGTACTGTCAATAATACACATCTCCTTCTCCATATTATACAAGTGTTATGGGCCCAGAGGACCCCAAAACCCAGCAGCAATAGAAATTCACCAAGACAAATGGTTACTTAAACAAAAGTTGTTTTTAATTATCTTTAAACATGAAAACAGGATCAAACTTTAACTTATTACTATTAACTTAACCCCCCCTTCTAATCCTAAGCGCACGTGCATGTAATGTGTATGCAAGTTTTAAAAAAGTTATTTGATTCACAATCCAATCTCACTACTTACTCCTCCAAGAATCAGGCAATTCTTATACTGTGCACAGAATTTAACATTTATGAATTTCACCAGGCTTTAGTGCTTGAAAAGTAAATAATTACCACACAGGAAGGTTCTTGTTGGTTTTCAGAGAGAGATTTATTACTCATTGGACATCCACAACTGATTCCTTCTGATCAGCTAAAGAAACTTGCCCCATCAGGGTTTTCCAGCTGACAGCCTCTTTCTTTCAGGTCACCACAGAGTTCCTTTTCTGTTTTCTTATTTCAAGTGAAGCATTATACAGCCAGTCCTCTACTCTTGTGTGGACCACAAGGGCTTTGACCAGGCTGAACTAAGAACTCACAACCCGTCTTCAAAATGTTTTTTTTCCCCACAAGTTTGCCAGCAAACCACATGACCCTCTTTGAACAGCAAACTACACTCTGACAGAATGTGGCTCTGGACCTAATCTTCTGAGTTTTTTCATCTGTTGCTTTCCAAAACAATAATCCATTACTCCACAGCAGGTCCAATTAACACCTACGTGTAAAGTCTCTAAAGGCATTCTTCAAATTTTGCAAAGGCACTCGGAGCCTGAACTATCCGGCTTGAGCAGAGCTCTGGCATTTTAAATGAGATCTGGTTTGAAGTGTTTGTATGTGACCTAGACTAAAAAAAACCTGCTACAATTTATCTCCTTTAAAGCATATCTAAATACAATATAAAATATAACATAATCTGTCACACAAGTAATGACATAGGGACCTATTATAACACTAATTCCATTAGTACTTTTATCCCCAGGAACAGACCCCAAGCACCATGTGAGGTATTAATCTCCAGTAGCAACCGAGCTCAGAACCATCCAGACTTGTGCTTTGTTTTGAAGGATTCCTGTGGTTTCTGGGAAATCCCAGGTACAAGGAAGGATCACTCAGACAGACAAGTTTCTATTCCAGTCAACAGGCAATAGAAGCTACTCTTTCTAGATGTTTCATTATATATTTGTAATTGTATGTTTTTAGGAGTATCAGCACATTTTCTGCAAATATTATACAAATTAAAATCCTCATGACAAAATCTCCATCAGAGAATGTTTATTTGTTTGCTTTACAAATTGAGAGAACGTTTGCTGGGGAAAGAGGGGATGGGGGAGGTGGGCAGTGAAGTAGAGGGGAACATGTTCCAGTTTATAGTATTCAGCTCCTATTACAGGGAATTTTACTATCATGGCCCTTTACCCCTAAAACACAAATGATTAAATATTGAGCAGTTACAAAAGAGACCAGTAACATTAATATAGTGACTTCCTTGAAGTTGCTTGGAGGCTAAATTAGGCCTTTAACCATGACACATTTCCAATCAATTCAAACACAAATTCAGATGTATTTTAAATCCTTTATTCTTAACAACAACATTTAACGAGATCCAAAAGATATTAAACAATACTGAACACAGTCAATAGAAATTATAGACTTTTAACTCAGGTTTCAACTGCCATCGCTGGCTCAAGAAACTCCTTTTAAATGCTGCCGAACTGCTGCGCATACTTCAACCCCTAGTGTAGCCGTTCACTCCCGGCCTGAGCCAAATGCAGTGCATTGACCAGGCCATGGTACATGCATACTGGTGGACATGCTGGCCCCAGCTCAAGCCACCGCCACTGAGCCAACTGCTCATGCGCTGGTCAGGCTATGGCTCTGTAAGCGGTGCCAGGCTACGCACATGCGTCGTGCGTGACAGATCCCAGGCCACTGCTGGTGCCCATGGTCAAAATAGCAGGTAAGTAATGAGCTTATGGTTCTTACAATTAAGCTCAGCACACCTTAGTTCACACACATGATACACAACAGTTCTCTCACCAATGAAGCCCATTATATTTACAAGTGAAAAATAAATCCTGTTAACTTCACAAGAAGTTTTATGATTCTGAGTTAAACTTGAATCTCCAGATCATTTGTGCCTTGCCTGCAGCTGTGATTTCACAATATGTTTCCTGATTCACTAAATTCTTTACAATAAAAATGAGAAAAAAAACTCATTTCAGTACTGTATCACACTATGACTTTATGACAGATAAAATAAACTTAAATCAGAACATTAAACCAACTTTTTTGCTTAGAGTGTACAAAATGGATGCAAGAATATTAAGTTTCTGTTCTATATTGCACGTATTTGACATATACTGAGGCTCTGAATTCCTTGAGGGAATAGATCGAGACCACTAGTGCGTACAATCTTCTTCAAGGTGAGTTACCACTGGATAATTATCAATTACCCACCCCACAATCCTCCACTATTTCTTGGACCACTCCTCACCTTCTCCCAATTTTCTTCCTGGTGCACTCCAGTTTCTCTTTGACTCTGATCATGCAGTTTTGAGGAAAGACATGGGCCAGTGAGGGTAGGGTACGATGGGATGAGAAATCCAATCTTCTCTTTCACAAATCATATCATTCTCCACCATATCAGGCTCTTTCCAATCTGGGAGGAGACTGTCAGAGTAAGGTTTAGAGGTAGCCTCTCCATGCATTCACCAGTTGGACTATGGTGTATCCCACCAGCACACGCACCTTCTCCTCTCCACCTTCTGCAAGGACCACTCCCTCCATGACTCCATCATCCACTCCTCCTTTCCCACCAATTGTCTCCTTGGTACCTACCCCTGTGACCATTCAAAATGCTACATTTATGCCACACCTCCTCCCTCACCACCAGGAGATTGCTTCATTGAACACCTTCACTGTCTACTGCAATAAAGAGGATCTTCCAGTGACAACCCATTTCAATTTCCCACCCCCATTCTCATACTGACATGCCTATCCATGGTCTCATGCTCTGCCACTCTGCCAGACTGAGACCACCTGCAAATTGGAGGAACAATACCTCATATTCTGTCTGGGCAGCCTCCAACCGGATGGCATTAAGATAGATTTATCCTGTTTCCATTAGTTCCCACTCCCCTCACCATCTCTCCTCTTTGCCTATACCTAGATCTCCTTTCCTCTAACTCTGCATTCACAACACTACCCCCTCCCTTGATCAATTCTCACATTTCCTCTCCTGTCCTCCTATCAATATTCAATTGTGATCACTTGCCTGTTGGCCTCCCCCCTACCCTTTCTTCCCACTTTCCACTACCCGCTTATTCCGGTGCCTGCCTGCTTTTTGCTCAAACCTTGAAGAAGGTTTGTTAGTTATTTAGAAGATCAAGTGAAGCTATAGTATCAAGGAGGAAGAAAAAGAAGAGGAAGACAACTGAGAGGTTCATTGGAGCAGAAGAGATCATATGGTGTGAGCTGTCCTGCTGACTCAGAGGCAGATCCATGCTGATTGAGGGACCAAACACCCCTTCCAGCAGTAAGCCCACCTCTACCCTCAGTGTTCACCACTGGAGGAAAATATGGGCATTTGGTCTACTCTGGACAGCCCAGGGTGTGCAGGAACTGCAACAAACCTGGGCAAATGGTGGGCCAATACATCACTGTTATCTTCAAATTCTGTAAGCAGGAAGGCCACCAGATTTTGTTGCAACACGTGTGGGGAAGCAGGGTACTTCTACCGACTCTGCCCAAAGTGGGTAGTCATCTATGTACAGACAGTAAGAGGGAAAATGACCAACATCACCACCTCCAGCAAGGTCAACAGCCCCTCAACTTCACCTGTAATAGAGATCCCAGTAGAGACCGAGATCGGGGGGAGCAACGAGATCCAAAGCACTTCCTCTTCCAACCCTCAAATCCAGCCACGAAGCCCAAGACCCCTCCTGAGGAGGCAGAATCAATGAAGAAGAGCTTCAGAGGAAAAATGGCAGACAGTCAAGAAAAACCCCAGAAAGCTCCACAGAATAAATTGGCAATTGACACTGCAAACGATGGGAAGAAAAGGGTCAAGGTGCAAATAAAACCCAGCAACCTCTCATTGATCAAGGATGATGTCAGGACAAATGCTAAACAAAGGAGATAAAGCACCCAGATGGAGGAGAAAGAAAGGAGGATAGCTGTTTATATGTAAGCCTGACTGTGGTATGTTCAGCACACAGTTACTCCCTGCTCTGGAAGACCAGGAGCAGTGCAGAAGCTGTTTGCCCTCCCTGCCCCCCACTCCCCCATATCTGGGAGATCAGGAGCAGTGGAGAAGTAGTTGCTTCCCCCCCCCCACCCGCCCCCGACTCCCACTCCCCAGCTTTGATAGTAGGAGTATACAAACCAGCCAGGAGATAGAGAATCAGGAACACAGCCTCATGTCCCCCAGACAACACCACCATCTTCACCTGAGGAGACCCTCACTCCCAGAGAAGATCACTTCCTGTTCCGGAATCAGTGCTGTAGTTCACCAAAGCAGTGGGCATGAGTGCTCAGGCTGATGAAAACAGGACGGTTAGGATTGTGAACTGGAGACTCCAATAAACAACAAGAGATTAAAATAGCAATCCTCAACATGTGCAGTGTCAAACACTGTGTGATGAGTAAACGCCTTGCAATACCTTGCCAAAGTCAAGGCAGATGTGATGTTCATATAAGAGTGTGAACTTGCGCACCTCAGTAATTGTCAGAGGTTGTTTCCATGATGGCCCCATGGGTTGTTGGTATCAGGTTGGGTGGGGGAGGGTGGGTGAGAATCAATTGTCATGCCTCTGGTCTGGATATCTTGTTGCAGGAAGGCAACTTTGTTTTAATACCAAGGTTAAGGAGATGGTTGGGGGCACATCTACTGGATCCATGTACAAGTCACCAGACAACTGGCAAGGGTGAACCTAACATGACCCTCAGCCTGATGACCAAGAGTGGCTGCATCAGACTGTGTGTGGAACCAGGTGCCACTATGTGCTGAGATTCTACCTGGCCCAGATGCTGCAAAGGTTTGGCCTGGCCTTGTCCCATGTAATGTTTCAATCAGCTGGACTTTTCCATCTATTCTTCCTGAAGAGGTTTTTCCAGACAAAAACTTTTGACCACAAGACCATCAGGCAGTAGTCAGAACTGCAGACACAGAGAGGAGGACTTGATTGATATGGTAGGCCGGTTCTACAAGCAGACCATCCAGGTCGTCCGGCAGAATTTCTCAGTCTTGACAAACAAACACCAGGGCATAGCCTAGCAGAATGCAGAATTCAGATTCGAGAAGACTATGTGAAGAAGGATGCAAGGGTCCTTGTGTGGTTCATCCCCAGCAGCAGCATGCAGAGGGATTTATGGGCTATTCACAGTGTTACAGTCCGGACCCCAAAACCCAGCAGCAATAGAAATTCACCAAGACAAATGGTTACTTAAACAAAAGTTACTTTTAATTATCTTTAAACATGAAAACAGGATCATACTTTAACTTATTACTATTAACTTAACCCAACTTAACCCACTTCTAATTCTAAGTGCACGTGTATGTGACATGTGTGTAAGTTTAGAAACGTTATTTGATTCACAGTCCAATCTCACCAGTATCGGGCAATTCTTATACTGTGCACAGAATTTAACATTTATAAATTTCATCAGCTTCTGGTTCTTGAAAGATAATTGGCTACTGGTCAGGAAGGTTCTTGTCAGTTTTCAGAGAGAGATTTGTTGCTCGTTGAACACCCTCAACTGATTCCTTCTGAACAGCCATTTCAGTGTCTTGCCAATGAAAGTTGCCCTGACAGGGTTTTCCAGATGATAACCTCTTTCCTCCAGGTCATCAGAGTACCTTTTCTGTTTCCCTTATTTCAAGTGAAGCATTATAGAGGCCAGCCATCTCCTTTTGTATGGACCTCAAGGGCTTTGACCAGGCTGAACGAAGAACTCATGACGTGTCTAAAAAATGGGGTTTTTCCACAAGTTTGCCAGCTTGTCCTGTTCCACTCCCAGCTGCTGCTGCTGACTGCGGAAATGAATTCTCTCACACACACACACACCCACACACACCCCTCTTAGGACTGCAAACTGCACTCAGACTGCGGCACTGGACCCAATCTTCTGAGTTTGTTCATCTGTTGCTTTTCAAACCAATAATCCATTACTCCACAGCAGGTCCAATTAACATTTACTTGTGAAGTCCTTATAAGCATTCTTCAAAGTTTTTGCAAAGGTACTCAGAGCCTGGACTGTCTGGCTTGAGCAGAGCTCTGGCATTTTAAATGAGATCTGTTTGTATCTCTGTGACCTAACTTAAAAACCCCATACATTATTATCTCATTTTAAAACATATTTATATACAATATAAAGTATAACATAATCCATCATGCCAGAGACATACACAGAGTCAGACATCCAGAACTGCCAGAAGACCATCTACAAGGTGAAACTTGTACTTTGGTCTGCCTGAAACCTGTTGGTCTTCTAACAGGAATGCTGCTGACTGGCACATTCCAGGCTGCAGGAACATGTGCTGAGGGCTGCACCGAGGCTTAGCATAGCCAATACAAGGCGCTGTGGTGAAGGATTAGTCTAGAGTCCTTCCATTCCTGGGCATTGAGGGGCTGAGATCATGGGGATTACCTGTCAAACAACAGAAGGGAGTAACAACAAGTTGGCACCGTAGTGGCAATGCTGTTAAATAAAAATAAATGCAACAATGAACAGTAATGGACACGTATGGATACAAACTAAGGGTCCGAAGAGTCTTTGAATGGTTTTCTATTTGTAATAATTTATTGAGAATAAAGTCTATTTTTGGTAAAACAAAAAAACTTTACTTCAGATGGACTCTGTGAGACCTTGCTGAGTTCTTCCAGCATTTTTGTGTTTTTATTACCAGTTGGACTGTACCTGTAACTTTCTGCTTGGGAAATTGCTGTATGCCAGGTAGCTACAAAGACTACGTTTATTTTGAAGGGCATGAGGGAACAAAACCTTCCTGCACCAATTTCACTTTAAAATCAGTAGATAGGGCACAACCACCACATTTACAAACGTCACAGAAGTTTCCCCTTACTCCACAAAAGGATGCAGCGGCTCCCTCGTCAATCAATTACACTCAGAGTGAAAAGGTCTGTAGTAATATATTCCCCTGAAAATTCAAAAAGAAAGGAACATTTATTGATGGACAAAATGGCAGGAACCATTCCTTCTCTCACTCTAACTCCCGCCTGGTCTCTCGTCAGGATTCAAATCTCTTTCTCCCAATTTCTTCGCCTTAGCTGCAATTGCTCCCAAGATGAAGCCTCCCATTCCTGGACATCTGGAAGGTCCTCCTTTTTCCCCTCTACTGTGGCCCAAATGACCCACCTCCCTTATTTCCTCCATCTCTCAGAGTTCCATCCTCACCGCCACCCCTTCCCCATCCCATCACAGAAGAGGCATCAGATTCCCTTTATTCTCATCCCTTCATTTAAACCACTGGCAGAAAAATTGACAAATCACTCTTGCGCATACTGCAAGTTTTGGAGTTTGGTATCTAGTTGCCTGTCCTAGAGCTGAGGCAGAAAAAAGTTATGTTTCCCCTGGGGTTTCATTGCAATGTGGAAAAAAATGTCTTAAATCTATCCTCATCAAGAGCTATCCTGAAACATTTCCTTTCTTTCAATTAAATTTTATGCCAGCAGTATTATTTATAATGCAAGCTTTAAAAATACATTTGTATTCTTAATGATTTTAACATGGTTGAATGACTCAAATATTTTTCATTGTTTTACTGTGGAGTGACAGTAATTTTATTTGCAGGAGTATCTTTTGCCCTGCATTTTTTTTAAAAATTGATTTAGAAATAGCCAAGACAAATTTATGATGTATCACAAAATTTTATTTGATTGCTATTTTGCTTTGTAGGATCATTGGGAGTTGGTCTGACTTTCTTGAGATCCATTTGATGGTTGATTATTAGGAAGGTACAAAATATGGTCCATTTGTGTAACTCACTGTGATAGTACAGACCTATCACCAATGTATATAGTTACAGTATCTAGAGTATGTAATGACTGTGCTTACAGCGATTGGCTGAGAGCTTAGCCACGCCTACTGTCTGGGCCTTAAAGGGTTGTGTCCCTAGCCAGGTGTCAGCCACCTGTGAAGAGCTCCTGTCTTTTGCTAATAAAAGCCTTGGTTTGGATCAACAAGTCTTTGGTTCTTTCGACGAGCTCTACAATTTTATTAGCAAAAGACAGGAACTCTTCACAGGTGGCCGACCAGTCCAGAATGATCTGACCTGGCTAGGGACACAACCCTTTAAGGCTCAGACAGTAGGCGTGGCTAAGCTCTCAGCCAATCGCTGTAAGCACAGTCTAGATACTGTAACTATATACATTGGTGATAGGTCTGTACTTACACACTCACCTATTGAAAAAAATCATTCCAGTTTAGTTCAGACAAACACCAATTTTGTTCAAATAAAAAAAATTGCGACATGTTGTAAATTAGTCTCAGCTATTTCTGCATCTTATTTTCTTTTAATGGAATTCTGACTCTAAACAACAAAATAAAGATTCATCCATCCCGATGTAGAACACCGTGGAATCCTCCAAGTTTAAAAGTGAAACACAAAAGTTGCAGAGGTCTTGATAAAGGGTCCGGACTCCAAACGTTGACCGAACATTTCACTCAGCAATTTACTGCCTGTTCAGTTGTAATATCACTACTCTTGCAAGTTTTTCTTGGTAACAAAAAAAAATTCTACAGCAACTGATTTGAATTCCAGCTCCTATTTTCTTTGCGAACCTGTTTGGAGGTTTCTGAAAAGTTAGATGGACTATGGTACTGATTGATCATAAGTTTTTCCACCCCCTTCAAAAAAAATCTTCAGGTTGCATAGACTTTATTTCCAAACCACTGGCACGAAAACATTCAACGCCTTTGAAGAAGTGCAATGAATGGGCTTCTTACCCAATCTATTTAACGTGCCAAGGACCTCCCCAGAGGCGCAGTCGTGGAGTCATGTCTAGGTCCAATGAGAATGAGGCGAGAGTGGGGCCGGCGGCCAGAATGGATGGATTCTGCACGGTATTCAATGGCAATTCGCCTTTCTTCTCGCGTTCTTGCTTCGCGTCGGGGGGTGTTTTAAATTGTAATAGCCAAGTGTGACAATGTTAATTGCCTGCTGTTCCCCAGACGCCACTAAAAACAGAAGGAAGTTTATGCTTTCCACGTGAAAGTAGCCCTGCCTATTTGATTGAGTTAGAAAAACTCAGCAGCGTGTGGAAAAGTTTTGGAATCTTCCAAAGAAATACTCTAGCTATTGTCACCTGGCAAGTTGCTTCTCCCTGTGTTCACCAGCATGTAACCTTTTGTTTAAACAGTGTTTTTCTTCCTTAGACCTCGAATGTGTTTGGGGGAATTTGTTGGTGTTTTGGCAGATTTCAATGTCGCGATTGGAAGTGTCAAGTTACTTTGGGCAAATAAATATTTGTCAGAAGGTGGTCTATAAAACAGCTTCTCATGATCAACGGTAACGTGCGTTTCAGAGGGTTGCGAATAAAGGCTCTATCGTCTATAGATGTGCTTCAGTGGAATTCAATTTGGGTTCTCTGCATTATAGATAAAGCATCGCCTAGAGTTTGGCTGAAGGGCCAATAGTCAGAACCCCCCTGCTTCAATGATAGTCGATGGATTGCTTTATTCAACTCATTTAAAGGCTGCAGAAGTGAAAGGAAAATACAGCAGTGAAACAGCCATTCTCAATGGGGTCATACTGCCCCCTCTGGGGCCCACAGCACGTTGATGGGGGACCACCGTCTGAAATCAGAAAATTTTTTTTTAGTCGGTAGGAGAGAAATATGGAAGAAACTAAACTTGGCTGCTTCACAGGGAAGGGGGTCCATAAACTGAGCAGAGTCCTAAAGGTCTGAGGCTGAAAAAATTGAGAATGGCTGCTCTAAACTGGCCTAAATTCATGAACTCACTGCATGAACTTAACCTCAATGAAACTTTAACGTGTTGATGGGTTTCACAAATTGCTCTGTGATTCTTTGAGGTTCTTCCACAGATCTGATGGTCAAGATTTTGATAAAGTGATAATGAAACAATGTGTTTCCAAGTCTGGATGATGTGGTGTTCCCAAGTCCTTCGGTGGTAAATGTTGCAGGCTTGCAAGGTGTTGTCAAAGAAAGAACTTTGAAATGTAGATATGCTGGAGATGGTCCAATTAGATAGTGAAAAGGTTTTGTGAGTGTGAAAGATGAGATTCTAATTACAGGATTTAAAACAATCTCAATTTTTTAAAATCAAAGTATTTTTGGGTCCAGTTAGTTTTCTGGCCACTATTGCCTTAGGTTGTAATTGGTGGGGATTTAGGTTTTGATGATGCCATTGAGTTAGACTCTTTGATTAGAGGTGATTGTTGCTTGATCCTTGTGGAAGATGTTTTATGTTAATGGCATTTGTGGTCAATAACTTCACTTGAATGGTTAAGAACATTTGGTCTAAAATGTCCATACAAAATTATTATGATCTAGTATTAAAGTGATAGTCAACATAAACTGGTTTAGTTTTGTAATTTATTTCTCTTTCTAATAAAGACCACAATTGCCAATATGGTTTCATTGATAACAAATCCAAGAGATTCAAAATTCAATTTATTGACATTGTAATAAAACAGTGTCACATTACATGAAATAGCTTTAGCCTGCTGCAAGGCAGACAGATTTGCCATCGGCAGAAATTGCCTGAAGCGCCTCTTACACTCAGAGAAAGAGAAGCAAAAGAGGGTCGCCCCCCCCCCCCCCAGAGTCATCGAGTGTCAGTACATTCATCTCCAGCACTCCCGGAGCCTCTGCAGCCATACCGTTGGCAGCCCGAGCTCCAGATCCAAACCTCCGACACAGTCGGGAACCCTTCAGTGCCTTCGGCACCCCTTTGCATCCCAATTCCGATACCTGGTACCCCTTAGCTAGTTTCGAGCCAGTCTCCTGCAGTCTGCAGCCCTGTATTTATTTGATCAGATGATAGTCAATAGAAAGGTTGGACTTCAGTCTGCATTCAGCTGTCTCAGAAAGTCTCTGTCGCTCTCAAGTGTTAAAAGGCCATGCATTTCGGGGGAGAGGGGGAAATTTTAAAGGAATGTACCCATGCCTACTTCCTTACCATCATTTGAGGGCCCAAACATCTTCCCAAGTAAAACAATGCTACAACTGCTAATCTGTCGGGGTCATTTACTACATTTATTGCAGCCCCCTCTACATCAAGGAGACTGGACACAGATTGGGAGTCACTTCATTGGGTACTTCATTTTTTGTAGGGTGACATGGTTAGGGCAAGTGATCACAGTGCCAGCGATCGGGGTTTGAATCCGGAGCTATCTAAGGAGATTGTATGTTCTCCCTGTGTCCTCATGGGTTTACTCCAGGGGCTCTGGTTTCCTCCCAGCCTGCAAAACATACCAGGGGTGTAGGTCAGTTGCTTGTAATTAGGAGGCGTGGGCTTGTGTGCCGAAAGGGCCTGTTGCAGTGCTCTGTGTCTAAACTTAATTTTTAAAAAATTTGTATACTTCTGCTTTGTCTGCTGCAACAGCAAGAACCACCCAGTTGCTAGCCACTTCAGTTCCACTACACATTGCCACACTGGTTGTGTGTCTGTCCATGGCTATGATGTACTGCCAAGTTGAGGCCCCACGTAAACTGGGGGAACATCGTCTTGTATTCAGACTCCAACCAGACAGCATGAATATCGACCACCCAATTTCTGTAACGCCCCCCCCCCACTCATTCTCTCGTTTACCCTTATCCCTCTGACTCCTTTCCTCTTTCCACTTCCTGTCACCAACACTTTCCTTCCTCCAGCTTCCTGCCATTTCCCTTCCTTTCTCCTATCAGAGAACATCTAACTCTGTCTCCACCCCCTCACCTCAATTACTTTCTTTTCTTCCCACTCCTCCTCCCATATCTATCACTTACTAGCCTGTGCTTCTCCTTCTTTCCCCCCCTCCCCCACTTTATTTGGCCGTTTGCCTGATTTTAGGCATTCAGATAAAGGGTTCAGGCCTAAAACGTTGACTGCCTATTGTTTTCCATGAATGCTGTGTTACCTTATGTGTTCTCCCAGGTCTTTTGTGTATTGTGCTAGTTCCCCCAGCCTCTGCAGAGTCCTTGTTTATCTGGGAAGTGAAGAGGCAAAGTAAAGGGAGAAACCATTAGTGAGGGGAGAAGAAAAGTTAGAGAAAAGGGATATGTAAAGAGATAGTAACAGTGGAATCAGATGGAGGTGGGGGTTACCTAAATTAGAAAACTCTCTGTCCATGCCATTAGGTTTAAGGCCTTCCAGGAAAAATCTGTTGTTCCTCAAGATTATATTTGGCTCAACCACTATGTTTGGCCCATATTCCAAATTTGGCCTCACCAATGCCTTGTACAATTTTAACCTCCCAACTCTTATACTCTATCCTCTGATTTATGAAGCCCAGCATTCCAAAGGCCTTCTTCACTACCCTATCCACCTGAGATTCCACTTTTAGGGAACTGTGTGCCATTATTCCTAGATCTCTCTGTTCAATTGCATTCTTTAACGGCCTACCATTCACCATGTATGGCCTATTTTAATTAGTCCGACCAAACTGTAGCACCTCACACTTATCAGCATTAAACTCCATTTGCCAACTTTCAGCCCACTCTTCTAACTTGCCCAAATCTCTGCAAAATTTGAAAACCTTCCTCACTATCCATGTCACCTATCATCATCTGCATACTTACTAATCCAATTTTCCACCCCATCATCTAGATCATTAATGTATATTACAAACGACAATGGATCAGTACAGATCCTTGAGGCACACCACTAGCCACTGGCCTCCAACCTGTCAAACAGTTATCCATCTGGCATCTCCCATCCAGGCACTGTTGAATTCATTTTACTACTTCCATATTCCTAACTAACCTTCCTTGTGGGACCTTGTCAAAGGCCTTATTGAAGTCTAGATAGTCAACACCTTACCCTCAACAATTTTCCTAGTAACCTCTTTAAAAATTCAATAAGATTTGTTCAACATGACCTTCCACGCACAAATCCATGTTGACTGTTCCTAATCATACCATATCTATTCAGATGATTATATATACCATCTCTAAGAACATTTTCCATTAGTTTGCCCACCAATGACGTCAAACTTACAGGCCGATAATTGCCGGTTTACTCTTTGTTACCTTTTTATACAAACAACGTCTGCAATCCGCCAATCCTCTGGCACCATCCCCATCGCTAATGACATTTTAAATATTTCTGTCAGAGCCCCTGTTATTTCTAATCTGACTTCTATCAAAGTCCAAGGGAATATATCCTGTCAGGACCTGGAGACTTGTCCACCTTTATATTTCTTAATAGCTCTAGTACTTCCTCCTCTTCAAT
The DNA here is from genome assembly GCF_036971445.1 of Narcine bancroftii. NCBI lineage: Eukaryota > Metazoa > Chordata > Chondrichthyes > Torpediniformes > Narcinidae > Narcine > Narcine bancroftii. The sequence continues at coordinate 184,637,825 of NC_091475.1, read as the reverse complement.
GATCAGTTTCCATAACTTTCCTACTTGTTTCCCTTATCTTACACAATTCAATATCCTTCTCCTTAGTAAATACTGAAGAAAAGAAATAGGTCAAAATCTCCCCCATGTCTTTTGGTTCCACACATAGCTGTCTACTCTGATTCTCTAAGGAACCAATTTTATCCTTCACTATCCTCTTGCTGTTAATAATAACTGTAGAAACCCTTTGGATTTACTTTCCATATTTGCCAAAGCAACCTCGTATTACTTTCTAGATTTTCTAATTTCTTTCTTCACATCCTTTTTACATTCTTCCTATTCCTCAAGCACCTAATTTTCTCCACACTGCCTATATTTACTGGTGGCATCTCTCTTTTTCCAAACCAAGTTTCCAATGTCCTTGAAAACCATGGCTCCCTCAATCTTTTAACTTTTCCTTTCAACCTAACAGGAACATAAAGATTTTGTACCCTCAAAATTTCACCTTTAAATGACCTCCATTTCTCCATTACATCCTTCCCATAAAACAAATCACCCCAATCCACTCCTTTTAAATTGCCTCAAATTTAGCCTTTCTCCAATCAAGATCTATCCTTCTCCATTACTATTTTGAAACTTATGACATTATGATCACTGCTCCCGAAATTCCCCCGAATACACACCTCTGTCACCTGACCTATCTTATTCCCCGACAGGAGATCCAACACTCCCCCTTCTCTAGTTGGTACTTCTATGTATTGCTGCAAAAAAATTTCTTGCACACATTTTATAAACTTCAAACCGCCCAGCCCTGTAACCGTATGGGTCTCCCAGTCTATGTTCAGAAAATTAAAATCTCCCACAATCTCCACCCTGTGGTTACTGCACATATCTGCAATCTCCTTATAAATTTGCTCCTCCAATTCTCACTCCCCATTAGGTGTTCTATAATACACTCCTATGAGCTTTACTTTGCCTTTCCCATTCCTCAATTCCACCCAGATAGCCTCCCTAGATGAGCCGTCTAATCCTGCCAAAGGTCCGCAATAATATTTTCTCTGACAAGCAATGCAACACCTCCACTTCTTGTCCCTCCCATTCTATCACACCTGAAGCAACGAAATCCAGGAATATTTAATTGCCAATTCCTTGAGAGAAATATTTGATAACATGATTGGTTTTTTTTTAATTTAAAAAATGTTTTAAAATGGCCATATTCCAGTTTTTGCCTGGATCATTTGTATATTTTAATCTTTATTTAATGCTGTTTAAAATGGGAGCTATAATTGTCTTTTAGTTCCTAATTCGCTGTCTGAGAGTTCTTCAGTGTATTTGGGAACTTGGCCACTTGATACTTGATAAGATTTCTACGAGTTGTCTTTAAGATATACAGCTCAGAAACCGGTCCTATGGCCCACAATATCCACGCCAATCTTTTCTGATCTACATTAATTGTATTTGCCCACGCTGAACTTATTTTCTTCTCTGCTTTGTCTATTTATGTGCCTGTCCCTAAAATTGGTGCCAGAAAGAAACAGGTAAATTCAGGCAAGATCTTTTTGTAATAACCCAGAGTAAGTAGTGGAGATCCCAGCTAGGGCAGTACTATACTCTAATTGCAGCATGTGGGAAATCTAGGACAGCACAAGTGTCCCTGAATAACTTGATCTGGTTGCACGGCAACTGCAAGTGCCTCCAGCTCCTTGTAGACCATGCTGGGAACTGGAGTTGGATGAACTCCAAATAATCCAGGGTGATAGACAGAAGCTACAAGGAGAGTCACCCTGAAGAGGCAGGTAATGGAGGGTCTGTTAGGAGAAGGGAAATAGGCAGTCAGTGCAGAGCATCCATGTGGCTGTTCCCCTAAAAAAATAAGCATACTGTTTCATATACAGTTGTTGGGAGATTAAGCTACCAGGTCCCGCATCGGACTTGTCAGCCACAAACGAGCCTGCAGCTGACGTGGACATTTACCCCCTTCATAAATCTTTGTCCGCGAAGCCAAGCCAAAGAAGAAATATTGTAGTGGTTAGGTCTCCGGCACAGAGTCTGGGGCTTTGGCTAAGAAGGGAAATAAGAAGAGTGATAGAGATTGGCGATTTGATAGTTAGGAGAACAGATAGACTCTGTGAACAAGATCAAGATTCCCGAATGGTGTGTTGCCTCCCAGGTGCCAGGGTTAGGGATGTCTCAGATCGAGTCCACAGCGTTCTCAAGCAGGAGGGTAAGCAGCCAGGTAAGCAGTCATGGTCCATGTTGGTACCAATGACATTGATAGGAAAAGGGATGGGGACCTGAAGAGAATATAGTGAGCTCGGAAGGAAACTAAGAAGTTGGACCTCAAGGATGGTCATCTCTGGATTGCTGCCTGTGCCACATGCCAGTGAGGGCAGAAATAGGAAGTTATGGCAGATGAATGCATGGCTGAAGAGTTGGTGCATGGGGCAGGGACTCAGATTCGTGGATTATTCCTGGTTGTCACCATTGCTAATGATGGGGCCTCCATGTCGATGCAATCATGAAGAAGACTTGGCAGCAGCTCAACTTTGTGAAGAGTTTGAGAAAATTTGGTATGTCACCAAAGAAAGCATTATGACTGATTTCATCACTGGTACAAAGTTGCCAATACTCAAGACCAGAAGAAACTCAAGAGCACCAGGCTTCACTCCATCGAGGACATCTACAGGAGGCTGTGTCTTCAGAAAGCAGCCTCTATCCTCAAGGACCCTCACCACCCAGGGCAGGCCCTCTTCACTACTACCATCAAGAAAAAGGTCCAGGAGCTTGAAGACGAGCACTTAATGCAGAAGAACAGCTTCTTCCCCTCTGCCATCAAATTCCTGAATGAACAATTAACCACAGACACTGCCTTACTTTGAGTTTTTCTTTTGCACTTTTTTATTTATTTTGTAAGGTGGTTTATATAAATGTTTGCACTGTCCAATGAATTTCATGACCTGTTCATAACAAATAAATTCTGATTCTGACACTAATAGCAGGGTTGGGAAGAGAGTGAAGAGTACCAGGTTTATCAGAGTCCACTTGGGTCGTGACCTATTGTAGATGCACAACATCTCATTGGTCAGGAAGGCGCAACATTGACTGCATTTCCTTAGAAGGCTGAGGCGGGTAAGGATACTGGCCACCATTCAGTCAACTTTCTACAGGAGCTCAATTGAGAGCATTCTGGCTGGCTGAATCACAGTATGTGGTTACTGGAGAGCATCAGATTCAAGGTTAATCAATAGGACTATAAAAGCAGCAGAGAGGATCACTGGGGTCTCTTCCCCCTCCCCCACCCCCCATTGATGTGACTTAGCAGGATTGTTGTTTAAAGAAGGCTTGCAAAATCATGGAGGACCTCTATCCCCTCGCATACAGCATCTTCCAGCTTCTCCTGTCAGTAAAAAGATACAGAAGCATTCAAGCCACAACCACCAGGCTGAGGAACAGCTTCCCATGGGCAGTGAGCCTACTGAATAACTGTTGAATTGCTAAAACAATCTTCCATGACTACAATTTATTGTTAAATATTTTCCCTTAAGGGAAAATCTTGCTTGACAAGGACCCATATGGGAGTTTAGCCAGGAAGGCTCAGACACTTGGTATTCATGGTGAAGTAGTAAATTTAATTCAACAATGGCTGGATGGGAGAAGCCAGAGAGCAGTGGTGGATGATTGATCCTCAGTCTGGAGGTCTGTGACTAGTGATGTGCCTCCACGATATTTGTTGTTTGTCATCTATAGCAATGATCTGGATGATAATGTAGTAAATTGGATCATCGAATTAGCAGATGACACTAAGATTGGAGGCGTTGTGGACAGCAAAGAAGATTTTTCAAAACTTGTGGAGGGAATGGGGCCAGTTGGAAAATGGGCTGAAAAATGGCAGGTGGAATTTAATCCAGACAAATGTGAGATGTTGCACTTTGGAAGGACAAACCAAGAAAGAATATGCAGGGTAAAGGGAGTGAACTGATGAGTGTAATATAAAACAAGGATCTGGGAATACAGATACATAATTCCTTGAAAGTGGCATCACAGGTGGATAGGATTGTAAAGAGAGCTTTTGGCATATTGGCCTTCGTAAATCAAAGTATTGAGTATAAGAGTTGGGATGTTATGGTAAAGTTGTATAAGACATTGGCGAGGCCAAATTTGGAGGATTGCGTGCAGTTTTGGTCACCTAACTACAGGAAAGATATCAATAAGATAGAAAGAGTGCAAAGTAGGTTTACTGGGATGTTGCCTGGACTTCAGGATCTGAGTTACAGGGAAAGGTTAAAGAAGTTTGGACTTTAATCCCTGGAGTGAGGAAAAATGAGTGGAGATTTGGTAGAGGTGTTTAAAATTATGAGTGGAACAGACAGAGTAAACGTAGATAGGCTTTTTCCACTGAGGGTGGATGAGATACAAGCAGAGGACATGGGTTAAGGGTGAAAGGGGAAAAGTTTAAGGAGAACCTAAGGGGGAGAACTTCTTCTCCCAATAGGCCTTTTTAAACTGCTATGTAAAATGGGAATTCTTGGGAAATTTTCTCGGGCACCCTCCCATGAACAGGTGGTGTGAAAATGTCGGCCCATGAAAATGACCTGGGTCTGCAGCCCTGCAGACCCGGGTAATTTTCTTGGGCCACCCTCTCCCTGTGGTCTGAATCAGCAAATGACCGAGCAGGGGAAGCGTTGTGACATCAGGGCTTGTGTGCTGCATCATTGAGTCGTCATTTCAACATTTAAGCTTGTCAACCTCAATAAATCAGTTAATTCTGCTATTTGTTAATTGCTCTATATATATGTAAAAGTGTGTATGCTCTCTCGCTCTCTTCCGGTCGGACTTCCTGTGAGTGTGAAATGTGTCACTGGGGGGAGAGGACACCCTGCCTTCCTGCCTTCCCTTAAATTTCACCCGAGTCCAAGTAGGGTCACCGCTTGCCCGCAGTGTAAAAAGGTCCAGAGAGAGCGTGGAACAAGCTGCCAGGTGAATGTGGGCTCAAATGAGAAAAATTTAGACAGGTACATGGATGGAAGAGGAATGGAGGGCTATGGACTGGGTGCACGTCAGTGGTACTAGGCAGAAAAATGATTCTGCACAGACTTGAAGGGCCGAAGGGGCTTGTTTCTGTGCTATGGTTCTAAACCTATTGGAATTGTTTGAAGAAGTGACAATCAAGCTAGATAAGGAGATCCCGTAGATGTTGTGTATTTGGGTTTTCTGAAGGCCTTTGACAGAGTTCTGCAAATGAGGCTACTTTACAAGATAAGAGCCCATGGTATAATAGGAAACATACTAGTGTGGGTAGAGCATGGTGGCAATGGAGAGATACGCAGCTTGTAATTTTTGATTGATGAAGGAAGCCTTCCCCAGAATTACTGGCCCTTCACCTTTGGTGACAAAATGTGGGAATGAGTTTTCCTGTGTCTAGTCCTTTGCAGGATGAATGAATGTTGTAATGAATGTTGTTGTCATTGTCAGAGTGGTATTTGTAGACCCCAGGTTTATGCCTCACTTTTTAATCTTTCCTTCACTGCTTTGGCTTCTTTCTGTAGTTTGTGCTTCTGTGAAGTTTTTGAAGATGCTCCATGAATCTGTTATTGTTCGGCAGTGGATATTGGGACGTTAGTGTTGGGGTGGGTGAAGGTCCATACTAATACACATGGAGAATTTTCATTTAGTGTTGGGGTGGGTGAAGGTCTATACTAATACACATGGAGAATTTTCATTTAGTGTTGGGGTGGATGAAGGTCCATACTAATACACATAGAGAATTTTCATTTAGTGTTGGGGTGGGTGAAGGTCTATACTAATACACATGGAGAATTTTCATTTAGTGTTGGGGTGGATGAAGGTCCATACTAATACACATGGAGAATTTTCATTTAGTGTTGGGGTGGGTGAAGGTCTATACTAATACACATGGAGAATTTTCATTTAGTGTTGGGGTGGATGAAGGTCCATACTAATACACATGGAGAATTTTCATTTAGTGTTGGGGTGGGTGAAGGTCTATACTAATACACATGGAGAATTTTCATTTAGTGTTGGGGTGGGTGAAGGTCCATACTAATACACATGGAGAATTTTCATAAAAAAAAAAAATTCCTGAGGGAACTGCTGGTGCCTGAAGTGCCAGTGATCTGTAAATGAATATTTTAAAAACCCAGTCAAGTACCGTACAGCATGGTAGTGGGTTGCACGTGAGTGCATCAAAAGAACATTTAACACAAGTGATTTACTTTGAAATTCATGCTGTAGCCTTTAAGGCCATCTGGGGCCCGCCACTCGTGTCCTGATGAGTTGCATCACGCTGACATAAGCGCTTATGTGCACTTGCGGTCTGCACTGGAAGAGAAGGACCCACAACACCATTTTTGCTGCAGCTACCCTGCTGACCATGCGTGACAAATGGGGCCGGTTGGCAGCTGCAATTATATGCGCCACCACACAACCCCCCCATCCCCGAACTGGCACTGGTGGTAAGTGGACAACCTCTACGTACTGGCAGCGGGTCCTTTACCAGCTCTGACAAGTCCAGGTGGGCTGGTTTGACTCAGTCCAGTGTCAGAGGTTCCTCTCTGTCCCTGATGTCGAGAGTGAAAGTAGATGCATTTCACTGGAGCACCTTGTAGAGTCCCTCATAGGGACGCTGGAGGGGTGGCCTGTGTCTGCCCCTGCAGGCAAACACATAGTCACAGGAGTTTGTCTGCAGGGTAATTGGAGGGTGGTTGACAGTGTCACAATAGTGGTGGTGGTGCAAGTGATCTCAATTTGTCTCTCAGCCTTTCCAGTATGAGACTTGGCCTGGCGATGAAGGGAGGAATTGGCCTGGGACTGCAAGCGTTTCGCCATAGACCATCTCTGCTGAGGAGGTTTTGATGTCATCCTTAGGTGCTGTGCGTATACCAAGGAGGACCTATAGCAGTTCATCCACCCAGTTCAGCCTCTGAAGCTGTGCCATCAGTTCCAACTTAAGGTGACAATGAAACCACTTGACTAATTTGTTGGACTGGGAATGGTAGGCAGTGGTGTGGTGTAGCTGGGTGCCCAGGAGCTTGGAGAGTTTGTTCCAAAGGGCAGAGGTGAATTGGGCCCCCCAGTTGGTAGTTAAGTGTACTGGGACTCCAAAACGGGAGATCCAGGTGGAGAGGAAAGATCTGGCACAAGTGTTGGTGGTGGCATCTGGGATGGGGATGGTCTCTGGCCATTGGGTGAATCGGTCCACTATCGTGAGCAGGTAGCGCGACCCTCGGGAGACTGGCAAGGGGCCCACTATGTTGAGAGGACATACTGGAACCTGCGAGTTGAAGTGTCAAAGTGTTGAAAGCAGGGCTTGGTGCACTGCTGGATCTTTGCAGTCTGGTACTGCATGCAGGTTTTTGCCCATTCACTAATCTGCTTGTGTGGCCAGACGAAATGGGAGGATATCATCTACACCATCATATGGATGGAGGGATAGGAGAGGCCATGTAATGTGTCGAAAATCATTCGTCGCCATTGGGCGGGGACAAGTGGTCAGGGTTGGCCTGTGGAGACATTGTAAAGTCACGCCATTGGTGTCCAGTGAGAGGTCTTGGAGCTGCAGACCTGAAGTGTGGGTCTGGGGATTGTCATTACTTGGGAGGCTTCTTAAGTAACTTAGAGATGCAAGATTCAAAGAACAAAAGAGACTTTACATACAGATGTCTTCTACCATCTCAGGAAACTATTCACATACTCATATACATATACCTCACAGTGGTGCACTACAGTTACTACAGTGAGAAGGGTGTATTTTTACTCAGGTACAAAATAGTTCACATTATTTCTGACTATATAACAGGTGGTATCTCTATTAGGTCGACCTTGGAGAAGAGGCGTGCACTGTGGAAGTTTGTCGCAAAATCTTGGATATGGGGGGATCGGATAGTGGATGGGCATTGTCACATCATTGAGGTGTCTAGTCTCCACAGGGTCTCCAGCTGCCATTGGAGGGAGAGGCCCATGGACTGTTGGAACAGCAGACAATACCGAGTTTTTCCATGTGCTTAAACTCTTCCTTGGCGAGGTTGAGTCTGTCAGGGGCCAGATGTCAGGCTGGAGAATGCACTGGCTTGTGGTCGCCATGTGGTGCTGGACACTGTACTTCGGCATGGCCATGGTGAACTGGGGGCGAAGGGATAGCTGGCAAGAGGGCGGCTGTATTAGCCGTGCAAAGTCTCCACAGAGGCGAGCTGGGTGGCTGGCCTGTTGGATGTGCCAAGGTGTACTGTCTGGAAAGTCTCTGAATGGACCAATAGACAGTGTGCACGCAGGAAATCTGCACCTAGAAGAGACTTGTCCACGGATGCCAATGTGAATGACCATTTGAAAGTGGTCTTGCCGAAACGCACAGGGATGCGCCTCTTGCCAAAAGATTTATTGGTGGTGATGTTGGCTGCGCGCAGGGTGGGGCCTTGAGATCTCATGTTTGTCATGAGTGATGTAGGGGGAATGAGGAATCTGTGGCCCGAGATCCTGTTCCAAATATGCAGCAGAATGTTTGATTGGCCAGCCACCATGGCCATTAATTAATTGGCCATGGCCACCATGTCGTTTTCCTAAAATGAGCACGGCTGGCGGCACCTGCGTGCCCCTGCGCTCCATCGTTGGTAGTAGAAGCAGCATTTTGGCTTAGACCTTTCAGTTCATGGGCAGTGGGGTGGGTTCTTGCTCATGTGTTGGACTTGGCTTGGGCAGCGGCCTTTTAACACAGTTGACTATGTCTGTGGGCTCACGTTTAGAGCAGTAGAGGACATCTGCTTGGGCCGTGACCTTACGTGAGTTGCTGAAATCCACATTGGCTAGTAATAGCCGAATGTCTGGGCATTTGCTCGTGGAAGGCCTGCTCGAACATGAGGCAGGGTTTGTGTCCCTCTGCCAAGGTGAGCATCTCGTCCATGAGGGTGGACAGCGTCCTGTCCCCTAGGCCACTCAGGTGAAGGAGCCTGGCAGACCTTTCACACAGTGGTAGCCCATAAGTGCTAAAGAGGAGGTTCTTTAGAGCCATGTATTTACCTTCCTCTGGTGGTGCCAGGTTGAGATCATTGACTCATGAAGTGGCTTCCTGGTCTAGTGAGCTGACGGCATAGAAGTATTTTGTCGAATCCGAGGCAATCTGCTTGACTTGGAACTGGGCATCCGCTTGACCGAACCAAGTGCAGGTCCTGTTCATTCAGAAAGGTTGCAACTTTAATGCAATGGCGCCTTCAGCTGCGGGGTCCATTATGCCGAGTCTTCAGAATGTGGAGATTTGTTGGGGTCACTAGTGTAGTGGGTTGTACGTGAGTGCAGCGAAAGAACTGAGAAGGCAGGCTGTGAACTCATTTAGCAGAACTGATTTTCTTTGAAGTTCACACTGCAGCTTTTAAGGCCATCTGGGGCCCACCCCTCGCATCCCGGAATTTACATCATGCTGACATAAGTGTGTATGCATGCTTCTGATCTGCATTGGAAGAGAAGGACCCGCGATGCCATCTTGCTGCGGCTGCCCCGCTGACCGCGTGTGACAAGAGGGGCCGGTTCACTGCTGCAATTATATGTACCACATAAAATTTGTTGGATTGTGATAGTTGGAATGCTTAGAAAATTATTCTGTTTCAGTAAAGTGGCTTATCTTAGAACACTGGTGGTCTACTATCATTTGGAAAAAAAAAATTCCTTTATTTTACTGCAGGACCGTGATTCTTTGAATAAGTCTGACGTGAAAGGTCATAATTTAACTCCAACTGTAAGGTAAGGTAGTGCCAGAAATTTTACTTAGTGGCTGGTGTTAGTTGTGTATAAACCGTAATTACAAAATAACCAGAGCAAATCGGAGTTGAAGAAAAATGTGAACAATTATTCACTGGATTAATTAGAATATTCTGATGTTCACAAATATTTGATTGGAGCTGACAACTACATTTTATAAATTTTGAGAAAATAATCTTAATTCACTTGAAATTCCAGACAATGAATTTTTTTAATGGAGGATGGCATAAATAAGTGTCTCCTTCTGATATTTTAAATGTAGTTTTATGTGATGTATGCGTGCTCAGAGCAATGAAGTTCCTTGAGTGCTGTGATATTTGTCTATCAATGCTATGAAATTGGTGGCTTTTGGTTAACCTTCATATTTTCAAGATAGATTGTGATTTTACTTTTGTTTGGAAAAATGTTGCAATCCATGAATGGGACAAGTTGATCTCTGCAAGGGAATGTCCTTTATCCTCCCATCTTACCACACCATCCGTCTTTTTTGAAAAATCTCTGCCATTGTCCCGTAATTGCATATGTTCGAGGGGTGCATTTAATTGTAGTTTTATGTTTATCATTAGAATAATAAAACGGGTGCAATAAAAAAGATGAATTAATATTATTCAATGACATGTTTATACAGCTTGGAGCCTGAAGAAAATGACGCATCATGTCAACTGGAATTGCCAGAATCTCCATCGTTTGAACACATCTGCAAAAAGCGTTGCACAGATGCTTTGCTTCATAGTAACCTGGAACAGATGAGAAGGTAATAGTTGGGGCACTCTATGAAAAGAAAACTAATTGAAAAAGAACTTTATTTTAGAAGGTTATCGAGGTATGTTGGGTATTATGGAAACGTGGCTTGTCTTGATGATGCAACCCACTCACTGTTGAATGGTTACCCTACAGAAGGAGATCATTTGCTATCCCCAAGATAGAGTGCATTGTAAATTATAACAGGATTTCTATTTAAAAATGTGAATAGCATGTAGTTTATTGCATTTGTGCATTAACTTTGCATGAAACAAAGGGGTGCTATTGATTACCACTTATCGCAAATTTCCTACAATGCAAATAGTATGTTTAGATGTAGTTCTGTGTATAGTTTGTGTAGTGTTGCTGTAGCTTGAAAAAACTTTTGGGGGAAAAAAAGAGACCAATTTGTCCATCTGATATGCACTGGATACATTAAGAATAATCTGAATGCTGAAGTGGTGTTTTGGGAAACCAATACATCTAATAATGATTTATTTAAAATTTTAATATTTTAAATTAGATATACAGCACAGTAACAGGCCATTTAGGAGTGCCACCCAAATATCCTTCACTCCCGATATGTTTCAAACAGTGGGAGGAAACTGGAGCTCCCGGGGAAAACTCACACAGACATGGGGAGAACATACAAACTCCTTACAGACAGCTTAGGATTCGGATCCCAGTCCCGATTGCTGGCACTATAAAGGCATTGCACTTACCGCTACACCAATCATGCCAATCAGGATTAGTTGCGATCAGAAGAATATAAAGGCAGTGGAACTTGCATGAAATAATGCAGTGATTGATTACTTTAAACAACACAATCCTTTAGAAATGGTAACATGAAAATTCAAATATGATGGACACTCTTGGGGGAAATTATACCTCCATTCTTGCACATAATCAGGAGGTCATCTAATAAATTACGATGAACTTTGGTGTTAAATAATACTGTACACACTGGAATAGAAATGTTTGTGAGATATAATTCCACGTGAAAGATTAAGAGAAATTGAATAATAGGAAATACTGAGAGAGGTTGAGAAATATATAAGATATAAAACTTAAATACTTTAGGATCTAGGAAGGTATTAATATAAACTTAAAAAGTTAGTTAAAAAGTTTTAGCTTTTACCACATTGATAGCCAGACGAGCAATCTTACTGAAATGGAAAGTTAATTCATCCCCTACTCATACACAGTGGCTATATGATGTAATGTCTTATTTAAGTTTGGAGAAAATTAGATAAAATATTAAAGATTGAAAGTTTCAATTTATAAAGTTGTGGGGCCTATTCTTGGAATGTTATTAAAATTGGAAGAATTAAGAATTATTGTGTGCTCTGGATGTTACCATTGGATCCACGTAATCATTTTTATTTATTATACAATGGGGTAGATTAGATGTCGTTTTAGTTTTAAAAAAAAAAAAATCACTTTTTATTTGGCTTAACTCAGCAAATGAGTTTAACATGATTTTACAGAGCAATTTGAATTATTATTTCTTATGTTTATTAAGAAATTCTTGACTTTGTTTCATCTTACATGTATACAAATGATTTGTTATGTGCTTTCTTTTCTAAAACTCTGTATGTAAGCTTATATGTAATTTTTTTTTAAAAAGCAATTAACAAAATGGATGAGCATTACATATGTTAAATTGCCTGAGTGCCACTTTCTCAGCAATTTTCATTTAAAACTTTCATCTAATTCTTTGTAATATTTACATTTGACCATTCCAAACCATGGCTGGCAAGCCTTCCTTGTTCTATCAAACTATAAGTCATCTACTTTAAATCTGAAGCCATCTAAAGCTACTTTCCTCATCCTCCCAGTGCTCTCTGATTACAATACCCTGATTGAACCAAGCCCTGATTTTCATAATGTGTGTCCTTGTTTTCAAAGCATTTCACAGTTTCTCCCTTTTACATCTCTGTAATATCTCCTGAACTCTACAGTTCCCCAAGATAAATGCATCCTTTTGTTTCTGGCACTTTGACCATCCCAAATTATTCATTCCACCAATGTCATCAAACAGCAAAGTTCTTCCCTCTGTAATTCTTGCCTTAAACTCTTCACACCACTCTCTTCTTCTGAGATGTTCAGAAATGAACAGCAGAAAAATTCAGAGCCTCATGATGCAATATACCAAAGTGCTGGAGAAACTCAGCAGGTCACACAGCATCTGTCCTGAGCCAAAGGTGTGAGCCAAAGGCAGGCTGGTGCCTGAATAAATAGGGTGGGGGAGGGGAGAGGAGGGAGGAGAGGAGGGAAAAAAGGTCAGCGCAGTGGAAGGACCGCAGGCTAACAGGTTCAAGAAGCTATAATTTTGAAGAATAATTCGGATATTCTGAATCATTTTGGAACATCCAAGATGCCATCCTTCAAAAATAAATGTGGCTTCCCCTTTCCTGCCATCACTTGGCTTCCTTCAACTTGGCTTCCTTCAACTTGGCTTCCTTCCCCTTTACTGCCATCAACTTGGCATCCTTCAAAAATAAATGTGGCTTCCCCTTTACTGCCATCTCCTCTATTTCCAGCACATCTGCCCTGGCCCCCTCTTATGCTGCATTGCCTGCTGAATTTCTCCGGCACACTTGTGTATTGCATTACAATCCAAGCTGCAGACTTTCTTATTTATCTCCTGAGTCTTATGACAATGTAGCTTGTATTTTTAAAAAAAAAAGGGGGAGGTACCTATTGAGAACTCATTTCTCTTTTGTAAAATCTTAATACAAATCAGGGTAATGCATTGTCTGGATGACTTGCCAATAGTTTGGATTAATAAAAACTTGTACACCTTGAGAATATTGGAAATATATTTCCCAGAAATGGACATTTAGAATGAAAAAGCAAGTTTATTCAAAGAGATTAAAGTACTTGGTGAGAATGTAGAATTCAAGATGAAAAGAATTCCAATTGCACATTTGCTCCATCAATAGGGCATGTCAAATGGCCAAATCTTATTGATCGAGAAGCACAAAAGCAGCGGAATCTTGAACAAAAAAATAATTATTGGAAGAACTTAACAGATCAGACAGCATCCATGGGTAGAAATGGTCAGGTAACATTTTGGGTCTGGCCTCTTTATCAAGGCTAAAGGAAGGGGGAAAAATACTGATATAAGAAGCGTGGGGAGGTGACCAGAAGTGATGGGGTACAGGACAGAAGGTGTGAGAGACAGGTAGAGGAGAGACTGGAGGGGGTAGAGAGAGGTGGGAATGGGAAGAGAAAAAGCAAGCATGGGGGTAAAGAAGAGGTGGAAATGGTGAAACCAGATGAGGATGGGGCATTACCTGAAATTTAAAATATCAATATTCATGCAGTTAAGATTAAAGCTGTCCAGGAGGAAGAAATATGATGTTTTGTTCCTCAAGTTTATGTTTAGCCTCACCCTTACAATGGATTAAGCCAAGAACAGACATGCAATTGTAGAAATGGTTGGTGAGTTAAAATGGTTGGCTACAGGAAGCTTAAGCTTTGAATCACAAATAAACCATTGTGGTTCTCCGCATGAGACCAACATAAACTTGAAGAACAACACATCAATTTCCTCCTGGATAGCCTTCAACCCAAAAGCATGAATGTTGAGTTTTCTAATTTTGGGTAAACCCCCACCCCCATCTGGTTCCACTGTTTCCATCTCTTTACCCACTCCTGCACATTTTTCTTCCCCTCATCTCTCTTACTCCACCCACACCTTATTTGTCTCTCCACCTCTCAGTCCTATACCTGTCACTTCTAAGCACTTCTCCCCAGTTTTATTCCCCCTTCATGATATCACCCTTCCTCTCTAGTTTTGATAGTCCTAACCCAAAATGTTGACTGAACATTTGTACCTATGGATGCTGTCTGACCTGCTGAGTTCCTCCTGCAATTCTTTGTTAACTGATCATTAATTGTATTTTTTTCTTTCTTTAGAACTGAAGAGTAATTAATTAACTTTTTAAAACATTTATAATTAGAGAACGAATTAAAGACTGTTGTGACCAGTTACGAGTGCTTTTGCCATACGTGAAAGGAAGAAGAACTGATGTGGCATCTATCCTGGAGATGACTGTAGAATATATGAGATACATTTATGATAGAATACCCAACAATATTATTTCACAGGTAGAAAATTTTACATTCTATAAATTAACAACTATGGATATGAATATATTTTATAAGTATAAATTGTTACATTACTTAGAGCAAAATGTGTGATGTATTTAAATATTGCTTCAATTATTTCTGTAGACAAATGTTCAAGCATTTTATATTATTAAAAATATTAATTTTGAATAAAGCACATATAATTGGACTGAAAAGTGCAAGACATTTTTGTGAAAAGACTGACAATAATGTTATATTGCCATCCCTTCTCTGGAAACGAGACCCCGCAATAATAATGACAAATGTCAATTGAAAAGAACACCTACAAACATTCCCAGGATATTAGTAAGCATAATTAAACCATATTTCATGGGGAATTTAATGATTGGGAGTTTAGTATCTGCATCCGAATGCAATGTTGCCTCTTGAAGAGCCAGCAACTCCAAAAAACACTGGCCTAACAGTTCTTCCAGTGGCATTCCAGTTATCTACAACACAGAAATGGTCCCTTTGGCCCAAATCAACCATGCACATCATTTTCATTTGCCCATAGTAGCCGTGTATTCTTTTCTTATCCAAGCGACTATTCAAATTCATGCTAAATGCTATAAATGTATGTCTTCTCCACTTCCTTTGCTACCTTCTGTGTGGAAAAACATGTCCCCAGATCCCCTTTCACCTTTAAAGTTTAACCCTTTAGTATTAAATTCCTCCTATGGAACATTGCAGCACAGAAACAGGCCCTTCAGCCCTTTGCGTTTGTGCCAAATTATTATTCTGCCTAATCCCACTGACCTGCATCCAGTCCATATCCCTCGTATCCCTCCATACCCCTCCCATCCATGTACCTGCCCAATTTTTTTCTTAATTGTTAATTGCATTCACCATTTTAGCTGGCAGCTCATTCCACACTCCCTCCACTCTCTTTGTGAAGAAATTCTCCCTTATGTTCCCCCTAACTCCCCCCTATCACCCTTAACCTCTGATGAGTATCTCACTCAACCTCAGTGGAAAAAGCTCAATTGCTTTTGGTCATTATAATTTTAGGTTTACCCATTGTAATTTTAAATTTAAATTTGGACATACAGCATGGTATCAGGCCATTTTGGCCCATGAGGCTACAACCCCCAGTACATTTTAAACAGTGGGAGGATACAGGAGCCCCCAGACAAAACCCACGCAGCCATGGGGAGAACGTACCAACTCCTTAAAGACCGCACGATTGAAACCCCGGTCCTGATTGCTGGAGCTGTAACAGTGTTACACTAACTGCTACTCTAACCTCAATTAAATCTTCCCTCATTCTTCTATGTTCCAGGAATAAAGTCCTAATTTGTTTAACCTTTCTCTGTTACTCAGTTCCTCAAATGCTAGGAACATCCTAGTAATTTTTCACTGCACTCTTTCAATCTTATTGATAGTTTTCCAGTAATTAAGTGACTAGGATGGACCTCAGTTTTCTTCAGGCTGACTTCCAGGCCAAACATTTTGGCAGTTTCCGCAAAGCAGGACGTCAAGCGCTGAAGAGCTGGCTCTGAATGGGCAACTAAAGCGGCATCGTCTGCAAAGAGTAGTTCACGGACAAGTTTCTCTTGTGTCTTGGTGTGAGCCTGAAGAAAACTGAGGTCCTCCATCAGCCAGCTCCCCACCATGACTACCAGCCCCCCCACATCTCCATCGGGCACACAAAACTCAAAACGGTCAACCAGTTTACCTATCTCGGCTGCACCATTTCATCAGATGCAAGGATCGACAATGAGATAGACAACAGACTCGCCAAGGCAAATAGTGCCTTTGGAAGACTACACAAAAGAGTCTGGAAAAACAACCAACTGAAAAACCTCACAAAGATAAGCGTATACAGAGCCGTTGTCATACCCACACTCCTGTTCGGCTCCGAATCATGGGTCCTCTACCGGCATCACCTACAGCTCCTAGAACGCTTCCACCAGCGTTGTCTCCGCTCCATCCTCAACATCCATTGGAGCGCTTTCATCCCTAACGTCGAAGTACTCGAGATGGCAGAGGTCGACAGCATCGAGTCCACGCTGCTGAAGATCCAGCTGCGCTGGATGGGTCACGTCTCCAGAATGGAGGACCATCGCTATCCCAAGATCGTGTTATATGGCGAGTTCTCCACTGGCCACCGTGACAGAGGTGCACCAAAGAAAAGGTACAAGGACTGCCTAAAGAAATCTCTTGGTGCCTGCCACATTGACCACCGCCAGTGGGCTGATATCGCCTCAAACCGTGCATCTTGGCGCCTCACAGTTTGGCGGGCAGCAACCTCCTTTGAAGAAGACTGCAGAGCCCACCTCACTGACAAAAGGCAAAGGAGGAAAAACCCAACACCCAACCCCAACCAACCAATTTTCCCCTGCAGCCGCTGCAACTGTGTCTGCCTGTCCCGCATCGGACTTGTCAGCCACAAACGAGCCTGCAGCTGACGTGGACTTTTACCCCCTCCATAAATCTTCGTCCGCGAAGCCAAGCCAAAGAAAAGTGACTAGGACTTTGGAAAAATCTGAAAAATAATTTGTTAAATTTTTTAAACATGATTGTATGATTCAAAATAATAGAAAAAGGGGCTTTGATTGCTACTCTAATAGTTTGTCTCCATTTAACTACTGCAGAGATGAGTTTCATGCAAATAGATGAAGCATTTGCACAATAATTTTGTATTTATAGATTTCATATAGCTTTCATTTTGCAAACAGTGGAGTGTATTTCTTTTAACATCACAAGTTGAGAACTTGTAATTATGTATATATAAATAATTACAAGTCGAGAACTTGTAATTATGTATATATAAATAATCAATCTGGAAAATTAAGATATTGAAATGTTTTAATATTTCAGATTCTTGAAATCTTCAAGACAAATTCAAGATATTGTAAATATGTTTGGAAGGCAGATGATCACAAGGATTCCCGGTACAAGTTAACATCCGGGTAAGTAAAAGTGAAAAACTATTTGACTGATATACAATGTCAGTAGAAACCATTGAATAAAATAGTATTGAATTTTACATGATTTGCTCTGATTAACTTGATGAGGTCCAAATTGACTTCACTTTAAAACATTAAAAAATACATTAAATTAGTTGTTTTGTTAAGAGTTAGATTTTATGCGAAATTAACGCAAAACTGGCTGAAGCTTGGGTTTGTTACATAATATTAAAATGAAATGGGTGTCGGCTGATTTTATAAAATAAATCAGGTCATGATAGTTATGAAGCCATCCTATATTATGCTATTTTTAGTACTTATTAATTGATTTCACAACAGATTGTGCTATTTTATTTGAAGTACAAGATGAAATGAATTAAACGGATCTGGTTTTTCATTACAGGAGGAGTGGCTCTACCAGTAATCCATCTTCAGAGAAAATAAAATCAAAAATTCAGTATGCTCCATATCAAATCACAGGAAATGAATATTTCAAAAATCATAAAACAGATGGTATAAAATGTATTGAAAAATTTATGGCTAAGAGGATTATTATTGAAGTGTGATGTGCAGTAAAAGAAACAATAAAAATCCTAATCCTTCAGGAGAGAAAATATGGAATAATGATCTAATCAAGAAAGGAATCTTTGAACAAAAGTATGATTTGGGCACAGGGATCAGATCCACAGTTTCAAATTTTGCAAACACCACAAAATTTGAAAGTGTAGTTAATGCAAAGAAAGACTCCAAAATTCAGACAGGTTTTGCCGAACTTGCAGAATGAGGAATTAATGACCAAATACATTTCCAGACATTTAAGTGCATTTTTTTTGAATATTTTATTTTTGTTTTATTTTTCAAAAATATACATAATAAAATGTTTCAATATTACAATATATTAACCTTTTTCTTACAAACAATAACAAACAAAAACAAAACAGTCACTCCCTCCTCCCTTCCATACAAACAGATCTGCACACTGTCAAAGCTTACATATCTCTTAAATATATAGAATACAATAGAGGAAACTGTGTTTAAATATATATAATAGTTGCATTTATTGTCCTTTTTCTTTTTTTATTACTATATTGGGGTCCTTATGTGGTCCAGGTATGGCTGCCAGACATTTACAAAAGTGTATTTTTTCTTTAAGTTATATGTGATTTTTTTTTTCCCCACAGCTGTTCAATTCCACAGCCATCGTGCTATAAGTAGAGGGAATCGGTCATCCAAGTGATCGCAATACATTTTTTGCTACGGCCAGTGCTATTTTTATAAATTAGTTTTGATATTTATTCAATTTGTTGCTTATTTCCATAAAATAACTTAGTAGATATAGCTCCAGGTTGCTTGTGAAGGCCACCCCTGTTAATTTTTCTGCAGTTTCTTGCCAAAATGGCCTCATCTTCACACATGACCATGTAGCATGTAAAAAAAAAAAAGTTCCTGCCTCAGTTCCACATCTGAAACATACCTCTGATATTTCTGCGAGGTAAGATATAATTAGTGTAAAAAAATTATACTGAACCAATCCATATCTTGCATTTATAATTGATGTCATGCTGTCCTTACACCAATCTGACCAGCTTCTTTTTGAAATCGCCACACCAAAGTCTGACTCCTATCTTTCTCTTGGGAGAGCATAGTACATTTTTGTTATAAATTTGTGTGTATTCCCCATCCAGACTGTTCGTTCTGTTTCACTAATTTCAGGCAGGGTCAACGTTGGTCCCCATTTTTCTCTTAAGAACGATCTAAGCTGAAGAAAACATAACAAGGTCCCATTGGCCACTCTGTATTTGTGTTTTAGTTGTTTGAAGGACATGAGTTCCTTTCATGTAGCAGTCTTCAAAATATCTTATACCTTTGTCATACCACAAATTTAATATTCTATTGCCTATGAAAATAGGCAATAACACATTTTTACACACTGGTGCTTTTATTTTTCCTATACATTCATTAATTTCTTACCATGTTCTGATCATGTGTATTAGTATAGGATTATCTGTCTTTTTTTTCTAGTGATTTGACATTCCATTTATGCATAAAATCCTTTGCTTCCCCCTCCTCCATTGAGTACATTTCCATCTAAATCCGAGGTGGGGGCGAGGTGGGGGTGGGGGGGGGGGTTGTCTTCAGTGAAGAAGGCTGTGTGAAATCTATCCCGGACAGCTAAGTAATTTTAAAAATCTGGAAGTCTTAAGTCCTCTCACCCTGTCGTCCCATATCAGTTTTTCCATTGTGATGCTTGGTACCTTATTATTCCATAGGAACTTTCTAATATGATTGTTTAGTAGTAAAAAGAATTTTTTTGGTAATGGAATAGGCAGCGATTGAAAAAAAACATTCTGCAGTCTTAGAAAAACATAGCATTCTGTTGACACTGTGGTTAAGTGAAAAAACACACAAATGCTGGAGAAACTCAATAGTTCAAACAGTGCTTTTATGTAGCAAAGGTAAAGATACATCACCAATGTTTTGGGCTTGAGCCCTTCATCAAAGTGTGGGGGAACATGAGAGGTGTCTTGGCATCACTTTCATTTTGACACAATAAACCCTTCCCACTAAGGTAATCATTAAGTCTCTCCATTTCTGCAGGTCCCTTTCTATCTTCCCAAGAAGAGGAAGATAATTTGTACAGATTTTATAAGTTGTTGTCAGTCACTATTTCAAGAGATTTTATTCCATCCGTCTTCCATTTAAATTTACTTCCTTTTTGGTATCTTTTGTATTCAAAATTTGTTAATGGCATTATCTCACTTTTGTCCATATTTATTTTATAACCTGATATTCTTCCCTCTTTCTCTAGTGTACCTTGTAAGTTTGACTAAGATTTAGCTGAGTCTGATAGGTATAGTAGCACATTGTCAGCAAATAGACTAATTTTATGTTCTTGTCCAATTTTGAATCCCTTTATATCCGGGTCTCCTCATTATCTCTGCCAGTGGTTCAATTGCTAAAATAAAAAGCGCTGGTGACAGAGGGCATCCCTATCTGCTCGATCTACTCTAGGGGACATCTGATTATTGGTTATAATTTTAGCTTGTGGTTTATGGTATAAAGTTTTTATCCAGTTTATAAATGTTCTGCCTATTCCAATTTTTTTTCAGTGTTTTAAATAGAAAGGGCCATTCCAAACGGTTGAATGCTTTTTCTGTGTCTAGGGAGACTAATATTTGGATTCCGTTCGAATTTTGCCATGTGCATTATATTAAATAATCTTTCTAGACTATTTGAGGAATGCCTTCCTTTAACAAATCCTGCTTGATCTGAATATATCAATTTTAGTAAATATTATCTTCACCTATTAGCCAACACTTTCACTAGTATCTTGTAATCAGCATTTAACAGGGATATTGGTCTATATGATGAAGTTTTTTTTTAATGACTCCTTTTTCTTTATCTTCTTTCTTTCTTCTTTGGCTTGGCTTCGCGGACGAAGATTTATGGAGGGGGTAAAAGTCCACGTCAGCTGCAGGCTCGTTTGTGGCTGACAAGTCCGATGCGGGACAGGCAGACACGGTTGCAGCGGCTGCAGGGGAAAATTGGTTGGTTGGGGTTGGGTGTTGGGTTTTTCCTCCTTTGTCTTTTGTCAGTGAGGTGGGCTCTGCGGTCTTCTTCAAAGGAGGTTGCTGCCTGCCGAACTGTGAGGCTCCAAGATGCACGGTTTGAGGCGATATCAGCCCACTGGCGGTGGTCAATATGGCAGGCACCAAGAGATTTCTTTAGGCAGTCCTTGTACCTCTTCTTTGGTGCACCTCTGTCACGGTGGCCAGTGGAGAGCTCGCCATATAACACGATCTTGGGAAGGCGATGGTCCTCCATTCTGGAGACGTGACCTACCCAGTGCAGTTGGATCTTCAGCAGTGTGGATTCGATGCTGTCGGCCTCTGCCATCTCGAGTACTTCGATGTTAGGGATGAAGTCGCTCCAATGAATGCTGAGGATGGAACGGAGACAACGCTGGTAGCACTGTAATAATTGCGATCGAGAATGATTCCAGGAGGGTCTGTGTTTCTACTGCTTTGTCCAGAACATCCATTTACAGGGGATTTCCATAAAACTTCGTCCGCGAAGCCAAGTCAAAGAATAGTTCTTTAACTATTGACTGTGAAACTTGGGTGAGAATCCAGGTACCCAGAGCCTTTTCTATTTCTCCCCTTGTAAAGGGAGTGCCAAGTTCTATCCTTTCTCTCTCTTCTAGTTTGGGAAATTCAACATTCATCAAAAATTCTTCCATTTCATTCTAGTCTCCTAGTAATTCTGATTTGTATAATTTAATGTTATATTTTTAAAAATGTCATTGTTTTTATAGCATTTATCATTTTTTTAAATATTATTTACAATTTTTCCATTCAAACTCCATTCGTCAATATAATTAATATCATTATCAACATTATTTACATTGCATACTTATTAATTCCATACAATTTTCTCATAGAGTTTATGTTCTTTTTATTCCCTCCCCCTCCCAACAATCAACACAAGACTAAAATAATTATATTTATGCACAATACTCACAACAAAGGTATGAAACTCATATTGGGGGGGGGGGGGTATGGATTTGTCACGTCGCGGTGGTCAGTGCATAGACTGCTTTCCTTTTTCCATGGCTTTCCCTGGTTAGAATGGTATTGAGCCCCTTTGCTCCTCCATCAATTGAGGGATTGAGGGGTGGATTAGGAGGATAGAGTAGGGCTGCAAGGCACGACGGTCCATACTACAATTGTACCCCTACGTAATTTAAGTAAGTCTACCAGACCTTCAAAAAACTGCTGTATTGTTTCATTAGGTTGAGGGTAATTTTCTCCAGGGGAACACAGCTCTGTATTTCAGTGTTCCAGCATTCAATGCTCAAGCAGGAGTCTGACCTCTGGGCAACTGCTATGAACTTCCTGGTTACCACCAATGCGATCAGGACAAATTAAATTTGAAATTTGGAGTGTTTCATCGTAAGCTTTGTGTCCATTATGTTTCCCAACATGAACAGCTCTGGGTCCTGTGGGAATTCTTTACATTGATTTCTTTTTTCCCAGGGCTTGGCCCAATTCCACCCAAAAGGGTCTCACCTTGGTACATGTCTAGGTTGTATGCACAAAAGTTCCTGTCGCAATCCCACATCTAAAACATTGGTCTGATAATTTAGGTTTAGATCTGTTCAATTTTTGTGGCGCCAGGTACAGCTGGTGTAGAAAGTTGTATTGCACCAGTCTGTACCACGCGTTAATGACCTGCAGTCATGCTGACCTGGCGTCACTCATCAATCATTATTCCTAAGACTGACTCCCACCACTGCCTCGACTTGTCCAGGCCTGGGTTAGGGTCTTCTGTTAGGAGCAAGAAATACATTGCCAAAATGAACTTCCGTGAGCTTCCCCTTCGAATCATGGGCTCTATGTCACTGCACGCTGGTAGGACCATAGTTGGACCTAATCTGTCCAGTAGAAAAGATCTTATCTGAAGGTAGCAGTGAAATGTCTTATTTAATAACTTATTCCTAAATTGCTCAAATGACATTAGCTGCCCTGCTCGTAACAGTCCTCTACGCACCTGACGCCATTATGACACCAGGTGTCCAGAATCTTGTTACCCACCGTCAATGGTATTAATCTATTTGGAGTCTGGGGTGTTTTTGGGGACAGCGCACCTTAGTTCCTAACATACAAGTTAATTTTGTTCCAAATGAGGATTATTTGTTTTAATATGGAGCTGCTTTTCTTTTCTGATAGCAAGTTAGCATTATTTATAAATAAAGTCCTCTGCTACATGTTCAGCCATCATGTGCAGGTTGATTTGTGCCCAGGATGGTATACCTCTGCCCTCGAAGAGGGGGGCAATGTATCTTGACTGGGCTGCCCTATAGTATTTTTTAAAGTCTTGCATTCACAATCCACCCAGACTATAATCCCAGGTCAATTTTTCCACAGAGAACCTGGCTACCATTCCATTCCATTAGAATCTCCTCACTCCTGAAAGTAAATTTTTGAAGAATCCCTGAGGCAATGCCACAGGTAATGTCTAGAAGAGATAATGGAGCCTCGGCAACACATTCATCTTGATACAATTAACCCTGCCCACTAATGTTAAGGGCATGATCATTCATCTATTTAAATCCTCCTTAATTTTCCCAAGCAAGGTTGGGGATGGGGGAGGGATGTAATTTAACCTATAAATTATTCAAATTGTTACCTATTCCATCTCCTAGATATTTGCATTTTGTGACCTCTTTAGATGACTATTTTCTTGATGTTGACTGTAATCCCCCTTTGTAAGTGGCATGAGTTTGCATTTATCCCAATTGATCTTGTATGCAGAGGACTCCCCATAGTGTTCCAGAGTAGAGCGCAGCTTGGACAACAAGTTTGCCGGATCTTTCAGATCTATCAGAACATCATCGGCAAATAAATTAATTTTATTCTTTTCCTGGCCTGTTCTGAAGCCTTTAATGTCTGGATCCTGGTGAGTGGCCTTGGCTAATGGCTCCATGGCTAGAAAAAACAGAGCTGGAGATACCGAGTACCCCTGTCTATTTGATCTTGTCAGTGGGAAGGCTGGAGAAATTTGTCCATTGGTCACAACTTTGGCCTTGGGTGCATGGTAAAGCGCCCTTATCCAATTTATAAAAGTTGGCCCTAGCTGCAATTTTCCCAACACTTTAAATAAAACATCCCACTCTAACCTGTCAAATCCCTTTTCTGCATCCAGGGCCACAGCTAAGCCCCTCTGGTTCCTGTTTTGTGCCAGATGCATGATACTCAACAATCTGCCAATGTTATCTGCCTCCTGTCTTTTCTGTACAAAACCTGGTTGGTCCTTATTTATTAGCTTTGGTAAATGTTTTGCTGATCTATTTGCCAGGGCTTTTTAATCTGTGTTTAACAGGGAAATGGGCCTATAAGATAGCATTAGCAGATCCTTGACTTTTTTAAGTTTATTGTAATGATTGTTGTTGAAGATTCTGGGAGGGTCTGAGTCTCCATTGCCTGGTCCACCACTTCCATATAATGAGGCATAAATAAATCTTTAAACACTTTATAGAACTCTAGTCGAAACCATCCTCCCCTGGAGTCTTGATGGTTTGCAATGAACTCAATGCTTTACCTATCTCTTCCTCTATGAAGGGAAGATCTAACCCTTCTTTTTCTGCTGGGTCTAAACTTGGCAGTTCTAATTTAAACAGGAATTTGCTGGTTATATCAGACCCTCCCATCAGTTCTGATTTACATAGACCTTCATAAAATTTCTTGAAGGTCTCTCATTAATTTCTTTTGGTTTATACGAGATCCTGCCATTCCCAGTTTGTACCGCATTGATCATCCTCGAGGCCTGTTCTGTCCTCAGCTTCCAAGAGAGGACTTTAGGCTCACTCTCCCAATTCATAATACATTTTTTTTTTGTTTAGACCACATAATGGCTTTTTCCATACTATACATTTGTAACATATTGTACTTCAAATTCTTATTTGTTAGAGCCCTGTAATTGTCCTCTGAACCTGACTTTTGGAAGTCCTTTTCTAGGTGAGTAATCTCCTGCTCCAATTTATCTACCTCTTTCATATATACTTTTTAAAAATTATTTTAGTGTACCCAATTATCCCATACAAGAAATTTATCCGGAGTAGAAGCACAGTTGGTCTCGCAGAACCTGTCTGTCTGTGCATTTATAAAACTACAAAACTCTTGCTTCCTTAACATCAATGTATTAAAACAGCACTTGTAGACTGTATTATGGTTGTCTAGCATCTCTTATTAATAATAGAGGTGAATGGTCTGAGAGGAGCCTTGCTTTGAACTCAGCCTCCATGATCCAACCCTCTATATGGGCTAAAGCCAGGAAAAATTCTATTCTAGAGGAGGAGTCATTTTGTTTTGAATAGAAGGAGGAGTCATTTTGTTTTGAATAGAAGGAGTAGTCCCTCTCCACGGGATGCTTCCATCTCCATACAGCTATCAGATTCAGCACCTTCGTACAGCCAATGGTAGCCCTCGCCACATTTGTTTTAGTTATTTTCTTAGTTGATTTATCTAAGACAAGTCCCACACAAAAGTTAAAGTTCCCCTTCTCCACCCCCCAACCAAAATGTTCTCCTTTCCCTCTCCCAATTTTACGAATGTATCTAGTATGAATTTTTCACTGTCAAAATTGGGGGCATAAACATTTACTAAGATCCAGGATTCTTAATATATCTGACAGTGTACCATTACAAATCTTCCTGTTTTATCTGTAGTCATATTCTGCACTCTTACCTATCAGACTTGCCACCCCCTTGCCTTTGAGCTAAATGAGGAGGCTATTACCTGGCCCACCCATCCCCTCTTTAGCTTTTGGTGTTCCCGCTCTGCTAGATGCCTTTCTTGGAGAAAGGCCAGATCTGCCCCATTTTTTAAATGTGTGCCAAGACTCTTTTTCTTTTTAACGACCTGTTGAAACTGACAATGTTAAAGCTAGCATATTTTATGCTTTTAGCCATTGCCCCATGGACTTCCAGACTGGTGCTTCCACCATACCTCCACTGTCCCATATTCACCATCCATCCAGCTTCTTCCTTCAACCCTATGCTCCTGCTCGCCATTCCCGCAACAAAACCCTGGAAAAGTTAAACGAGCACAAGGCAACCAAACCAAAAAAAGACAGGTAGAAAAAAAGAATAAATACGCTTTTGTAAAGGTCTGGCAGCCGTACCTGGACTACATAAGGGTCCAGATATAGTAATAAAAAGGAACAAAAAAGGGCATAAAAGTAACTTTTATATATATATATATATGTTTCCCCAACTGTACTCTATATACTTAAAATATATGTAAGCTCTGATGGTGAACGGATCTGTATGTATGGAAGGGAGGAAGGAAGTGATGGAGGGAAGGACTGTTTTTGTTGTGTTTGTGAGAAAAAGTTTAATATATTGTATATTTTTGAAAAATAAATATAATAAAAACTAGTGTATTTTTATTAATTAGAATAGCCACCCCTCTTGCCTTTAAACCAAAGGAAGATGATATTATTTAACCCACCCATCCTCTTTTAAATTTATCAAGTTCCAATTTGGTAAGATGTGTTTTCTGGAAAAAGA
This sequence comes from Narcine bancroftii, assembly GCF_036971445.1. Classification (NCBI taxonomy): domain Eukaryota; kingdom Metazoa; phylum Chordata; class Chondrichthyes; order Torpediniformes; family Narcinidae; genus Narcine; species Narcine bancroftii. The sequence continues at coordinate 184,611,245 of NC_091475.1, read as the reverse complement.
TTATATCCGCTTTTAATTTCTTTAGGTATGCCAAAACCCTTTTCCTCTTCACTGTTCCGTTTATCCCATTAATACTCATAAACTTTAGTGTTTATCCATACCATTTTTCAAACAAATTGTATAACAATAAAATCTTTCCAATTTAAAATAAAATACTGTACAATTTTCCTTTTAAAAGACATTTCCCTTTTAAGAAACTTGCACATTTCCCCTTTTAAAAAAAAAACACACCCACAACCCCAACTCTGACAGTGACATTAACCATTGAACTTGGAAGCCCACGAAAAAAGCCCACAGAATCTTTTGAAGAAGAAAAGCCCCTCCCTTTAGCACCACATTTTAAAACCACTCCTCTCATGGCGCCATTTTCCCCCTTAAATTGGAGTTCCCACCCTGTTACTTCCTTCACCACTTTCTTTCCGGAACTCTCCATGTAAATTACAATGATTTTTCTTTTAGCAGTAAAAAAATGGTTCAATTCTACTAAATATAAATAAAAAGGATACATCTTTCAATTAAGTCCCATTTTCAAATGATCTTTATAGTCTTCTCATCTGGCGACTTGAATCTTTTCATAACTTTCTTAAAATTCTTCCACTTCTTTGTTCTTGAAAATTTATTGATGACCTTCTGAGACATTCACCCTCTACGTTGCTGGCTAAGTAATTGAATATTTAAAGTTTTTAGATCGCAGATTCAATACTTGTGAAATGAGTGCACAAAGTTTCCATCTTGTTCAGGATGGTGGCTATATCTTGGGCCAATCCCCTCCGCCCCAGTTCTGCTGGGTTCAGCTGATCCAAATTTTTGTGCCAGTGACCCAGGTTCAAACCAGGTGCTGACTGTAAGGAATTTGCATGTACTCCCATGTCTGAGTGAGTTTCGTCCTGGTGCTCCGGTTTCCTCCCATGTTCCAAAGACGTACAGGATTGGTTAAGTAATTGGTTACATGGGTGTATTAGGGCACCACATGGCCTGTGGACCAGATGGACCTATTACCATGCTGTATTTCTTTTAAAAAAAAAATGAGGAGAAAGAAAGTATGTACTCTGATAGGTTTAGATCAGTGGTTTTCAAACTTTTTCTTCTCACTTGCATACCACCTTAAGTAATCCCTTACTAATCAGAGCACTTGTGGCATAGGGATTACTTAAGGTGGTATGTGTGTGGAAAGAAAAAGTTTGAAAACCACTGATTTAGATGAAGTGGGATAGATTTGCATGGACCGGGGTGGGCAACATTTTTTAAACTCACATTCCGCCTTAAGTAATCTTTACACCTTAAGTGCCCTGTGATTAGTAAGGGATTGCTTAAGGTGGTATGACTTGAAGGAAAATGGTTTGAAAACCACTGTTGTAATCGTACCTCACTGACTCGTGCAAGGTTTCAGAACTCCAAAGGAAATGGGTAACAATTTTTTTGCAAGCAAAATATTTCAGTAGCTATTGGGTCTAGAGCAGTGATTCTCAACCTTCCCTTCCCACTCACGTACCTCCTTAAGCAATCCATTTCCAATCATAGAGCACTTGTGGCATAGGATTACTTAAGGTGGTACGTGAGTTTTTTTAAAAAATTGCCCACCCCTGGTATAGATCATTGGGCCCAGTAAAGAGATGATATTGTAGAAACCTCTTTCATTTCAGTAAAGACAATGTAACCACGGTTAGCACCAAAAAACTTGGAAATATTTAATATTTATGAAATGGAATCAGCAAGAATTGTGTTTAGTCAAGCAATGGTTAAATTAACTGAACTAAATCAATAAGCAACTTTGTTTAAGGAAATAAATATTGGTCTAGGTACTGATAGCATATCCCATGACTGAATTGTAAAAAAAGTGTCTGGCATTCAGGATGTAGAGAGTTGAATTCAAATCCCACCGCAGCAGTGATTCAAAAAATCGAGAAGAAAAACAGAATGCTGGATGAGTTCTGCAGGTCAAGTAACATCTGGGAAGGAAAATGGTGTAAATCAACATTTCTGGTTAGGACCCTCCAGGAGAGAGAGGGAACAGTAAAAGTCGCCAGTGTATCTAAGTATAAGGGTAGGTAGAATACAGGCTGGTAGGTGGAACCAGATAGGGAGGACATTATGTCAGATGGAACCGTGAGGGGAGAAGGATGGGACCGAGGTTGCTAGGTAATAGGTGGAGCCAGATAAGGAAGGATGATGGGCAAATGGATCCAGGAGAGAGGAGGGGATGGGAGGGATGAACAAATAGAGAAGAAAACTAATTGGACAGGTAAGTGTAAAGGAGGAGCACACCAGGCATGTAAGTTACCTAAAACTGGAAAATTCAATTTTAATTCCAACTGATTGTAAGTCACCTAAGAGGAATATGAGATGTTGTTCTTCCATTCTGCATTTGGCCTCTTTGTAGCAATGGAGAAGGCTGAGTACAGAATTCCACTGTGGGAATGGGAAGGAGAGTTAAAATGATATGTAACCAGAAGTTCGGGTTGGTTGTAGTAGACCACAAAACACATGCCTGGTCTACACTTGATTTCACTAATGTAGAGGAAATCACATTCTGAGCACCAAATGCAGTAAGCTAGACTGTGATTAATGCAGGGAATCTTCCAGAGGATGGGAAAGGAAGAGCTGACCAGGGATTTCTGAAGAAAGTGGGCCTTGCAGAAAGCATAACGGGTGAGGAGGGGAAGATGTGACTGGTGGAAATGGTGGAGGAGGATGTGATGGATGGAGAGGTTAGTGTAGTGAAAGTTGAGTACCTAGCGAACTCTTGGTCCATTGCCTGGCTAAAGGGATGGTATCAGAACGGATGTGGAAATGGAGGAAGTGTATGTGCAGTCTCTTTTATAATCTTGAATTAGTATCACTGTGGACCAGCAATGCTAATGCTGAAACTACCAGTTCGTCATGCAAATTATCTGGGTTCATCAGTCAAGTAAATGCACTCTAGTTTGCCTGCGTGAACCTAGATCCACAGTATTATGGTTAACTCGCCCTTTCAGTAGGTCAATAAGCAATGCAGTTCAAGGTATAACGGTTGGTCCAAGTAATGATTGTACATTCATGAATAAATAAACAAAAATAATCTTTTATAAATGTCTTCTTTGGCTTGGCTTCGCGGATGAAGATTTATGGAGGGGGTAAAAGTCCACGTCAGCTGCAGGCTCGATTGTGGCTGACAAGTCCGATGCGGGACAGGCAGACACGGTTGGAGCGGTTGCAGGGGAAAATTGGTTGGTTGGGGTTGGGTGTTGGGTTTTTCCTCCTTTGACTTTTGTCAGTGAGGTGGGCTCTGCGGTCTTCTTCAAAGGAGGTTGCTGCCCGCCAAACTGTGAGGCGCCAAGATGCACGGTTTGAGGCGATATCAGCCCACTGGCGGTGGTCAATGTGGCAGGCACCAAGAGATTTCTTTAGGCAGTCCTTGTACCTCTTCTTTGGTGCACCTCTGTCACGGTGGCCAGTGGAGAGCTCGCCATATAACACGATCTTGGGAAGGCGATGGTCCTCCATTCTGGAGACGTGACCCACCCAGCGCAGCTGGATCTTCAGCAGCGTGGACTTGCTTGGGAAATACCAGAAGTACATAACTACTGACCTTGTCATGTTGGTCTTGTGCTTAAGAGTGTCATCAATTTGAAATTTAATTCTCCAATTGTAATTCAAAGAGGTGATTTGTCAATTTATTTCAATTGTATGACAATTCTCTTTTTTGAATTGTTGCTTAATTTGCAAATTTCTCATGTTTCCAATCATCTGCTACGTTGAAAATTGCTGTGTAAATTTTGATTACCATAGCTACAAAGGTGAATCATTAGTTGTTAAGAACTTTGAATGAAAAGAGGATGCAAGTTGACTGTAAGGTAAAAGTTTGACTTTTCTTTTCTCAGATGCAAGTACTATGAATGGCACTTTTGTATATCCAAAGGATGCTTTTGAGTCCAATCAATGTTACATTCCTGCCACCAAAATATTAATTCCCCAACTCCAAACAAGTTTGTCTCCAAATATTTCTCCTCCATCTCTTGTTTCTGTTCCATTTGATGTTCAAAATATTTGCCTCTCTAACCAACCTAATAGTTCAATTTACCTGTCAACTAGTTGCCCAAATGGTTCATTTCCAGTGTTTACACCTTTGGCCTCCGATATAGCCAAGACTTCTGTGGCATCTGCTCCACAATCATTTTCCAGTGACTATCTAAATACACTATCACCACTTCATTCAAGATATCCTGTTAACCCTTATTCTATCATTTCTACTTCTGTAACACAAAGTGTAAACACAACCTCTTCCTCAGCAATGACATTGACCAGCATAAATCATGTGTCAACTCATTTCCAAACAAAATCTCTCACAACTCCATGGTCAATCAATGAAGAAGAACGTGGGACAGAAGGAAGACAAAATGTTTGCAACATATTTGATCAAATTGCTCTACAAGGTAATTTTCCACAATATTTATCATTCATTCCCAACCTGACTATCAAGAGAAATTAAATTGATTTATTTGATTGAAATAAGATGCTGGACTGACCTCACCAAGGGAAACCCCTTCTTTCACACAAATGCTCCTTAACAAGGTGTTCTTTGGCCACATCCTTCCACCTACCTCAAACCAACCTCTCATGCAGTGCTTTGACCAGCTTTGAAGTGCAAGCCTGTTCCCACCCTTTCACCTGACCTTCCCTCTGCCACTGGCCCATAACCAAAATTGTCACTGACCCAGTGCAGAGTGACATTTGATGCTTGTTTTGATCTAACATGCAGGATAAAATACTGTGGATACCACAAATTTGAGATTTTAAGAAAGTATAAATTGTCAGGTATGTTCAGCAGATTAGATAGCATTTATGTAAAGAGAAATGTTTAAATGTTCAATTCATTCTGGTCTCAATGCATTCCTGCTGATCAGGCAAGCCTGAATGGCCATTCTACATGTGCTTTTACAAGGCCTTTTCATGCTTTCCAAAGGCCTCTGATCAAAAATGGTTTAAAAACATTTTTTTTAATACGTACATTTATTACCAAATTATCCCCCCCAAATAAAGAACAAATTGAAGTTCTGTTGTAATGAATGTTAGGTGTATCAACTTTGGTATAAACCGGTGGAGCAGATACAAAGTAGATTAGCAACTAATGGAATGCCCTGGATTTGTGCTTAGTGTGACCCCGAATTGGTCGTATAGTTGACAGTGAAGAGATTTATCCAAAGCTGCAAATATGATTCAGCTGAAAAGTGAGCTCAGGAGAGGCAGACGGAATTTAACTTGGACAAGGGTGAGGCGCTGCCTAAACAAATGTGGACCTAGTTGGTGAATAGTTAGGCCCTGGAGAGTATTGTGGAACAGAAAGATTTAGGGGTACAGGTACCCAGTGCCATGAAAGTTGCAAAGAAAGCATTAGGCACACTTTGTTCTTCCAACAACGCATTGAGCGCAGAAGCAGAGACATAATTTTGCAATTGTACAAGACGTTGGTGAGGCCACACTTGGGACTATTGTGCACAGTTCTGGTTATTCAGATACAGGGAAGATGCTTAAACTGGAAACAGTGCAGAAAATAATTATGAGAATGTGACTGGGACTAGGAAGCCTGAATTATAAAGATAGATTGGAACTTTTGTCCCAGAAATGGAGGAGGCTGAGAGAGGATCCAGTAAAGGTTCATAGGATAAAGTGTCCATCTTTTAATGGTGAGGGGAGAAAGATTTAAATGAGACTGAAGGGGTAACTCCTTCAAACAGAGGGTAGTGGATATATAGAATGAGCTGCCAGAGGAAATGGTAGAGGCAGGGACAATTGTTTTTAAAAAAAATTTAGACGGGTACATGGGTAGGAAGGTTGTACACACGGCAAATGGGACTGGCTTGGTCACATGGGTGTTAGGTCATAGGGCTGTTTCCATGCTAAAGAACTCTGAAATTCAACAATACATCACTAGTCTTACACTCTACACTTCCTTTATCTCCCCATCAGAACTCTGAATACAGGGATAGTGCAATTTCCTGCCGGCTCTTGTAGCTCGTCCAACTAGATTTAGACTAGATTTCAGTTCAGTGATCTTTATTTAGTGTCTTGTAATCTTAGTGACACATTTTTGGTTTTATAAACATATGTATGGTGTAAATTTTATTAGGAAATTATTGACGGGATACTAGCAGTCTAATTCTAGTGTTCATCCTCTCGTCAGTATATGGTGCAGTTATACGATAACGTACAGGTGTGGTGACATCATTGATACACTGATAAACTTTTAAAATGGTCTATTTTCTGAAATGTTCACTTTTAAGAGTAAATATTAAACAATCAGATGCTTTAAATGAGTGTGAGCTGATGATGTTTACTTCTTGTGTATCTAGGGAAATAAATTTAAAATGTTATCTTCAATTATACCAAAGAAGAGAGAAGTGGAAGAATGGTGGAAAACTAAACAATTATGAAAGAGAAAGAAATTCAATTTTGATCCTAATGAAATGGTCATTTTTAAAAACTCCATGGCCAATTATTGAAGTTATCTTAAAATTGGCATTTATAGTTAAATTGATCATTTAAATCACATCTTTAATATTCTGAAATCAGAATTTCCAGCACAGAGAAACTCATTAATTTGCTGACAAAAGAAACTATCTATGGAATTTGGAGACAAGTTGGTCTTGCTGAGTTAATTTCTGCCATTTGTGCTAACAAATAACTTGAGATACTAGTTATTTTTCTGTACTATTGATCAATCAAGTAGAATAGAAGGAAATGTTTGCCAAGAATTTGGAAACATTTCTGGCAAAGTTTGAGATATTTACTACTTGTATTGCCTGCTGTTTTTCTGAACTACTGATTGATCAAGATGAATAGAAGGAAGTGTTTGCAAGAATGTATTAATAATTATTATAAAATTGTATGACCAAGATTATTTTTGTATTCATTTTGTATTGCATTGAAGTTAAAACTATCATTACATGTATTCGTAAAATTGCACCAATATGTGGACTCTAGTTTAAAAGTTAATGTTAAGCAACTTTTCAAGTTTCTGAAGGTGATCTTGAGTTCAGGGAACTAACTTTAACTAGTTCTGCCTGAATAGAATATGCCATTGTGCACGTCTTGTACGATATTAATTTGCTTTGATTTGAAACAGCTTTGTATCTGCTGGATGAATTAGATTAAAATGATCCTTTTTGTGATAAAATACTTTGTCAAAATAATTGTCAAAATAAAGTTTAAAAACTTGGAATTTTGAAGAAATTTGTAAATGGTGTATTTTTAATATTGGTGCAAATGATTTTTTTTATTGGATCTTAGATTTCTAACAAATGGCGAACAGGGTTCAGTTCATTTCTACCAATTACACTAGCAAACATTTCCATCAAGGTTTGAGATTTTTACTACTTGCATTACCTGCTGTTTTTCTGAACTATTGATCCATCGATTTGAATAGAAGGAAGTATTTGCAAGAATGTGCTAATAATTATTATAAAACTGTATGACCAAGACCATGATTTAGGTGGCTTAACTTGCATGAATTTGCAACACATATTTAAGTCTTCATGGTGAAGCAATTAACATTTTACCAAAGTATAATGTATAAAAATTACAAAAATTGTAATCATGCTCCAGTTTTACATCAGTAATTATGCAGCTGTAAATTGAAAATTGTTTGGTAGTTTGATGTAATGTGATTTGCTCTAATACTTCCTAATTTGGGCAAATCTAGCTCCAAGAAAGAAAAGGAGAGCACCTATAGAATCATATCTGTTCTTCCTGGGTCATAATCCTATAGTCCCCTCTTGAACAGCATATGAACTTTACTAATTCTACCACCTGGTAGATGGCAATCAGGGATGGGAATAACTACTTGCATGGTCGGCCATCCACCTATCCCTTGAGTAAGGAGACTTTTTAAATTGAAAACTCTCATTTTATTGCTCAACCTCATTTTACTGGGAAGAAAAAACTAAATGTTCAAAGCTAATACATTAAAAAGAGTTGTAAAAAATATTCTGAAGATTAAAAAAAAAACAAACACAGTAGCTTTGTTTAGGTATTATTTTCCTACTATTCTTTCCTCTGTTCCCAAAGTTGTTGGTTTTTATTGGGTCAATGGATTTTAGTAATCTTCCTGGGCCTGGCAAAAAAGATAAGGTCAGAAGGAATGGTGAAGGGTTATTCAGCAGCAGAGGATTTCAATGCTAATTCAAAATTAAATGCAAATAATGCACACCAAGATTTACAATTCATATGAAGTAATGCTCAGCACTCTGCAGATGGAAACTGAACCACTTTCGCTGAGGCACGGAATGGACAGATACACAGATAAAATTCATGGCAGAGAAAGTATATTTTCATGCAATGATTAATAAATAAATGTCAATTCAATGCAAAATATCTAAATTCTTAAAAATGAACAGAAATGCTTTATAATCTTAACCTTGTGGCATCCCAAAGCACTATACAACCACCAAAGTGCATCTGAAATGAAGGCATTGTTACAAATCAGGGAAATTGAAACAGAGCCATATCCCTTAAATAGAAATGAGATTCATGGTGAATTAAACAGATGTGATGATGTTAACTAAGGGATAAATACTGGCAGATTTCTTTACCATCCACCTGAAGGAACAGATAGGATTTTGTTTAATGTCCTATTCAAAAGGCAATGTTTCCAAGCAAGCAGAATTGATTCAGTGCTGCAGTAGAGTAGATTATGTACTGAACTCCTGAATTATGACTCAAAACATGAATTACCATTAAGATGACGATTGAGTCATTTGGGATTTTTCAATTCAGAGAAGAAGTAAATATAAAATGATTGGCTGCATCTGGTTTTGGATTCCTCGGGTCATAAATATATAGCCTAAAAATAAAATACAGATTTGCTTATTTCTGGAATCTAAATTCTGAGTTAAGAATAGAATTACTGACAATATGCAGGTACTTTCAAAGAGAAAGTAGAATTTTCATAATGTTCAAAATAAAAGAAAGATTTATTTAGATTGAATTCCTATCAAAATCCAAAAAACAAGCCACAATTTAAAGATAAACTGTGGATGTTCTCATGGAAAATGAAATGAATCTCCTCACAGAGGAAGTTTTCAAAATGATTTCCCATAATATAAAATTGGTAATGGGAAACAAAATGCAAGAAGTGGAAGCAGAAGTTGCGAGAATTCTGTGAATTAAAAAAAATTGGTTAATGGTGTCCTTGATTGGTAAACATGTTTTTAAAGTGGAGAAGATAACAATGAAGTAAACCAGAGCCCTTGAAAGGTTAACATGGAATCGGCCTTTTGCATGGAAAATGTCCATTGCATTTTCTTCACTAACTTGGCCTTCAGCAGTGAATGCAAATGATAATCTGTGCGTGTGTGTGTGTGTGTATATGTATATATATATATATGTGTGTGTGTGTGTGTGTGTGTGTATATATATATGTGTGTGTGTGTGTATATATAAATATATATATATATATACATATATATGTATACATATATGTGTGTGTGTATGTATAAAATTTTCAAATGGATAAATGATTACACCTACAAATATTAATTTTGCAGCTACATCTGGTGCTCATAAGAAGTGGCGACAGCTTTCCTGATCAAGTTATAAATGATGTTTTAAAACATTTCAAAGGTTTAAAAATGTTGGCATTGTGGCTTCTGTATGAAGTGGGCAGCAGGATAAGAAGGAAAAATTTTCTTATTGTGGCTTCCTCTTTATGTAAACCTTTTTACTCCATAGAATAGGCCTCAAAGAATTATTGGTCCCATTCCATCCGGCACACAGTATCTTTGACCCACTACCGTCAAGAAGGAAGTACAGGAGCAGCAAAATTGGGACTGCCAGGCTGGGAAATAGCTTTTTCCCCCACTTGTGAGATTGTTGAACAGTATCCTGGAACTAAGTAAATCATCCCAAAATATTTATATATATTTATTTTAAATACCTCTATGTTCATAGGTTACTATCATTGTTTGTGTGTCTGTGTGTACCATGGTCCAGAGAAACGCTGCTTCATTGGGTTGTCATCTACAGCCAGATGGTAATGAACTTGATATTTTATTGGGGGAACAAAGCTGCTGATGTTGAAAAACTGCAGAGAATGCAAGAAATACTCAGCAGGTGAAGCAGCATTTGTGGAATGAAAAAATGTAATGTAAATAAATTTAATGTAAACTATTCTTCAGGACTATGTGCTAAAATATTATTGCAAGCACATTTTGAGTTCTTGTATTTATTTGTTAAGTTACCCTGAACTACTTGGATCTTGATGAGGGGCTCACGCCTGAAACATTAGTTATGTATCTTTATCTTTACTACATAAAGGATTTGATCTGCTGAGTTTCTCCAGCTTTGTGTTTTTACTTCAACCACAGTGGTTGCAGCCTTTCGTGTTTTACTTATTTCTTTAATCCTCTGTGACTGAATGAGTGAGGTTTATTGTCATCTACATAAGTACCATGTATAGATGCAGTAAAAGTCTTACATGCTGCAGCTTCCCAGGTACATAAACATGCAAAAGAAGAGAAAATGATAATTATGTTGTCATCAATTTTTACACAGCCATTATTTCCATTTTCCTGGAACGCATGCTGTGTAAAGAGGTCAGAGCAAGAATGAGGATGCCATTGCTGTTCCAATATTTTACTTCCTAAACCCCCAGTCATTTTCCTGAAATGCCTGCATTCTAAACTGAACTGCAGGCATTCCGTGACCATGGGGCGAATGAATACAACGTAGCAATGATACACTGCAGGTATGCTATCTAAACTCGAGGACAGAAGCAGAGATTTTCAGTTTTGGTCGTTCCTGTGTGAATGACCATTACCAGGATGTCTGGAGACTCTTCCCTAACAGTAAAATTCCACAAAGTCTATGTAAAAAAACATTAACGCAATATTAACCTGGGAAACCTATCAGAAATTTTCCTTCTTTCCTGTCTGTATTCCTATGCTCTCTATAACTCAGTATCAAATTGTTTTCTTCCTTTCCCAGTTTTTTTTTAAACTTGAAACATTGTTTCTTTTTCCACAGCTGCTTTCTGTCATGCAAACATTTCCAGCAGTTTCTTTTTCCCTTTCAGAATTCAAGCATCAGGCAGCAGTTACTTGATGTTCAGTTACCACAGGCTATTTAAATTCTGGTATTTTTGATTATTACCGGTGACCACTCAAGCTTCGTCCATCACTTTTGCATTCAGAAATACCCACGAGTTCATTAAGAGCAAAGTGCTGAAACATTAAGGGACATCACACATCCAGAAAGTAATTAATTCTCATGTTTAATTGCTTGCATATTAACACTATTCCCTAGAGCTGACAAATTCTGTCTGTTAAGATGAAGAAGACGATCGCATGCAACAAGTTCCTACTTTAGTACTTGGTATCAAGATCAACACTTGCTGGTTTATCTGCAACATAAATCAAGAACAGTAAAGCATCTTCCATTTTGTATTATGAATATGCTTTGAGTCAAATTTGCATAATTGTCTCTCTGTTCTAAACACTCTCCAATATCCCACCCTGGTTCGACGTCACCAAAGTTCAATGCCTTATACTTGTCAGAGTTGAATTCCATTTGCATTTCCTTCAGTCCATCTTCCCAACTGATCTGGATCCTGCTGTAAACTCAGATATCCTTCCTTATAGTGTTATCTGCAAATCTAAACTCAGATATCCTTCCTTATAGTGTTATCTGCAAATCTAATAATTAGGTCAACTACATTGCCATACAAATTGTTAATATGGATGACAAACAACAGCACCAACTCCTGTGGCACACCACTAGTCACAGACCTCCCTCTACAAAGCAGCTGTGGAACCATAGAAGATTACAGCACAGAACCAGGCCCTTCAGCCTTTCCAGTCTGTGCCAAATTATATTTCTGCCTAATCCCAGTGACCAGCAGCCAGTTCATAGCCCTCCCATCCATGTACCTGTCCAAATTTTTCTTAAAAGTTACAATTCTGCCTGCATTCTCCACTTCAGCTGGCAGCTTATTCCACACTCCTTCCACTCTCTGTGTCAAGAAGTTTCCCCTAATGTTCACCACAAAACTTTCCCCCTTTCACCCTTAACCCATGTCCTCTGGTTTGTATCTCACCAACCCTCAGTGGAAAAAGCCTATCTATATTTACTCTGTCTATACCCCTCATAATTTTAAATACCTCTATCAAATCTCCCCTTATTCTTCTAAACTTTGGGGAATAAGCCCTCCACTGGTACCCTCTGACTCCTTCCTCCACACTAGTTTTGAATCCCCTTGAATCCCATATCTCACCTTCCAGACAAGCTTATCACGTGGGACCTTGTCAATGTTCATAGCGAGGCTTTGAGAGCAAGTCTTAGCCTTGTTCAACTTTCCCCTGACCTCATCAATCCTTTTGGTTGCCTCTCAAAAAAAATGATCAGATTTGTCCCATGCACAAAGCCATGCTGACTATTTCTAATCCATACCTGCCTATCCAACTCCAGGTAGATTCTGCCTCTCAGAATACTCCAGTGATTTCTCCTCAGTGGCCTGCATTTCCCCGACTTGACCTTACTGCTATTCTTCAATAACAGCACAACATTTGGCACCCTCCAGTCTTCTGGACTTTCACCAGTGGCAAATGATGATGCATACATCTCTGCAAGAGCTTCTGGAAGTTTTTTCCCCCAGGCTTCCCATAAGCCTTGGGAGTTTATCCACTTCAATGTGCTCCAAGGCTGCCAATTTTTTTTTTCTGGTGATTTGTATATGGTTGAAGACATCACAACCCATTCCTTTGCTTCCATGATCTTTTCCACAGTAAAGATTAATGAGAAATATTGATTGAAAATCTCACCCATCTCCTGTGGCTCCACAGAAAGAGCCCCATGCTGATCTTCAAGGGGATCAATTCTTTCTCGCTGCCCTTTTATTCTTAATATACGTGGGGACTTTCCTTTAGCCTACCTACCAGATCCATCTCATTTAATCTGAGCAACAACTAATATATCAGTGGCCATTTCATTCTTTGTAACTTTTGGTATTCAGGTCAAGAGAAGCATTAGGGCAAACTGATGTCACCTTGACAATGTGTGTGGCCTATTTCAAGGCAAAGAAGATAAAACAGGAGTAGGGTTTTAAAACATTTTAACAGCAGAGGATACTCTTCTATTCATGAAAGGCTCCAAAAATATTTCTCAATTTCCTCATATTTAATATTTCAAACCAAACTAATGGAAACTAATGTTCATTTCAGTATTTACATCCATATATTGCAGAAACAAAGAGAGCAGACCTGGAACACATACCTGCGGTCTATAAAATTGAGAAAAATCATCTTTCTCTTTTAAAGCGGGCATATTGCCATTAAATGTTTTAGGCCTTGAACAAATAATCTCAATTAACACTTCAGTGTAGTGTAGAGGGAATATTGCATTGCTATGGGTCCCACATGCAAAGAAATTAAAGTGAGATCCTATCTGCTTTCCTGGCTCACTATAAAAGATCTGAGAACCATAGAACATTACAGCACACAAAAACAGGCTCTTTAACCTTCTAGCATGTGCCAAACTATTATTTGGCCTAGTTCTACTGACCTGCACTCAGTTCACATCCCTCCATACCCCTTTCATCCATATACCAGTCCAAATTTTTCTCAAATGTTAACATTGAACCCGCTTTCACCACTTCAACTGGCTCGTTCCATACTCCCACTACTCTCTGTGTGAAGAAATTCCCCCTAATGTTGCTCCCCTTTTAACTTAACACATTTCCTGTGGTTTGTATCTCACCTAATCTCAGTGGAAAAAATCTATTTGCATTTACTCTATACCAATAATCATTTTGTATACCTCTATCAAATCTTCCCTCATTCTTCTATGCTCCAAGGAATAAAGTCTCAGTAACTCAAGTCCTGGCAAATTCCTAGATCTTCTCTACGTCCCTTCAATTTAATTGGCATCTTTTCTGTATTTAGGTGACCAAGAGTGCCCACAATACTCCAAATACAACTTTACTATACATCTCAACTCCCAAAACTCAATACTTTGATTTATGAAGGCCAGTGTGCCTAAAGCTCTCTTTATGATGTCATTTACCCATGACACCACATCATGTATCTGTATTTCCAGATCCCTCTGTTCTACCACTCCCTCAGTGCTCTACCATTTACTGTATAGGTCCTACCTTGGTTTGTCCTTCCAAAATACAAAACCTCAGTTTTAAATTCCATTGCCACTTAGCAGTGCATTATCCCAGCTGGTCCAGATCCCTCTACAAGCTTTGAAAGCCTTCCTCACTGTCCACCACACCTCACATCTTTGTGTCATCTGCAAACATGCTGACAAATTTACTATATTATCATCCAGATCATCGATATAAATGGACCCAATACCTATCCTTGAGGCACACCACTAGGCCTCCAGTCAGAGAGGCAACCATCTACTATCACACCTTGGCTTTTCCATAAAGCCAATGTCAATACCAAGCCAATACCAAGCAACTGAACCTTCCTGGTAAACCTCCCATGTGGGACCTTGTCAAGTGTCTTACTATAATCCATGTAGACAACATCCACAGCCTTTCATTCATCAACTTTCCGGTTAACCTCCTCAACAAACTTTATAATATTGGTTAAACAAGATTTATGAAGCACAAAGCCATGTTAACTATCCCTAACCAGTCCCTGACTATCCAAATACTTGTATAGCCACTCTCTTAGAGCCCCTTCCAATAATTTATCTATTACTTTATTTTATTGAGTTTAATATATAAACTTGCATGAAAAATTCAATGGGATATATAACCAGTTATCTCATATACATGAATAGAAAATCAGAAAGTATAACAGCATTAACCTATTCATATGAAACACAAAGCAACTGACATATTATATTTTATTTATAATTTTCCAAATTTAAGCTCAGTCATCAACATTATCAGCATCAGTGTTAACAATATCAGCATTGATTACAGTTTACAGTTATCAATTCTATACGAGGTTTTCTGCAGAGTTCAAGCTCTTTCCAATCCCCTCCCCCCTCCCCCAAACACCCTCAACATTTAACACTTAACCAACCTCGGTACACGTGACATTGAAGATATTCACAACAAAGGTGTGAAACATATATCAGGGTTATGTGGGTTTGTCATGGGACAGCGGCCAGAGCTCAGGCTGCTTTCTTTTCTTGACTTTACCTGGTTGGGATGGGATGGACCCCCCCCCTCACCGATTAAGGGATAGACGGGGAAGGTAGGATGATGAGGCGTGATGGTCCACACTATATTCGTGCTCCAATGGAATTTAAGTATGGTTGCCCAAATTTTTTTTTAAAGTATCATACTTTTTCTTAAGTTGTGAGTAATTTTCTCCAGGGGAACACAGCTTTGCATTTCCGTGTTCCAGCGTGCAATGCTCAGGCAGGAGTGGGATTTCCAGGTAACTGCTATGCACTTCCTGGCCACTGCCAATGCAATTAACAAAAATGTACATAATTAAACCCATTTACCATATTACCATGCATAATTTGATTGGTCAGCTAAAGTGCCTGTCACACGAACTCTCCTCTTTAAACTCTTCTCCCTGATTTGTGCATAGCTCTTTCTCTCTTGCGATTGAATTGTTAATGTATTATTCAAAGTAAGGCATGTATTTCTTCTGGTCAGTGTTTATTCTTTTACCCTTTCTTCTAAAGCAGACTCTCTGCTCATTAATTTCACCACATATTTCAGGAATGAGTGAGGTCATTCATCCCTACACCTGCACTCTCCCCAAATGCCGAGAAACCCTAAACTTGAACCACATGCATAGACATAACAATTGGGTATTAAGGAGATAAGCTCTTTAGAACTATCCATGGTTGAGAAAGATGTGTATATAAATAGAAGTTGGAGTTCGCCTTCAGAATCAAGTTACGCCCACATGAAACTTTGTCAAAAATGAGTCCAGCTGTGCAGCTTTTAAGATAAAGATAGCAAATATTTCACGGGTGTTGGTCAGAAAATTTTACTCATTAGAAACTTTCTCTTTAACAAAAACTTGAAACATTAAAGCTCAAAACTGTATGTCAATATGACATTACCAATACAGATTCTGATTTCCTCTGACAATTTAAGTGAATTTTTTTTTTTGTTTAGCATATTTAGGTACAGAAAGCAACTGTACAATAACTGCATTTTTCAAAGAAATGCATGAGCGTGGGCTGTTGGATTAAAATATGTCATCCTCGATAAGGATGTCATATATCCTTTATTTATTCATAAGTTGTAGGCAAACTTACTTTGGAAAGGAATTTTCTGTTGCTACTATTGGATGGAGCAAAATGTTAGTCTGTTTTAGCAATTGTCTAAAGTTGAATTGTATAGATTGTATACAGATGTTAAGCATGTTTTAAAGAAGATAAATTCCAATAAATCCTCCTTTATTCTCCATGAATATACTGTTCTTGTTGATAAATGTTATAGGGGGAAAAAAATCCCTTTTCAGATCCAAGTGTGTGAACATTGAATACGGATTTACTGTTGATATTCCAAAATGGAAGCAGAACAATATCATTTAGAAAAGTATTTAAATGGAATCATAATAATTAAACAGTAACAATCAGTGATTAGAAATATTAGAGGAGCATAGACCAATTGCGCCCCAGGTGTACCAGTAATTCTTTGTCTCTACTGTGGCCTCTGTCGATCAATTTTTTTGAACATTCCTTTATAAATATTGACCCATTATTTTCCTTTGGCTAATGACTCACATGCTGCTCCACTAATCATCTGTACTTGTATTCCACTTCAACTGGTCACATCAAAGCATGTGATCACTTCTGACTTTGTCCTTCAACAAACCAATGAGTGCACTATCAAGGAAATGGCTGAAATGAATGCATGTAGAAATGGTCTGAATTGTTTGCCATGTAATAATAGATGCAGGAACTAAAGCTGCTTCTCTAGGCTTCTTCAGGTGGATTCTCTGCTAAGAATGCACCTGAAGAAGAGGAAGTGGCCCTTTGAATTGTTGTTCGGGTGGCAGTGCTAAAAGCGCAGCGCTGGCCACCTGAAGGGACAGCTGTACTGGGATGCACAGATGAGCGCACTCCGGCTCTTGTCCCTTGGGCTGTCAGATTTGGGATGGCTGGCTGTCAGCTGGGACAGCCAGCGCAGGCTATCTGCGGGACATCCGCACACTGATCCCGCTGCCCCGCTCTCTCCCCACTCCCGAAATCAGTCCCCACACTGTGGGGTGGCTGGCGCGGGGATGTCCCACTCACAGCCCGATATCACTGTGGGCAGGATGGTCCCGTGCTGACAGCCCACGCCGGCTGCCCCTGCCCTGATGTCCTGTGCTGGGGGAAGGGGCAACTGGGAGAGGAGCTGTCAGGCGCTCGTCAGCTGACAGTCATCCCTAATGCAGCCACTTTCAGGCGGCTGCATTCAGATGGCTGGGGAGGCCACTGTGCTGCGGCGATTATCTCTCTCGGAGGAGGGTTACAAAGTTCGCCTCGCAGGCGCCTCCTGCGCATTCATGTGGCCTCCCGACAGCCACATATTGCCATAATATGCAGCTTTACAAGCGGGGCAATTGGCCACCTGAAATTGCCTTATCTTTACATGAAGAGGCAGAGTTACTCCTCACAGAGAAGCAAGTTAGAAACATGAGCTGCTGTAGGAACCCAGTGGGTCAGGCAGCATCTGTGGGTGCAAAGGAATGGTTGACTTTTTTTGAATGGTTGACTTTTCAACCCATGGCCCTGCATCAGAATCTGCTGAAAGATGGCAACCATCCCCTTTTTCACCCCAGAGATGTTACCTGACCCACTGAGTTCCTCCAGTCACTTGTTTTTTTTTTAACCTCAGTACTCCTGGAACGTAGGAAGGTGGGAGGTTTAAAAAATTGTGAAGGACATAGGCATTTGGGAAATAATAATTGGGGGAATGGGGCTGCTGTGCTAGAAGGCAGCATACTTTTGAAGGATAAAATGGTCTGTGCTGAAACCGTTGTAATAATTTTACCTGATTTGAAATGGAACTTCTGATCCTGAGGTTCATAGACAGAGCCAAAGTGGATGATTGACCAGCAAGTATACAATTAAACATGATTGTTATAGCTGTTGTTTGTCAGTTGTGAATACACGTCAGACTTTATGGAGCCATGCCCTTCCGGCCACTTATGACTGTTTTCCAGTGACATTGAAGAAACCTCCACTTAAGCTTAAAAGGTGCTCAAATTGCATTAATGAGGAACCGTGATTAGATAGCACTTACACTACACAGAGGGCTGTTGCACCGCTGATTTGTAAACCTGTTACTTGAGATGTTAGAGACATGATTAATTTTATATATATTTTTAGTGCCTGGCAAATATTTCAAAAATTGGAATGTCTGTGCAAGCTAATTTAAGAAAAAAAAGAAAATTTACATGTTTTCATGTAGAATGAATGGAAAACATTGTTGCACTGTTTTGTACTAAAACAGACATAGCTGTGCCTAAAATAGTTGTTAAATATATATCTGTCTGTTAAGTTCAGTCATCTCATTGGGCACACCAAAGGCAACATCAGATTGTCTGCAAAAAACTAGGTTGCAATTCAGAATTCACTTTCATTAAGCCAGCACACTGTTTTTTCCAGGTACATTCTGTGCAATGTGAAAGCCATGGGACACTGCAGCCTGGTAGAAGGTACCACAAAGTGTTATGTTGCATCAGAATAAAACTTATTTCTTAGTCTCTTTAAATGTTTCATACTGAAGGATCGAAGCTTTACGATCCAGTGATCATTCGGGGATCAGAGGTGGAGAGAGCGAGAAGTTCTTGGGAAGCACTATCTCAAAGGATCTTAAAGGAAAGATATGCTCGTACATAATACTGTCTCATCTGCTGAGTATTTCAAAATTTTAATTTTCAGATTTGTAGCATCAGGGAATTTTGCTTTGGGTGCACGGTTACCTACCACATCCCAGAAATGTGCATGTTGGTAGTTTAATTGGCCACTGTAATTTGCCTCTAATGTTCAGCTACCTGGGGTGCATTACCTCATCAGATGCCAAGATCGTAAAGAGGTTGACAACAGACTGGCAAAGGCAAACAGTGCATTCAGCAGGCTGTACAAAAGAGTCTGGAACAACAAGTATCTAAAGAAAGGCCCAAAGATGAGTGTATATATGGTGAAACCACTATTGTACATATTCATTATATGTAAATGTCACTGCCATCCAGGATGACGAGGACAAGTTCCACCTGCTATACTCGTACTTCAGGCACCGAATCTACCAGATGGTCCGGGATTGCAAGACATACGGAGCCGCAATGGACATCCTAAAGGATCAGTATAAAGTTCAGGTGAATGAGGTCTATGCGCGGCTCATACTCCACTTACGCAGGCAGCAACCGGGGGGAAACCTTCAACGACTTCGTCAGAGCTCTGCAAGACCTCACAAGGGACTGCAACTGCCAGGCTGTGAGTGCAGAACAGCACACACAGCTGCTGATCAGAGATGCTTGTGTAACACGCGTCCGCTCCAACTGCATGAGGCAGAGGCTACTTGAACAGAGGCAACTGAGCCAACCTCAGACCATCGAACTGGCAAACTCTAGAGGTAGCCATCCACAACGCTGAATCATCCTCCAATGAACACGTGGCCACCTCATGGAGAAAACGGACCGCCATCTTGGGAGGTGGGATCGCAAGCCTATTTCTGTCCTGAGCCGATCACCACTGCCGTTAGCGACCACCCAATGTGCTACTTCTGCAGGCAGGCTAAGCACCCAAGGAAATGCTGCCCTGCCAGGGACAACATCTTCTCCAACTGCAGGAAGAAAGGACACTTCTCAAAAGTGTACATGTCCAAACCGATCCTGAATTCCAGCAGTGCCGTGTGTGAGCAGGGGCAGCCATCTTTGATGACGTCGCTTCCACTGTCACTTCCAGGGACCTGGGACGGCCATGCACAGGTATCATGGAGACCGCCGTCCACAATGACATCACTTCCGCCTCCTTCCCTTTCTCTTCTGGCAAATGATGATGGGGCCGTGTGTGTGCCATAGGGGGTGCCATCTTGGGCACCATCTTACTGGACCGTCAGCATCCAATGGAACTCTTCAGATGACAAACAGACATTGGCATTGGTAACCCTCAATCAGGACAGACCCCATCAACTCTCCAGGTCCATATTGGACGTTCAGGTAAATGGCCGCCCCACCGCTTGCCTATTTGATAGTGGAAGCAGTGAAAGCTTCATTCACCCAGACACTGGGGTGAAGCCCACGAACCACAGTGTCTCCATGGCGTCCAAATCTCATTCAGCAGAGATCTGTGGCAGTTGCACAGTAACACTGACTCTCCAGGGCATGGTATATCGTGACTTTACACTCCTCATACTGCCACAGCTCTGTGTATCAATCCTACTGGGATTAGACTTCTAGTGTAACATGAAGAACATTACGATGGAGTGCAATGGGCTCCACCCTCCTCTCGTGGTCTGCAATGAGCAGTTTTTAAACCACACCCTCCCCCACCATGTGGCCGACCATCAGCCCCAAGCCCAATCATCGCGTCCGACATGCAGTCTCTCCATGCTCTAGATCTCCCCTCCACCCCTGTTCACCAATCTCACCCCTGACTGTAAGCCCATCACCACTAAAAGACGGCAAGATTGCTCCGGGTCAGGGTGTTTATTGTCAGAGGTAAAATGGCTTCTCGCTGAGGGGTTGATAGAACAATTTACGAGCCCCCTGGAGAGCCCAGGTAGCGATGACAGGAGATGACAGGTGGAGAAATGAGGGAGGGGACAGCGGCAATGAAGGGGAGGGGGGATGGCTGGGCTGTGTGGGTGAAAGAACTGGAAGGACAGGAAAAGGGAGGAGGGGAAAGTAAAGGCAAGCAGGTTTCATGGTAAGCTGTAAAGTCAATGTTCATGCCAATGTGGCTGGAGAGTGCCCAGATGGAAAATAAGGTGTTGTTCCTCCAATCTGTGGGTGGTCAGGGTGGGACAGTACATAAGGCCATGGACAGACATGTGAGTGCAGGAGTTTGACCTGGATTTGAAATGGTTGGCTACTGGGAAGTCGCTGTCATTGCAAACAGAGCGGAGGTGCTGAGCGAAGCAATCTCCTAGTTTGTGACCAGTCTTTCTCATGTAGAGAAAACCACAAAGGGTGCACCAGATGCAGTAAATAAGTCCTCTGGATGTACAAGTGAAGAATTGCTTCACATGAAAGGCCTTTTTGGGGCCCCAGACTGTGGTGAGGGAGGAGGTGTGGGTGCAAATTTTGCACCTCCTGCGGCTACAGGGGAAGGTGCTTGGGGTGTGATGGGTGGGGAGGGATGAGTGCAAAAGGGAATCGCGAAGGGATCACTCCCTGTGGAAGGCCGAGAGGGGAGGTGAGGGAAAAATGTGTCTGGTGATGGGGTACTGTAGTAAGCGCAGATGATGTGTTGGATGTGGAGGCTGGTGGGGTGGTAGGTGAGGATGAAAGGGATTCTATATTTGTTGTGTCTGGGGACAGAGGGGGTCAGGGCAGATGAGCAGGAAATGGAGGAGACATGGGGGAGTGCTGAGTTGATAGTGGTGGAGGGGAAATCATGTTTGTGGAAGAAGACAGATATTTCAGAAGCTTTGGATTGGAAGACCTCATCTTGGGAACACATGCAGCAGAGACAGAGAAATTGAGAGAAGGGGATGGAATCCTTACAGTGGGCAGGGTGTGAGGAAGTGTAGTCCAGGTAGTTGTGGGAGATGGAGGTTTTGTAGTATATGTCAGTGGAAAGCTTGTCTCCCGAGATGGAGACAGAGAGATCTAGGAAGGGGAGAGTGTCATCGGAGATGGACCAGGCGATTTTGAGATTGGGTGGAAGTTGGACGCTAAGTGGATGAAGCTAAGAAGCTCATCATGGGTGTATGAGGCAGCCTTGATGTAGTTGTCTATATACCGGAGGAAGAGTTGAGGGGTCAACTGTGTAGGCTTACAGCATGGATTTCTCCACAAAGTCCACAAACAGGAAGGTGCAGCTGGGACTCATGGCTACTCCTTTGATTTGGAGGAAGTGGGATGAGTTGAAGGAGAAGTTATTCAGAATGAGGACACGTTCTGCCAGGCGGAGGGTAGAGGGTGATTGGTCGGGTCAAAAGAATGCCAAGATCATTGATATAGATGACTAACAACAATTGTCCCAGCCCTGATTCCTGAGGCACACCATTAGTCACTGGCCTTCTCTCTGAGAAGCGATCATCCACCACTACTCTCTTACTTCTCCCGTACAACCAATGTTGAATCCAGTTTACTACCTTACCATGAATACCAAGAGTTGATGGGAATGTTTGAAGAATATAAAGGCTTGGGTAGGATTGGTAAAAATAGGTGCTTGATGGTTGGCGCTGATGGTAAGCGTAAGTTCCATTCAGCACATCATTATGATTGCACAATTCTATTTAGATCCCATCAGATTTTGCTGCAAGTTTTGTAAATGTTAACAGCAACCATATACCAGGTTTCTAGCAAAAATTGCATTAGTGAAAACAGGGTTTCTAGTGCATTAGTTTCTCTTCCCAATCTTAAATTTCACTCTCTTAGCCCTCTCAATGACTTAAACTTAGCATTTTTTAAAACTTATTTGCTCTCCCTTGTTGATGTCATCTGAGACAAGGTACACATAAAAGGACAGTAGAAATTCAGTTATAATACTTAGCAGAGAATTTATGAGAATCTTTCATTGTGTCCATTAAACCCCTTCATATCCTATTGGATTTACAGTATATTTCAGTACAAAACTGTGAAATCTATCAGTCTTTCTCATAGTAAATTATTCATTTTTTTACAGCTTAGTGGTTTTTCTCATGCTTCCTATTAATTTTATATTAATTCATAATAAACCATGATTAATAAAAATGTTTGTTGGCTCTATCTGATGAGGCAGTATCACGTTTCAGTATTGAAACTTTTATGTATATCCTTGCGTCGTTCAAATCCTTCAACATTACACACCCCAGAACTTTTTCTTTGCTATTGAGTCTCTATTGGAAACAAAAGAAATGAACTTATGACTTCAGATAATGTAGCTGTTTCATGGTTAAGTAATTTCACCCCAAACCAACCAATTTTCCCCTGCAACCGCTGCAACCGTGTCTGCCTGTCCCGCATCGGACTTGTCAGCTACAAACGAGCCTGCAGCTGACGTGGACATTTACCCCTCCATAAATCTTCGTCCGCGAAGCCAAGCCAAAGAAAGAAGAATTTTAGTAATTATTTTATTTTACAGAACAACATTCCATCTAGTTGTAGCACCAAAGAAAACCATTGATGAGATCTCTGTTTTTCTCTCGTGATACTTGAAAGATTATGATTCCCGTCCTTTGTTGAATATTTCCAAGGATCAGATCTGAACTGGCAAAATTTCCATTTCCATTTTTAGCCTGGTATTGTATCTGATTGGGGTAGTACACTGTTGCCGAAAGTAATGCTACTGTTGCATACAAGTATACGGTATATACCTTTGAGACTTTGATGTACACAGGGATGTTGGGTGCAACTCCATACCTGACTCAAAGTAGCCACACAAATAGATAGTGTGGTAAAGGTGTACAGCATGCGTGCCTGCATCAATGAAGCTGCTGACTGTAAGAGTTTGCAAGTCATGTTGTTGCTGTATAAAACTTTGGTTAGGCCACACTCAGTATTGTATACACTTTTGGTCATTGCAACACTGCAAAGAAATGGAGGTTTTCGGGAGAATGCAGCCAAGGTTTACCAGGATGTGTCCAAGATTGGAATGTACTAACTACAAGGAGAAGTTGGACAAACTTGGACTGTTTTCTCTTGGGCATTGGAGGCTGAGAGGTGAACTGATGTAAGTACATAAATGGAGAGGCGTGGGCCAAGCAGATAGGTAGCCATGATCCACTTCCAGTTATTCCATTATATTAAATGGATTCTCATACAAACATAACAGTAAAATATCTAGGCTTACCTATAAAATTATGATGCCACAATAAAAAAGTTTACTTGAAGTCCATATATAACAGTTTATGGCATGGAAACAGGCCATCTCGGCCCTTCAACTCTAAGCCGGTTCACTCAAACAACTCCGCTAGATCCCCCCACCTATTCTCCACCCATAACCCTCCAACCCCCTCTTATCCATATATATATATCCAGCCTCCTCTTAAATGAAAGAATTGACTCTGCCTCAACTATTTCCTCTGGAAGATTATTCTATTCGGTCACCACTCTCTGAGTGAAGAAGCATCCTCTAATTTTTCTCCTAAAATTTTGCCCCCTTACCCTCAACTTGTGTCCTCTTGTTTCAACCTCCCCTGCTCTCAGGGGGAAGAGTCTACTTGCTTCTAGTCTATCTATTCCCTTCATGATTTTAAACACCTCTATCAAATCCCCTCTCAACTGTCTATGTTCCAAAGAATTAAGTCCTAACCTCTTCAATCTTTCTCTGTACTCTAGGTATTTTAAGCCAGGCAACATTCTGGTGAATCTTCTCTGCACCTTCTCCACCTTATCTATATCCTTCTTATAATTTGGAGACTAGAACTGAACACAATAATCCAAACCTGGCCTCACCAATGCCTTTAACAGTCGCAGCATCACTTCCCAGCTCCTATACTCTATGTTATGATTTATGAAGGCTAACATACCAAATGCCTTCTTAACCACCCTGTCAACATGGGAATCCACCTTCAAGGAACGCTGCACCATAACTCCAAGATCTCTTTGTTCTTGTGCATTCTCCAATGGTTCTCCCCTTTACTACATATGTCCTATTTTGATTATATTTTCTCAAAATGAAGCACCTCACACTTCTCTAAATTAAATTCCATCTGCCACCTTTCAGCCCAATTTTCCAGACAAACCAAATCCCTCTGTAATCCATGAAAACCTTCCTCGCTATCCACCACTCCCCCTATTTTCATATCATCTGCATATTTACTTACCCAGTTAACCACCCCATCATCCAAATCATTAATATAAATTATGAACAACAGGGGACCTAGCACCAATCCTTGAGGCATGCCGCTCATCACAGGCTTCCATCCTGACAGACAGTTGTCCACCATGACCCTCTGCTGTCTCTCCTCCAGCCACCTCTGAACCCATCTTACTGTTTCTCTATTAACCCCTAGTGACTGAACCTTCCTTACTAACCTTTCATGTGGAACCTTATCAAAAGCTTTGCTAAAATCCAGATAGACTACATCAACTTCCCTACCTTCATCTATCTTTCTTGTCACTTCTTCGAAAAACTCAACAAGGTTCATCAAACATGACTTCCCCTTCACAAACCCATGCTGGGTGCTCCTGATCAATCCCTGCTTATCTAGATACTTATCCACACCATCTCTAAGAATACCTTCCATAATTTTCCATAACACCGAAGTCAAGCTTACAGGCCTATAATTACTTGGCTGACACCTCGTGCCTTTTTTAAACAACAGAACTACATTAGCAACCCTCCAATCCCATGGCACCACACCCTCCTCCAGTGATCGTTGAAAAATCACTGACAGTGCCTTCGCTATTTGTTCCCTGACTTCCCCTAATATTCTAGGGAAAATCCCATGAGGACCAGGAGATTTATCCACTTTTACTGACCCTAGAAGTTCCAAAACCCTCTCTTTACTAATCCCTATCTTTTCCATAACTAAGCCATTTGCCTCACTTGTCTCACAATGTCCTTTTCCTTCATGAACACAGATGAGAAAAAAATCGTTTAATATCTCTCCCATCTGATACGGTTCCTCGCACAGTTCACCGCACTCATTTTCCAGTGGTCCTATTCTATCCTTAACCTTCAGTGTGTATTTTTATAAATCATGATCTAAATTCAAGCTGAAAATGATTCCAAAGCCAAGTTCAGTTTGGAGTTTCTTCTCACACTCCTGCACATTAGTCACAGACTGATAATTTGCCTGTTGACCATTAATCCCTGATTATATCGGGTTGTCTACATTTTGTTAATTAAGTGACCCTGCAGTTAGGTTTGTCATCTGATAAATTAAATAAAATGCACATTTCCTGTTTGATTCATGAAGGTTGAACTGTTACTAAAATTAAAATCTTAGGTGTCCTCAGAATAGATTTAACAAAATGCTTTGACTCACTGCACTTCACAAAAATCTCTACATAGGTTTCAAAATGCATATCACTTTGCTCATTTCCATGAGCCAAAAATTCACCCAGGAGTAATTGTGCTATTTATTGATTTATGTTTCAACAAAGGGCCAAGATGGTGAATGCTTTATATCAGTTAAGTCTGGCCAGCATTGCTTAGAGCAAGCAGCCAATTTTCAAACTTTTAACATGGGGGTACATTCTTTCTTTGGCTTGGCTTCGCGGACGAAGATTTATGGAGGGGTAATGTTCACGTCAGCTGCAGGCTCGTTTGTGGCTGACAAGTCCGATGTGGGACAGGCAGACACAGTTGCAGTGGTTGCAAGGGAAAATTGGTTCGTTAGGGTTGGGTGTTGGGTTTTTCCTCCTTTGTCTTTTATCAGTGAGGTGGGCTCTGCGGTCTTCTTCCAAGGAGGTTGCTGCCCACCGAACTGTGAGGCGCCAAGATGCACAGTTTGAGGCGATATCAGCCCACGTGGCATTACCACTGCAGTAAATGCTGCAGGCAGTCTTTTTTTTTAAATATTTTATCTACATTTTAAATCACATTGAAAAGTGAAACTGAACTGGTAGATTCCAAAGAGTGGTGTCACATAGAAGAGGGGACATCATGGATACTTATGGCTGCAGAGAAAGTGTAAATGAGGGTAGTGTCGGGACCCAATCTAGAAGGATCTGAACACACTATCACATGCTTATCAGCGATCCCACATGACTGGTCAAAAATCACTGAATGTAGCTTTAATCCAATTAACTGTAACACTGACCTCAGATACTGCTATGTCCACTAGAACACCTTCCCTCATTTTCCAAACATTGTTCTTAATGCAGACTCATATCTTGTACAGGTCTGGCATACCCTTAACCTTGTGGCAAGTCTCACAGCAATATAGACTGCACACTGCAATCTATTCATTTAGAGCAAACACATCACCAAGCACAGTCCTTTAGATTCTTTTCTCTCTCTCACAAAAAAATGGCACCATACAGTTGAATACAGCAGCACCAATGAGTAATTGGAAGGGTTCTTAACCCAATGATGTTGGCCATCATACTCATTGTTTAGCCCATGTCGGTGGTGGGGCTCAAGCTACTGAAGATGATGAGATCTTCATACATAATCCCCTTTTCAGGTCCCAACAATGCCATCCCATACTTCCTTAATATCTATATGCTGCAAGGGTGTGCTAACTCCCAGAAACACTAATCTCCACACAACTTCTCCCTGCATCACAACTTTACTGGTATGCCTTTTTTCATTTCAAAGCTTTGACATCCAACCTGCCTAACCAATGCAGAGACTATGTGGAGAAGGATGCAAGGGTTCTTGCCACGGTTCATTCCCAGCAGCAGTGTGACAGAGGACTCTAATTTATGGGCTGTTCCCGGGGACACACATGGAGACAGTTGAACTGCTGGAAGACCATCAACTCGGTGAAAGATGCCCTTTGGTCCAGCACACCGAGATGTCGATGAGGGAATGTTGCCTACTGGCACGTTCCAGGCTGCAGGAGTATATGTGAAGGGAAATACAGGTACACAATCCTTTGTCTGGACATCTAAAATCCGGAAAGCTCTAAAATCCGACAAGTGGGGAGAGACCAGCAGCGTGAGTCAGGAGGGTGAGAGACTGGCAGCATGAGTCGGGTGGGCGAGGGAGAGAGACCGGCAGCACGAGTCAGGCAAACGAGAGACCGACAGCGCGAGTCGAGCGGGTGAGGCAGGGGGGAGATGGCACCTCAACTGGTAGGGGGTGGAGGTGGGTACTGAAGCACAGTTCGGGTGGGCTTAAATCTGGCTTTCCAAAATCCGGAAAAATCCAAAATTTGGAACATACTGTCCCCCAAGGGCTCCGGATAAAGGATTGTGTACCTGTACTGAGGCTTGGTGCAGCCAGTGCGAAGGTGCTGTGGGAAAGGAACACAGTAGAGTCTTTCCATCATCAGGCATTGAAGGGCTGAGACTGAGGGAAAGCCCCTCAAACAAAAGAGGGGGGAGTGATGACAAGATGCCACAATAGTGGCAATAGTATAGAGAACGAATGTAAGAATGTACAATGATGGGAATGTATGGACATAACACTAAAGGTGTAAAGAGACATGGAATTGTTTTCCTTTTTGGTAATAATGTATTGTGAATAAAGTCTCTTTTTGAAAAAAAATTAAGTTACATCATTAAGTGATTTCATACTTCCAACCACCAGCTTGCAGAGGTGGAGAGGGTGAGCAAATTTATGTTCTTGAGAGTCTTTATCTTGGAAGATGTTTCCTGGACACAACACACCAATGGCATCAGGAAGAAAGTACGTCAGTGCCTCTACTTCCTCAGGAGTTTGCGGAGGTTTGGTATGACATCAGAAACCCTGGCAAACTTCTATGGATGCATGGTGGAAAGTGTGGTGATTGACGGCATCAGGATCTGGTATGGAAACACCAATACCCCTGTGTGTAAAGCCCTCAAAAAGGAAGTGGACATCATAGGTGAAACCCACCCCACCATCGAGAACATCTACAGGGAAGGCTGCCATCAGAGAGCAGCAGCAATCAAGGATCCATATCACCCAGCACACGCTCTGTTCTCACTGCTGCCATCAGGAAAAAGATATAGGTGCCAAAAGATTCGCACCAACCAGGTTCAGGAACAGCTGCTACTCCTCCACCATCAGACTTTTCAACAACAAACTCAGACAGGGATTCATTTAAGGACTCTTATTTTTGCCCTTTATTAATTATTTTATTTCCCTCTGAATTGCAGTCAGTTTGTTTACATTTCTTTATTTGTTTACATGTGCACATCATGTATCGATTTTTTAGCATTACCAATAAATGGTAATTCTGCCTAACCCGCTGGAAAAATAATGTGATGCTATGCATGTAGGACAATAAATCTGAAATTTGAATCTGGCATGATTTAATTTATGAATTTATTTTGGAATATATATTTTATAGCGGATTTTATGGCTGTGCTGGCAAATAACAGTGGAGTGTTAAGTTGTGGGATTGCTCAGGAATTAGGGGTTTGGATGCTGAAAGGCACGAGTGAATTTTTTTTTAATATCATGGACAGTGAGAAGCGTTTCCCTTCTTCCCTCATC
Source organism: Narcine bancroftii (assembly GCF_036971445.1). Lineage (NCBI taxonomy): Eukaryota > Metazoa > Chordata > Chondrichthyes > Torpediniformes > Narcinidae > Narcine > Narcine bancroftii. The sequence goes on along the minus strand of NC_091475.1, from coordinate 184,582,109 downwards.
TCGTCCTGCTATGGTTTAGCTAGTGGCATAGAATGTGGGTCATGATCTGTGCACCAAAGAAATATTAATCATTACATATTTCAAACTGTTCTTTGCTCCTATTTAGATTAAAATGCTCATTGTTTGGGCAAGGATGGGCTTTTACTCAGGAACCTCTCTTTTCCACCCTGCCAACCTCTAGCCATTTGTCCTGATCTAAATAACCTGTACTCATTCTCCCAAACACACTGTTTCCACAGAAATATATATGACTGGACTCTTGTCTGGGAGCAACTGTATTTTGGAGCACTTAATACACTGTTCTTTAGAGACCTCTGCAACTGGAACCAATGGTACAATGCTAGCAAGCATCCAACACCAACAAAATTATAATATTGAATGAAAAAAATCGCAATTAATTTACCATCAGTTGTTAGTTTCAACATTGGGGTTTCATCCTGCTATTTATGCATGCTTAAAAAGGTGTTAATTGGAACACTGAACCTATAAAATAGCAGTGAAGGTGTCAAGTCAGTGTTAATGCAGACTGATGGCATGATCTGCCTACTCCTCATTCTTCCAGTAGGTGTTCAGCATTTCTGCACTAATGCTCTTGCCAACACAGCATCCTGAAGTTCAAGGCACCATTGTGCCATTTCTCTGCGGGCATCCAAACATGACATGGGCGATTCTAATTTCACATATTATATTCCATATTATCTTGAACTAACGCTACTGCTTTTAGTCTTACTGTGTTTTTAGGGTCACCATTTCACACACAAAATGGCAGGCTGATTCAGAAGGAGTAGATGCATAGGATCCAAGGTGGATAGTTTGGATATGAAATTGGCCAGCCCAAGGAAGACAGAAGGGTATTGGTGGAAGGTTATTTCGGCTGGAGGCCTGTGACTTATGGTATCCATGCAGGGATCAGAGCTAGGACCCTTGTTGATTGTGATATGCATAAATGACTTGGATAAATGACTTGGGTGAGTAAGTAAGCCTGCAGATGATACAAAGATTGGTGTAGTTCTGGACAGTGTCGAGGAATCCACAGGACTCTTGCAAATTTCTACAGGTGTACTGCGGAGAGCATTCTGTCTGGTTGCGTCACTGTCTGGTATGGAGGTGCCAATGCTCAAGACAGGAAAAACTCTGGAGGGTTGCTAACTTGGCCTGTGCCATCACGGGCACCAGACTTCACTCCATCAATCATACTTACAAGAGGTAGTGTCTTTAGAAAGCAGTCTCTATCCTCAAGGACCCCAACCACCCAGGCCACACCCTCTCACTCTGTTACCATTGGAATAAAGGTACAGAAGCCTGAAGGTGAGCACTCAGTGACAACTTCTTCAGATTTCTGAAGGAACAATGAACCACAGATACTGCCTTACTTCGGCTATTTTTTTTTGCACATTCTTTCTATAATAGGGTATGTTAGGTCTGCTTTGTTCATGAATGAGTGAGACAAACACCAGGCTGAGTCGAAATCAGGGTTCTTTGTTCTTTATTACCGGATTGTAACACTTGCGACCAACAAAGTTAGTCGGAGAATGCATTCTGCCGTTATCAGCAAAATGGTGATTTTTTATACCCTTGGATACATGCTTAGAACATCATCATATCATTACTTGTCCAATGACTAAAACTGTTGCTATCCTTTCCCTGCTAGCTTCCTGCCTCTCAATCCATCAATGTCTCTCTTATCTTGTAAGTACAAGGATGCATTCTGTTACTCCTTAGTACTGGGTGACTCCTTCTCCGGTCCCATCTCATGATGTTTTACCTAACAGGAGTACAAGGACACCTCCCCTTCTTGTTACTGCCCTGTACAGGGTAACTCCCTACACATTCCCATCTCATGATGTTTTACCTTACAGGTAATAGGGTTTATTTCAATGTTTCCACCACGACACTGCTGCAAAACAACAAATTTTGACATATTAGATTAGATTCAACTTTATTGTCCTTGTGCCAAGTAAAATACAAAGCCAATGAGATACAATTAGCATCCAACCAGAAGTTTCTGAGGATATAGTTGGAGACATGAACGGAGATATGGCAGATGGACTTTAATCTGGACATGTGTGAGTTGTTGCGCTTTGGTAAGAGGAACCAATACAATTAATGGCAGAGCTGTAAAAAACATTGATATGCAGAGAGGAAATTGAAAGAGGCTACACAAGTACATAGGTAATCAAAGAAGGTGTATGGTAGGTTTGTTGGGGCATTGAATATAAAAGTAAGAAAGGCATGTTGCAGCTATATAAATCTTTGGTTCTGCCTCACTGGTCACCCCCATCACAGGAAGGACATGGAAGGACTGGAAAATGAACAGAAGAGGGTTACCATCATGTTATCTGGTTTAGAGGGTATGGGAAGAGATTGGACAAACCTGGGTTGTTTTTTTCTGGAATATAGGATATTGATCAAAGATCTGGCAGAGGTGTTTAAATCATGAGATGCATTGATAGGGGTGGACAGGGAAAAAGTGTCACACACTAGAGGGCATGTGTTCCAAAGGAAGGGAGGAAGTTTAAGAGAGCAGTGCAGAGCAAATATTTTACATAGGAACCTGGGACGGCCTGCCAGGAGTAGCAATGGAAGCAGATACTATGGTTGCAGCAAAGGTGTTTCTTGATAGACGTACGAATGTGAAAGATATAGCTGTTGTGCAAGATTTGGACTTTATGTTCAGCACAGACGTGTGTCAAAGGGCGTGCTCCTGCGCTCTACTTTTTAATGTTCTAAATGGCAAAGCACCAACTATCCTATTTTCAATTTCTTCATAGCTTAATGCAAAATACTAAATAAGATGATAGCTTCGAGTGCGATACACTGCATACGATTATCTTTCTGTCCTTCTACACCCTTTCTCAAATTTGGTTTCATTTAATGACTATTTTTATATACTTGTCCTACTTTAATTTTACTCTGGCAAGAAGTGTTCTCAAAGGGATTCGGGCACTGACTGCTTCTTCATCGTATTGGAGGTTTGAAACCAGGATCTCAAGTTCACTGCTGGAAAGGACAGGAGACCTTACATATGCAGAGGTTACAGGAGTGCAGGAGGTGAATCCACGGACACTCGGCCAGTGCTGCCAACAGATTGTGTGCACTACATGTACGTTTCAATGAACAATCTGGAATTTTGATTTTCCTAATTTTAGTTTTGGTAATGTGGGTCTTGTCCTTTACTTAAATTTGTCACAACATTCCATTAAGCCCAAATACTGTACTGCTTATCATAAATATTATTTAGCGCTGTTCCAATTGTTATTTTTCCATTGCCAAAAAGAAAACATACTTCATCTGGCCTGATCCCAGGAGACATTTAAATGTAACTCTCTCAAATAGTAAGCTGAAGTCATGTTTTAAATTATGGCATGGCCATGTGAAAAATTGAAAAGGTGAATAAATTTGTTTTGCATTATTAAATGTAGCAATTTGTTGCTAAAAGATCTATGACAATATAAAATCGATGATTTAATAGTGGGTTAATTTTTTTTGAAGGTAAACCATTTGGAGTCTCAACAGATGGTCTAAGTAGAATCGTTATTAACCTGTCTGAGACTGCTCTCTCCAGATCTTCACTGCAAGCCTTGTCATCTTCTGGATTATCTGGTGGCTCTTTCATCCTGGATCTCAAAGGGGGTGAAGAGATCCAACACGATGAATTAATTGGATTTGTACAACATTGGCTGAAATGTCGCAATTCACTTTTCCCTCCCTCCCTCCACCTCGTCTTTCAGCAGGAGCCGAGACAGCCTTCAAGGCGGCCAGAATCTTCCTTCCATCTCAACAACTTTGGACGAATCGGTCCGAATGCTGAGAGGGTTAAGATGTGCGCATTTGAAACCCGTTAACACTTTCTCGGGGGACGATTAAACGAATGTGTGACTGGTGCGAAAGATGAATTTAAATGAGGGACGGGCCAATGCAAATCAGAGTTAAGAGCAGAGACCGCCAGCTGCAGCCCCAGCTCTTCCCCTCTCAAGCACACAGAATTGACTCTGAGGTCTGGAGACACAACAAAGGCAACTCAGCACCTCGCCCGTCCCCATCTCATTAAAAGAAAACATTTAAGAAGAAAATCTCCTGAAATCAAAGCGTCTCGACACCCACCTCCACCTCCAGATATTGGTATGTATACAACGTTTCCTCCAATCTAATCCAGTTGAACAGCTTTAAACAGGACCAAATGATACCATCAAAGGCGAAATGCTCAGTGCAGTCATTTTATTTATTATATAGAGAGGAGTTTTCCCCATTTTCTCTGTGAATTGTGTGTGGGCTTTTAACAGTGAATTTCCCTTTGTTGTCAGCCAATCTCGCGTTTCGTGGAGCGGAGATGAGTTCTAAAACGATCTTTTGGTCTGTGTTTTCAAGAGATCCCCATCCCAAACCACCTCCACCATGGACAGAGATCTGGAGTTCGAACATTTTGATGAACGGGACAAGGGAATGAGGTACGGCAGAGCATCCCGGCTGAACGGCTTACCCAGCCCCACACACAGCGCCCACTGCAGCTTCTATCGGATCCGCACCCTGCAGACGCTCAGCTCGGAGAAAAAAGCCAAGAAAGTGCGCTTCTACCGCAACGGGGACCGGTACTTTAAGGGCATCGTGTACGCAGTCTCCCAGGACCGGTTCCGCACCTTCGAGGCGCTGTTGGCTGACCTGACCCGGACTCTGTCCGATAACGTCAACTTGCCCCAGGGCGTCAGGGTCATCTTCAGCATCGATGGACTCAAGAAAATCAACAGCTTGGAAGAGCTCGTGGCAGGTGTGTATCCCACCCAAAGCACCGTTCGCGGGCGTTTGGGGAAACCCATGCGCCCCCCTCCCCTCCCCTGGGCCAGAGAGAAGGACTGCTAAGTGTGAGCAGGTGGACACATCACCTCGAACAAATAACGACTGAAGCTCAGTCAAAATCCACCTGGCGAATCATTCCAAATGGGTTTGTGGATCGTGCCTTGATTGGGGGGATCAAATAAGATTTATTCGAGATTTGAACTGATCTCTTAGAGTGAAAAAATCCAAATCTTTGGCAAAAACCACGAACTGATTCGCAGTTTAAATTCATCCAAAAAAAATTCCAAATTCATTTCTAATGAGCTGGGGGAAGAGGGGACCAAACCTTATCATTACTACATCTTGCCCCTTTTTAACAATTTGAATGACTTCTAAACCTTCCGACTACAATTTTGGTTCAATTTTCAATTCACTGCGGAGACCGAGACACACAGGTGGGTACAGGTGGGTTCTCAAATTGGTGGAGAATATTAACCCCCCCCCCTCCCCCAAGTTGAATTGCGGCAAGAAAGAACCTGGTTATTCTAACTGAACACTTAAAAGGGGATAGATCAAATCGAAAAACAGCACAGAGGTCATGTCGGGTGGGCACCTTTTTTTAAAATTGCCGTCATTATTAAATTAAAATGCAATTCAAGTGATCTGTCCACAAGGTAGTTTCAACGACTCTCTGCAATACAACTGAAATATGGAACAGTTGTATTAAATAATAAGCCCGTAGGAGAAGCAGGGACGCCCAGGAAATCTGCAGTGCCCCACACAAAGAGGATGCCTGGGTGGAGCCAGATTGCTCTCTTTAGCTCCTTTGAAAGATGATTCTGCTATTTTCCTTTGTTATCGTGATGAACTAAATTCACCAAATTGCAAGAACAATCGGAATGGTCAGATGTGAATTAGACGGAATTGCCAGCTCCGTTGCATTGAAAGGATATTGCCGATGGATAGAGAGCATGGAAACCGCCTAGTGTTGGCGACTTAATGCATGAAGAAAGATTCGTTTACCGGTGAATTTAGACCTCTCATCTATTAAAGCTATTTTTAATTCTAGCATTTCGCCATTTTGAATAATTAGCTGTCACGTCCAGTTGAAAGTCGGTGCTCTTGAACGGACAGAGTTGGAAGGGCCCTTCTGCTTCATCTAAGCGACCCACAGAAATGTTGGAGGAGCGCAGCAGGTCTGGCAGCTTCCACTGGACGTAGAGATCCAATGACCACCAGCTCCTCTTCTTCACAGGAAGGCGCTCAGGTCGGAAACAACGGGTTGATATCTTTACCTGGACCAGCTGAGCTCCTGCAGCATTTCTGGGATTTCACCACAATCCCTGCACCTACAGACTTGCTGTTTTAAGAGGGTCGGTCTTTCTACCCCCCCTTCCCTTGAGATGAATTGAAATGTAGACATGCAGCACAGTAACAGGCCACCAGTCCGTGCCGCCCAATTAGACCCATTAACCTACTCCCCCCGGTATGCTTTGAAGGGTGGGAAGAAACCGGAGCCCCCCGGGGAAAACCCAGGTAGACACAGGCAGCGCGGGATTCGAACCCCGGTCCCGATGGCTGCCGCTGTAAAGGAGTCGTGCCAGATCTGTCAATGTATGACACCTGCCAAAGGTTTCCTTTCTGAAGATGCTACATCGGGCGAGGGGGATCTACTAAAGGTTCGAGGCTCCGAGTTACCTTGGGCGGGCGTGGCTCCCAGCGACCACTCTTGGTTTTCCGTGCCCCTTTAAATGTGGTCACTACAGCATCTGGGCGAGGAAATACCTGTCCGGAAAGGAGAGGCGACCCCCTTCCTTCCGGGTGTGCCAGCTCAGCAAATCCACCTGGGTCCCGCCCGGGAAAGGACAGGATGAGGAGACTGTTCTATTGTTTTAGAAATTGTGTTCACCAATCAAAGTGCAACGAAATAGAGATTGGCCAATATGGTTTAAGAGAATTTGTACTCTAAACAAAATAAATGTGTGTGAGGAAACAGTTTGTCTCAGACAACCAACTTGAATTGATTGGTAGTTTTATGGACCTACTGATGCCACAAGGTCTTTTTTAAACATTCCACCACTTTGCCCAATGGAGTAGTCAGCATTCTTCACCGGTTTCCTCAACACTGATGGAGCTTTCGAGTTCAAGTTCATCGTCATGTGTACCAAGATACAGTGGGAAAGGTTGTTTTGTGGGAAGACCAGTTTGCATACATAGTACAAAAGTACAGCTGGCAGAGTCCTACACAACGTAATGTTACTATTTGGGGATTCATTCAGGAACCTGATAATGGTGGAACAGAAACTCCTTCACTCTGGTCCTGTGGGTTTTCATATTCGCCAATCTTCTCCCTGATGGAAGGGGGTGAAGAGCATGTCAGCAGGGTGGGATGAATCTTTTAATATGTTGGCTCTTTTCCAAAAGAGGAGATGGCACGTGAATGTGTGATTGTCCATACCATGTTCGGGACCCACTGCGGTTTTTTGGGTGGAGCAGTTCCCGTAACACGGAGTGATGCACCCCAATGGGATGCTTTCAGTGGCGCACCCGCACATCTTGTTCAGAGATGCTGATGACTTGCCAAATTTTCTCAGGCTTCTGAGAAGCCGAGGTGCTGGTGAACGTGATGATTGCATCAACACCAGAGTGAGACACTGGAGTTGTTTACCCCCCAGGAACTTAAAACTGTCTCCACCTCAGCACCACTGATGTGTGTTCAACCTTTTCTCAGGTAGTCTATAACCAGCTCTTTTGTCTTACTGATGATGGAGGAGAGGGGATTGTCCTGGCACCAGGCCACAAGTCCCTCTATCTCTCTTCAAAACTCTGATTTGTCATTTGATCCTGATTACAAATGGTTGTGTCATCAACAAATTTACGGATGGAGTTGGAGCTGTGTTTGGCCACACAGTCATGGGTGTACAGAGGGTATAGTAAAGATCTGAGTAGACAGCTTTGTGGTGCCCCATTGTAAAGGATGGTCACAGAGAAGATGTTGTCACTGATCCTCACTGATTACAGCTGCGGGATAGAAAGTCATGCAGTCAATTGCAGAGTGGGAGCTGAGAGCAAGGACATGTACTTTGGGGATTAGCTTGTTTGAAACAATTGTGTTCAAGAGATTTATTTATTGTTTTGAAATAATACAGCAAATGCAATATTACACAAAACTGCCTCCTACCTGACGTAAGGCAGACAAAGAGTTGCAATTACCATTGCCTGGCGCCCCTTACACCAAGAAAGAGAAACAGTAGCAAAAGAGTGTCCGTGGATTTGGCTCCTGCAGCCTCTGCAGTACAGTCTCCTGTTGGATCCATGAAAGTGGATCTTCTCCCAATAAATAATAGAACCACAGAAAAGCACAGCACAACAGCCATTTGGCCCTTCTAGTCTGCCAACCATTATTCCACTAGTCCTATTGACCTGCTCCCATCCCATAACCTTCCAGACCTCTCCCATTCATATATAAATCCAATCTATTCTTAAAACTCAGGATTGAGTCTGCATTCACCACATCAGATGGCAGCTCATTTCATTTCACACTCGCACCACTCCCTGAGTGAAGAACATTCCCCTAATGTTCCCCCTAAACCTTTCCCCTTTCAGCTTAAAACTATGACCTCTTGTATTTATCTCCCCCAATATGTGGAAAAAGCCCACTGTGTCTATACGTCTCATATCCTTGTAAACCTCTATCAAATCTCCCCTTCTTCTTCTTCGCTCCAAGAAATAAAGTTCTAACCTGTTTATTCTTTCCCTGTAACTCAACTCCTGAAGCTCTAGCAACATCCTAATAAATCTTCTTTCCACTCTTTCCTTCCTGTATTATATCCATCCTGTAGTTAAGTGATCAGAACTGCAAACAATATTTGGTCTTACCAATATCTTAAACAACTTCAACATAACGTTCCAACTCCTATATTCAATACTTTGATTGATAAAGGCTAAGATAGCAAAAGTTTTCTTAATAACCCTGTCTACCTATAACGCCTCCAGATCTCTTTGCTCCTCTGGACTCCTCAGTGCCCTACCATTTATTGTGTGTGTCCTACCTTGGTTTTCCCTTCCAAAATGCACCATTTCACACTTGTCTGCATTAAACTCCATCTGCCATTTTTTGGCTCATTCTCCCAAATGATCCAGGTCCTTCTGCAAGATTTGAAAATCTTCTTCGCTGTCCTCAACACCTCCTAACTTTGTGTCATCAGAAAACTTGCTGATCCAATTTACCACATTATCATTCAGATCATTGATAATAGACAACAAATAACAATGGTCCTAACACAGATCCCAGAGGCCTCCAGTCTGAGAAGCAGCCATCCACTACCACTCTCTGTTTTCTCCCAATCAAACCAATTTTGATTTCAGTTTACAACTTCTTCATGGATACCTAATGTCTGAACTTTCTGAACTTAAGTCCATATAGACAACATCCACAGCCTTTTGGTCCATCTACCTTCTTGGCAAGCTCCTTGATAAACTCTACAAGATTCATTAAACACAACCTACCATCACAAAGCCATGCTGACTGTTCTTAGCCCATGGCTGTCCAAGTACTTATATATCCTATTTCTCAGAACACCAATAATTTACCTACTACTGATGTCAGGTTCACCAGCCTATAATTAATTACCTGGTTTAGTTTTGGAGTCTTTTTTAAACAATGGGACAACATGAGTGAACCTCCAATCCTCTGGAACCTCACCTGTGGCAAAATACATTTTGAATGTATCTGCCAGGGCCCTGCAATTTCTACACTAGTCTCCCTCAAGGTCTGATCTGATGGAATATCATGCCTGGACCAGGGTTTTGGGTTGGGGGGGGGGGGGGTTGGTTTGTCTACCTTTATTTGCTGTAAGGTAGTAAGCACCTCCTCTTCCTTAATCTCTATATGTTCCATGACCCTTCTGCTTGTTTCCCTTCCTTCTTTATGCTCTATGCCAGTTTCCTGAATAAATACTCATGCAAAAGAAAAATTAAGATCTCCCCTATTACGTGAGGCTCCACACATAGTTGACCACTCTGATCCTCAAGGGGACCAATTTTGTCCCTTACTATCCTTTTACTCTTCATATGTACTTGGAGAAACCCTTTGGGTTTACCTTCATGTTATTTGTCAAAGCAACCTCATGTCTTCTTCTTGCCTTCCTGATTCCCTGATTAAAAAAATATATACATCAATCCCTTATTTCAGATACATTTTTGTTAACTGGAATGGTGGCTGTAAATAGTTCCTCAATCATTATTAAGTTTTATTCATAACAAATGAAAATTGTTAGTGCTGTGATTAATGCAACTCTATTATAGCACCATTGACGTGGGCTCAAACCTGGCTCAGTCTGTAAAAAGTTTGTACCTTCTCCCCATGTCTGCACGGGTTTCCTCCAATCCTTCAAAAGGTACAGGGTTTGTAGGTTAATTGGTTCATTTGAGTAGCATGGGCTCATGGCCTGGAAGGACCTACAACTGTGCTCTGTGTCTAAATTTCTAAAAAATTAGAGTTTCACTGACAGTTTTCTGTGGGATTGTTAGTCATTTCCTCTCAACTTGTAATCAAATAATATTACCAAGAGGCTAGGAAAATCTGAGAGAAATTAATTTAATCTCTCTTCTTCACACATTTCTCGTTCTCATAATTGTGGGAAAAACTGAAAAATAAAATGTACATTTTTTTTAGTTTTGAGTTAAATAGTTTAGCTAAATTGAGGCAGAATCTTAGAAGCTAGAGAACTGTACATGAAAGAATGTGGGTGGTAATGAATGCAATTAAAACCGAAAATCCTGATGTACAGATGAAGTCCAGTCAAATGGGCTTTCTTTACTGGAGGGACAGAGACTAGAATGTAAAGGTGTTCAAGGTTATTCATGGTCCTCTGTTTGTACCAGTACAACCTGACAAAACAGTTTTCTCTGGACCATGGTGAAGAACACACACACACACAGATATAACACACGAACAGACAAATGATGCACATTATATTAAAATAAATGTTCTTAATAAATAGAGTTACAGAGAATTGTTTTGGAAGAAGTTCATCATTCTCACTGCCTGTTGGAAGAAGCTGTTCCTCAGCCTGATGGTTCTGGCTCTGATATTCCTGTATCTTTCCCAATGGCCGTAGCTGGAAGAGGCTGCCTGCAGGGTGCTAGGGGTCGTCCATGATTTTGTGGACAATGATCCCGGTAAATCCCATCAATAGGAGGATAGCTGGTGATCCTCTCTGCTGCTTTTACAGTCCTGTGGATTGACTTCCGATGCGATGCTCTGCAGCAACCATTCCGAACTGTGATACCACTGGCCAGGACCTGCTTGTTAGAGCTCCTGTAGAAAGTGGTTGGTAGCTTTGCCTGGCTCAGTCTTCTAAGGAAGTGTAGTTGCTGCAGTGCCTTCCTGACAAGTGAAAATAGGTTATGTGGCCAGGATAGATAATTTCTTAAGTGGACTCCGAGGAACTTATGCTCTTCACTCTCTCCACTACTGTCTTATAAATGGGTCTCTGGTCCTCCAATCATCTCCTTTATCTTGTCCACATTGAGAACTCAGGTTGTTATTCTTGCACCATTTCATGAAATTTTCCACTTCTTTGTATTTTGACTTATCATTTTGCTGAGGAGGCCGACCACTGTTGTGTCATCAGCTCCGTTGGAGCTGGATCTGGCGTTGCAGTCATGAGTCAGTAGCGTGAACAGGAGCAGGCTGAACACACAGCCCTGATGTGTGCCTGTGCTCAGTGTAATTATACTCCATATTCTGTTGCCAACCCGGAATGGGGTCAAAATCCAGTTACAGAGGGGGTGTTGAGTCCCAGTGAGGACAGCTTCTCCACCAGCCTTACAAGAAGTCAAGTAGTGGCAACATTTTTAGAAGTTTGTTTTTGAGACATTGATTGCTTTACATTAACACCTGGAGCTCGACTAACTTTACACCTATGACTTTGTGGCTTGGTACAACAACAGCACCATCTACAAATCTGCTTCTGATTCCACTGAAGTGGGCTGTACAAAAAGGATGATGAGTCAGCGTTTGGGAGGGAAATTGAAAACTTGGCTGAAGGTGGTGTACTGAAAACAACCTCTCACTCAATGTCACCAAGACCGAGGAGCTAATTGTAGACTTAGGGAGGGAAAACCAGAGGGGCACAATCCAGTGATTACTGGGGGATCAGAGGTGGAGAGGATGAACAAATTTAAATTAAGGGGAGTCACGATTGCGGAGGACCTTTCCTGCTCCCAACACACTAATGCATCATTGAAGAAAACACGCCAGAGCCTCTACTTGCTCAGGAATTTGCAGAGATTTGGTATGACATCTGAAACCTTGGTAAACTTCTACAGATGTGTAATGGAAAGTGTGCTGACCGGCTGCATCATATCCTGGTATGGGGACGCTAATACCCTTGAGTGGAAAGCTCTGCAAAAGGTAGTGGACGCAGCTCAGTACATTACAGGCAAAACTCTCTCTACCATTGAGAAAATCCAGGTGTAACGCTGCCATTGGAGAGCAGCAGCAATCATCAAGGATCCACACCACCTAGCACGGGCTGCCATCAGGAAAGAGGTCGAGATGCCACAGCATTTGACCACCAGGTTCAGGAAAAGCTGCTATCCCTCCACCACCAGATTCCTAAACAACAAACTCCACCAGGGGCTCATTTAAAGACTTATCTTGCATATTATTTAATCTAAATATTTACTTTTCTCTTGGTTTATATCTCTCTTTTGTATACATATCTTTCTTCTTGAGAACAGTTTACAGTTATCGTTAAGTTTAAATTCTGCCTGGCCTGCAGGTAAAAATAATCTCAAGGTTGTATGTGATGCTATAATATGTACGCTGTCAATAAATTTGAACTTTGAATCTCCTCCCCACCCCTCCTCTTCCTCCCTCTCCCCCCCTCTCTCCCCCCTCTCTCTCTCTCCCCCCTCCCTCTCTCCCCCTCTCCCTCTCTCCCCCCTCTCCCTCTCTCCCCCCCTCTCCCTCTCTCCCCCCTCTCTCTCTCCCCCCTCTCTCTCTCCCCCCTCTTTCTCTCTCTCTCCCCCCTCTCTCTCTCTTCCCCCTCTCCCTCTCTCCCCCCTCTCCCCCCCTCTCTCTCCCCCCCTCTCTCTCTCCCCCCCTCTCTCTCTCCCCCCCTCTCTCTCTCCCCCCCTCTCTCTCTCCCCCCCTCTCTCTCTCCCCCCCTCTCTCTCCCCCCCTCTCTCTCCCCCCCTCTCTCTCCCCCCTCTCTCTCTCCCCCCCTCTCTCTCTCCCCCTCTCTCTCTCTCTCCCCCCCTCTCTCTCTCCCCCCCCTCTCTACCTCCTCTCTCTCCCCTCACCTCTCCTTCACCCCCTTCCCCACGGCATGAAGCCATATTGCATACCTCTAATCAGTCCCTGGCTATCCAAATACTTGTATATCCAATCTCTTAGAACACCTTCCAATAATTTATCTACAACTGACACCTGACTCACCGGCCTGTAATTTCCAGGATTAATTTTGGAGCCTTTTTTTAAAAACATTGGAACGACGTGAGCTACCTTCAAATCTTCCTGTACCTCACCCGCACCAAAGGACATTTTAAATATTTCTGCCAGAGTCCCTGCAATTTCTACACTAGCCTCCCTCAAGGTCCACTCTAATATCTTGTCAGGCCCTGGGGATATATCCATCCTTATTTGTTTTACCATCTCCTCTTTAATCTGTATGGGTTCCATGACCTCACTGCTTATTTTCCTTACACTCTTCGACTCTGTGCCAGTTTCCTGAGTGAAAACCAAAGCAATAAAACCCAGTTAAGATCTTCCCCAACTCTTTTGGCTCTACACGAAGGCAACAATTTTGTCCCTTATACTTCCTTTTGCTCTTAATATACCTGTAGAAACCCTTAGGATTTTCCTTTATATTGTCTGACAAAGCAAACTCATTTCTTCTTTTACCCTTCCTGATTTTTTTCTTGAGATTTTTCTTGCATTTTTTAAATGTTCCTCAAATACCTCATTTGCTTCATGTTGCCTATACCTGCTATGCCCCTCTCTCTTCCGAACCAGATCCACAATGTCCCTTGAAACCCAAGGTTCCCTATGTGTGCTAACTTATTAGTTATATAATGGTATTATGTCATGGACTGTATGCACGTCATACAATTGGGAAGAATTGGTCTTTTAAATTTAGCATTTTTTACTGTTTGAAATCCTCATTTTTTCCCTCAGTCCTCTCCTATCCATTATGTTCTGCCAATTTATAATTTCTTTTCTGTTGCGATCCTTGACCTAGGCACACATCTTGGAAACAGAGGGAACAAGTTTGCTCAAAGGCTTTCTTCACAAGCAACTCTACAAATAACATGTTGGGTGTTTATACATAATGCCTTTTGTAATGTTTTCACTACAGTAAATTAGGACATTCACACCAGGGGATAATTCTATGCACAATAGAACTGTGCATAGAAATGTACCCCATTGCGTCACCTTTGAGAAAGAGAGAAAAATTAATGCTTGAAATGTAAACATTGGTTAATATTTTTGGAACTACATTTTACACTTTTAATTACTTAATATTTTAGTGTAGAAATATTATTACCATTGAGTTGTATTCAATGCAAGCAAGCATTATCTGTGCATCTATTGAACTGAATTGTTGATATTTCTCAGGGGAAAGTTATGTCTGCGCATCTATTGAGCCATTTCGGAAGGTGGACTACACAAAGAATGTAAATCCTAACTGGTCAGTGAACGTCAAGGCAACTGGAAGCGGACGCACACCAACATCTGTCAGTAGTTCCAAAGCAAGTCCAGCCGAGACAAAGGAGAGCAAAGATTTTATCCGACCCAAGCTGGTGACCATTATCAGGAGTGGTGTGAAGCCACGGAAAGCTGTGAGAATTCTGCTGAATAAGAAGACTGCACATTCATTTGACCAGGTTCTGACAGATATTACTGATGCCATCAAGTTGGATTCCGGAGCAGTTAAACGTTTGTACACATTAGATGGGAAACAGGTAGAGTGCTTTTTAAAAAAAATATCAATACTTACAAGAAGAGAAATAAAGCGTTAATGTTATTAACTATTCAGTCAGTTAAAGTGATCAAATAAAGTAAAATTAATTCCCCAAACCTTTGCTTATTATTGCTACTAAGAATGGAAAACAAAATCAGAAGATTTAAAAAAAATTTGTTTAAATCTGGTGCATGTAGAAAACTAGGAAGTCTAGAGTAGATTTGACATTCAACCAGATGAAACAGTTGGTTAGTGTTTCACCATGGTGAATCAGATTGTAGATGTTGGTTACAGACTTTTATGTTGGAAAAGTCATGTGACTCAATGTAGCAATGATTCGATATGAATAAAATTAGTTTGTAATTTTGCTAAAACATCACAAGAGATGCTTCAGTCTGACTTTTCCCACAGCAAAAACAGATGTAGATCATTTAATTACTTACCCTCCAATAAATATGTAGTGTTACCTGAAATGAGAATGAGTCATCAATAGAATGAAAGTAGGTGGTTAGATTTTTCACACATGACTTTTAATGTATTTCATTAGGAAGAAATAATGGCAGAAACTCATCGAGAAGTTATACCAGGTCTCAATCCACAGGAAATAGATATGTTTACTCCAAAATCTATGATAAAGATTTGTTAAAGGTATATTTGAAAAAAATATGCAAAATAGAACAGTCACAATAGGAAATCATTAACATTATTTGTGACATTGGAAAATATAAAACTGACTATATTGAGAAAATGTAATGCTTTTAAGAAAGTAGAGAGAGCAGATTTCCTATTTCACTAAAATCAAGTATTTCAGAAGACAAATTTCATTAGGGAAATCGTGATCCCTCAGGTTTGAAGACTGCCCCTCCTTGGATTAGTGGATTTTGTAGATGTGTTGGTAGCTGGAATGAATCTTAAACTTTCCATCCTTTTCTACTATTTTCCCCACCTAGTATGAGACGATTATTATTGTACAAGGATGTGGCCTTCCCTACTCACTGGTGGCTTGTGGCTTTTTGTTGGATGGGTAATTTATTTTCTGATGGCCGTGCTGCGCTTCTTAATGTTTCCTTTGCAGGAGTCTTTAAAGGATTTCCTCAGGTTCATTTTGACATATGATAATTTACTTTGGTTGCTGTGCACTGGGCACAATTTGAATAGCTTGTGTTGGCCCGATCAATTGTCTCCAATTGTTTTTATGGTGAGCAAACCGCAACATCTTTTCAAACTTACAGCTTTTATTATGCCGTTCTGAATGGGAAAGGGGAATGGCTTTTGCCATGTTGGTTTGTACCAATGTATCTCCTTCCTCTTCTTCCCTCCCAGAGCATCAAGTGTTGGAGTAGATGCATTATGATGGTGGCAAAGATATAATTGTCCAACGATTGGTGGAGGGTTGCAAATTTGCTGATCGTTGGTGAAAATCTGACCTTGGATAACATAAAAGCCATTTCTCATGTTGCCCAGAGATGTAGTTTGTATATCTGACAGGACAAGCTGTGACTCCCAACTGAAGCACCAAGGTTGACCATCACATGCTACTTTATGTTTCTCACTTTACAGAACCATCAGTCCTGTCTTCAGCCATTCTTGCCCCTCTGTTCAACTGACAATTTGACTCTTGATGACAAAGTGCAATTGCAATTCTAGCATGACATTTTAGAAGAAGATAAAACCATCCTTTTTTCTCCCTCAGTTGGCATTTTCATGTCAAATCTCACTGAAAATGGGATTGTTGCCATGAAATCTTGAAAGTGCTCAGGTAAATGTTCCTGGTCTATGTTTAGATTTGTTATCATCTTGGGTGCCAGATAGAGTTTGCACTTTATAAGATACAAAGAACATTTTGGTGCTTTCCAATTTGAGCAATACCTCTGGGCATGACTTTCCAGCTTTCTCATCAAGTAGGTTGAACTGAGAGGTCCTTGAAGTGTCACTTGGTAAGATGAAGATTTCATCTTCCCTTTACCTCTCCATGTTCAAACTCTGTGCTATCCTGTAATTCCAAGGACAAAATGTTCATCACAAGACTGCTGCTAAATACATGTTTGTGAATAGTGACACAGAAATCACTTAATTTGCCTCTGTTTCCACATGCCCATTGCCACATGGTTTGATAAATGAATTTAAATCTATTGACAAAAGTTTTGGGAAATTTTTTTTTAGTGTGAAGAGACCTTTGGAGACTTGTATCCATGTAACCTTTGGTGGGAACAATCCCATGTCCAATGGCAAGGATGTCCTAGTCATTTAGGCCTTCTATGGCAACCTTTGCTTGATTTTGTAGTTGATAATGATAACATTTATTGTCATTTATTTTGTACAATGTACTTATGCAAAGATGGTTGACATAGCTGTTAGCGCAATGCCTTTACAGCGGCAGCGATCAGGACTGGGGTTCGAATCCCATGCTGTCTGTAAGGAGTTTGTACATTTTCTCTGTGTTTGTGTGGGTTTTCCCTGGGGATTTCGGTTTCCTCCCACTGTTCGAAGTGTACCGCGGGTGTCGGGTAATTGAGTGTAAATTGGGCAGCACGGACTTGTGAGGGGAAATGGCTTGTTACCGTGCTGTATGACTACATTTAAATTAAAAATTTAGATTTAAAAAATGTAAATTTTAAATGCTGCAACTGAACAAGTTCTTTGTTTAAAAACAACTACAAAATCAACTGGTGTAAACAACTATAATAGTATATTTAATTAATTTATAAAGAGACAATAAATTAAAAATATAATGAATATTCATTGTAATCCTGGTGCAAAATAAAAGTGACTTAGCAATAATACAGACAATCCTTTTTTTTTGGCATCACAGCTTGATTAGTGCCACAAGGGGAGGTTCAAAAGACTGATGGCTGTTGGAAAGAAACAATTTTTCAATCTCGAGTTGCTGGTCCTCAGACTTCTATACTTTCTGCCCAGCGGTAGCAGTAAGAAAAGGTTGTGACCAGGGTGATGGGGGTCCTTTGAGATTCGCTGCCTTCTTGAAGCAGCATCTCAATGTTTTGTAGCGTGACGCCTGATTCACCTGTACCACTTGACATCCTTCAGTGTGTTGGTCTGGTACTTCACCTTTGATCTTGCTACCATGGGTAATCCTTTCAGGAGTTTTCCTCAATATTATACAAGGCCACACTACCACAACAGGGAGGCAGTTCACTGGGCCTACATTGCCAACATTGCAGCAATATTTTTAAAAAGGTATGGCCTTGAGGTTTTGCTGGAATTGTGCATTTCCATTGGTGTACTTGATTGTGTCGAGCTTGAAATATCAGAAAGTCTTAACCTCCAGTTCCACTTCGATAATTCAAGCATACAAATTGCGATGATGTCCACAGTAGCTGCACAATTTCCCTTGGGGCCATCCCTCATCTGGTAGTCAATTACAATCTTCAGTCTTATGAATTTGTTAAATGTACTTCACAAAGGAAGCAAGTTGTAAATATAACAGCCACCATATTTGAAGCAAGATGGTGATTTAGATTCATTACACTGTCATGGCCAAATTATATAATTAGTGTCATATTTAATTGTATTTTTAAAAGAATAGCTCAATATGTGGCTAAAGCACAATGCTTGGCCACGGGAAGCTCAGATTTTGATCCACAAACAAAGTGTAAGTGCTCAGCAAAATGGTTACCTGATCTGCCTTTGGGCTCACCAGTGTAGAGGGGACACACCAGGTGCAGTCGAAATGCAGGAGTTCAGGTTTGTCTACCAATCCAGTTAAGGATCCCCTCCCTACAAAACATGCAGTCATGTTCATGGTGTAGCCATATTGTGGCCACCTCTACATTGGTGAGACCAAACACAGATTGGGTGACTGCTTCACTGAGCACCTATGCTTTATTAAGGGGTCTAAACTTGAGCTTCCTGTAGGCACCCATTTTAATTCCCCCCCCCCAACTATTTCTGCAATGTCATAAAAGTTTTAAAAAAACACAATGGAGAAACTCAGCAGGTCAAACAGTGTATACAACAAAGAAAAAGATACTTCATCAAGGTCTGACAAAATGTAGACAGGTTCGCAAACAAAATGTTGGGAGGTGGGGAGAGACAGGGCGAGGAGCATAGTCCCACAGGCAGGAGGTGAGAGGTGAATAAGGGAGGGAGGTCACACCAGCAAACAAGTGGAGGGAGGGAAGGGGGTGGAGAACTGGAGGAAAGAAGACAGAGGGATGGGGAAGAGAAGGAGAATGAGGAGTGGACTAACAGAAACGAGAAAAGTCGATGTTCATCCCATACTGTTGGAGAGGGCCAGGATGGAAAATTAGTTGTTGCTCCTCCAATTCACGGGTGGTCTTGGTTTCACAGAACGTGAGGCCATGAACGGACAGGTCAGCACGAGAGTGGGACACAGAATTGAAGTGGTTGGCGACTGGGAGATCCCTGGCACTGATTGACTGTCTTTAATGTCATCCACCGTCTGAGTGAGACTAATCATAAACTTGAAGAATAACACATCATATTTCTCCTGAACAGCCTTAATTTGAATAGTGTGACTGAGAGCGCTCAAGACCAGAGAGAGCACAACATGTTTTTATTCAGTAAGAATAACGCACATGGCCTTTGGACTGAACTGGGGTTTTTGTGGGGATCCAGGGTTAATAGTCGGATATGTGGGGGCAGAGTCAGGGGAGGAGCCAGTCCTTAGAGCATCACACCAGTAGTAAATTCCCAGTTCACTACATTCACCCCTTCCTTCAGAATGAAGCCTGCGGGTGAAACAGACAACATAGAATAGTCAAAAAATATTTACAAAATCAACCTGTCAGGAGATCTGGAGATGCGGGCAGATCACCGTAGTGCGGGCGGGCTCTGGACTTCCTGATCCTCCTATGATTCAGGGACTTGGGTGATCTGGATCTAGTTGAGGGGTGGCTGGAGCCACTTCCTGAGTCATCTCACCTGAGCCCCTTGGTGTTTCCCAGGGAACCCTAAGTAGGTCCTGACTCCCTTGGGCTGATGGACCCTCAGTTCCGGTGGGTGCCAGGTCCTTGATCAAGACAGTGTCCTCCCTGCCATCTGGGTATGCTACGTAGGCATGTGGGGCTGGCATGGGGTAGGTGCATTTTCTTGACCAGTGATTAAAGACATGTCTGAGATGGTAGTAAAAATTTGTAATTAAAGGTGATCTATATAATAAGGAAGATAAATCAATAGCACAAATGGGTTTGATTTGTAACTATTATAGAGTAGCTTTTGGAAAATAAAACCAGAAGCTAAGTAAATCTGGGTGATAGAATAGACTTTTGAGAAGAGAAGAAAAATGGAAACAAGGAGGAGGAATTCTCACTATGAAGGAGAGAAGGGACCTTGGCTCAGAAAATCAAGTTGTCGAAAATTAATATAGGTCAAGGCTTAAAGATACAAAAAACACTGTTCAAGCTCCTCAGCATGTGGGGGAAGAAACTGCATCTTAAATTCTTACCTTGTTTCTGCAGCCCTCTCCCCATACATAACCCACATTGTCAATGCATATTTTTTTATATTCCTCCTTCCAACAGTACATGCACAAATATTTGAGAACATTTTGGAAACAGGATCTCTAATGAGAGGGAGAGTGTATTAATGGGTCCATAAGCTGGGAGAAAGCAAGTGCAGAAATGGTAGATGCTTTCATTTTTATTTATCTCCTTCATTTCCTCCCTCCTTGCCCCTCTTCCTCTCTCTGTACATTAGACTTGCTTTCATTACAGTACGAGTCTTTGAGATGTCTGATCAGGCCAATGCAGAATGCGCTTACTCTGCCACAGGTGCGCAGGGAGATTACTGACAGGGTTCGCTCTTCCTTGCATCCAGACTGGGTTAGATCAGATTATTATTTAAATGGGAATTGATTGCAGCATGCTGCCATGCAGAAGGATTCGGGAGTGTTGGTGCATGAATCACAAAAGGTTGGTTGGCTGGTGCAGCAGACTATCAAGAAGACAAATGGAATGTTGGTGTTCATTGTTAGAGGGATTGAATGTAGGAGCAGGGAGGTTATGCTGCAACTGTACACAGTACTGGTGAGGCCACATCTGGAGTACTGCATGCAGTTCTGATCTCCTTACTTGAGGAAGGATGGACTGACTTTGAATGTGGTGCACAGTACGTTCACCAAGTTGATTCCAGAGATGAGGGGTTAGCCTATGAGATTGAGCCATCTGGGAATGTACTTGCTGGAATTTAGAAGAATGAGAGGGGATCTTATAGAAATGTGTACAATTATGAAAGGCATAGATAAGATAGAGGTAGGTAAGTTGCCTCCATTGGTGGGGGAGATGATCTCATTGAATGGTGGGGCAGGCACGAGGAGCTGGATGGCCTACTCCTGCTCCTATTTCTTATGTTCTTGTGTTGTGTGATGCTGGGTGGTTCTTAATACCACACCACACATCTCCATTTTTAGCTATCATAGACCAGAGATGCCCACAAGTTGGAGGGGATGTTGCACATTTTCAAGGCAGCTTTGAGAATCCTTGAATCATTTTTTCTGCCTAGCTTGTAATCTCTTGGAATGATGGTGCTTAGAGTGGCAGGAATATTTCAGGGATCTGTTTTCTGATGTGCAAATAATGTGGCCTTCCCACTGGAACTGACAGAATTTAACTAAGACCTTGGTTGAAAATGTTGGTCTGGGGGAGCGAACTGAGTTCACTTACTCTACCTCTTCACGTAGAGACAACATTGATGGTTTTTCTCAATTTTGACATACCTGCTGTAGTATTTTATATTCTGAAGCTGATGTAAAGGCAGAAATCAGCGCTGTCGAGTAGATCATGTATGTGGTTTAAGTTCTTGTTCTTGAAACACACTTTTCCTCAGATGGTCCAGGCCTGTACTCTGTGCTCGAGACCATGGTGAATCTCAACAACACCATCTACCTTTGTTGAGAGAAGGCACCAGAAATGTGGGAGGCTGTTCATCTTTTCCATGGTCTTGACATGGACCTTTACACTTCAAAGGCTGTGTGGTGCCATGGGGCATTTTGGTAGAGAACTTTGTTTTGTAAATGCTGTGTGTTAGGCCCATTCTCTTGTATGCATTAACTGATGGTAACTTGGGGATTAGATTGCAAACTTGTGCATAGACAACAAAAGTCCATGGACTGTAGCTTTTGTCTTGGAGTGGAAATAATGTAGGTTAAACAGTTTTCCATTTGTCCTTTGGCAAGGGTAGTAAAGAAGGTGTTTGGAATGTTTTCCTTCATTGGTCAGGGCACAGAGCAGGGCTGTCATATTACAGCCATGGACAATGTTGGTGAGATCACACTTGGAGTGTTGCGTGGCATTCTGGTTGCCCAGTGATAGGAAATGTGTCATTAAGATGGGAATACAGAAAAGGTTCATAAGAATGTTACTGGGACTGGTGGGTTCAAATCACATGGAGAGACTGGGATATTTCTTCCAGGAGTGAAGGAGGCTGAAGAGGGATCTTGTAAAATAACGAGGTGTAGAGATGAGTAAATAGTCATAATCCCTTTCTCAGTGTAGGGGGATCTAAAACTAGAGGGCATAGATTTAAGGTGAAAGGAAAAAGATTTAAAAGACCTAAGGGCCGGTGGATATCTAGAATGAGCTGCTAGAGGAAATTATAGAGATAGGTACAATTTATAATGTGATCGTAAAGATTGAGGGGGAGATGGACCGAATGCAGGCTAATGATAAGAAGAATTAAGTCTCTGATTCCTTGAGTAGACAACTTGGCCAGTGTGAACATGACGGCCCAAATAGCCTGTTTCCCTGCTGTAAAACTCTGACTCTATTAATTCTACTGAGAGTGAAGCTTGACAGGTGAACAAGGGAAATGATTGAAGAATGTTTTCAAAGGTTTCTTGATTAAGTATGGGATGCTATTGGCATGACTGATGGCATCAAACCAAGACACGAATGGAGGTAAACCATTTTGTAGAGCTTTGAAAATCAAGCCTCCAAGGTCACCTTTCCCCTTGTAAGCAAACTACATCTACCATATCGTGGCTTAAATTATTCCAAAACTGAAACAGCTTTATATTTTTGAAAATTAGTGCCTATCAATACTAACAAGTATATAGATCGCAATACTGGATGAAAACACTCCAGAAAAATGCTTCTGTAGAAGTGGTGATGAAGCTTTTCAAAAATTTCACTTGAATAATGAATAGTTTTTTCTTATATAGTGAAAAGTCTTTGTACTATGTGGGATGATTTCAAATATATGTACCAAAGTAAACAGCATCTCCAAGTTTCCCATTTGCTGTCTCCAAAATATATGATTTTTAACTAAATATATTTATATTGGTAACATTAAAAATTCACAGTAAAAATGTGGTATGATGAGGCTTTTGCATCATTTAAATATGAATATATTTTGAAATAGCTATGTGAAAATGAACAAAAAGCTACTGAGAGAATATCACTGATGCATAAAACAGTCAGGTATTAAACATTGCAAAGCAATATTTCAGAAGGTGATAATTGTCAGATTGAAAACCTCTCAAAATAAGAATTCAAGCCAATTTAAAGCAGCGCTGTTGGTGTAGTGGTTAGCACAATGCCTCTACAGCGCCAGTGATCATGACTGGGGGTTCGAATCCTGTGCTGTCTGATAGGAGTTTGTATGTTCTTCCCATGTCTGTGTGGGTTTTCCCCGGGGGCCCTGGTTTCCTCCCACTGTCTGAAACGTACCGGGTATGTAGGTTAATTGGGTGTAAATTGGACGGCACATCCTGTTACCGTGCTGTATGTCTCAAGTTTTAAAAAAAATGAAATAAAAAAAGTAAATAAAATTTAAATTTAAAATGTGAAAACTATACTATTTAGTGTAGTCTTGTTGGTTATGAAATCAGCAGTAATAACTTCAGTGTCGATTGCATATTGTTATTTAATGTGAGATATTGCGTGAATTTTCATTGGGATAATTTGGTTGTTAGTTGCAGGATTTTTACACTATTTGACATTAAAAATGCAGAGTATAAAGTAAATATAAAAAGTTATTAATTTCTTGGTGATGTTGCCCTCTTTTGTTCCCAAACAAATGATGATACGAGAATCTGCAAATTGCCTTTTGAACACTCTATTGTAATAGTTCTCCAGATTAGGATTTTTAATGAGAATTACTCTTAATACGTGAGTATTCAAAAATCTAATCCATTGTGGTTGAAAAAAGAAAAAGAATCTTGCATTTTATTCAGGGGATCAGAATTAATATCTAGAAAAATGAATGACTAATAATTGATAGACACGTATGGGCAGATCATCTATTTGATTGACTATTATTAGTTCTTATTCATTTGAGTATTTTCACTGTTGATTGTTCCTTTCTGTAATTCTTCTAAATCTCATGATATTATAGTCATATTTTTGCACTGAATCTCATGATATTATAGTCATATTTTTGCACTGAAACTTGCTGAAAATTTCCGGAACCATATTAACATCCTCACTGAGATAGGAAACATTTCATGTACATTCTGAGACTTCATTCTGCTCCTCATCCTTTCCCCTCCTCCCTTCAACCCCACACATGATTAATTTATTTTCGCCTCGCTTTAAGAGGGTTATCTGTGGTATAAACACAACCCCACTTCTGTTAAATAACTATAATTCAAATTCTGTCTTTGAATGTTAGTATAACTCCTTTACTAGTATTCTTGCATCTGGTGTATTCTTCTCTCTTCTCTATCCCAAATCTATTATATAAATGTTATAATTCCCATTCCTGTCATTATTTAAACCAAGCCTTCATTTGTCCATTAGATACTAATTTGTTGTGATACATTTCCTGCTCACCAATGTGAATGTTGTGACATTCACTTTATATTTGCTTATTTTATTATGTTTTTCTCTCATTAAATTTCTCCTCCTTTCTGGAGAACTACTCTGACTTCATTTTCTCTCTGCGCAACTTTGTTCTCCCCTATAATGGTTCATCCTGATTTTCCCCTTCCTATGCCAGACTTGTTTAAACCCACCCTCAAAGAATGAACCTGACTACATTTTTTTTTAAAACCAGCACTTATTTGTAATTAAATGAAGGTTGTGGATTGAACAAAAGAGAAGAATTTTACCCTTTTCCAATGATATGAAGCTCAGTGACATTGTCAGCTGTGAGGAAATGCAGGAATGGATAAATGATTGGGTAAGAATGTCGCAGATAGAATGCATTGTGGAAAAATGACAAGTCATGTAGTTCAGTCGATAAAAAGGGAATATTTTTATGAAGTGGTGGGAAATTATGAAGCGTTGAGGGAACCTGAATATACTTTTGTGCAAATTATAGAAAATTAAAATGTAAGAAAGGCAAATTGAGTGCCGTGACATTATTCTCCAATTATATGAAACAGGGCCTGGCATGTTGTGTTCAGGTTTTTTCAATGAAAGGTATGATACTTGTAACAGAAAGAGTGCAAGAAAAAGACTCATCAAGTTAATCCCTGGAATAAACAAGCTTTGCCAAAAAGATGAATTTATAAGGATGAGAAGCGATCCCATTGACAGGTAAAATTCTTGTTGGGCTTGACAGGGTAGATGTGGAGTTCTTGTTTCTCTTGGATGGGGTATCCTGCACCAAGGCTTCATACCTCCTGAATAAGGGGCCAGCATTGAGAGATGATCTTCACCGAGAGTAGAGAAGCTTTGGGATTCTCCACTAAATGAGCTGTGGAGTTTCAGTTGCGGAGAATATAGATTTTTGGATACAGTTAAAACCCTGGTATCTGGCACTTATGGGGATTGGTAGATGCCAGATAAATTGCTTGAGACTGTGTGATTGGTGAACCTGCAATTTATACCTATTTATTTTCCACAATTTTATTTTTGCCTATTGCTGGAGGCTGTTGGTTGCTTGAATTCCAGATAACAGGGGTTTTAGTATATTAAGAGGAATTGGGGAATTGAATGATGTTGAGGTGAACTATTGGCTAAGGACTGAATGGCCTTCATATATTCCATTTCTTATGTTCCTTCACTTTCGGTCAGCCCGGCTGTTTGCTTTTCAACATACAGGTGGTGTTCGATACACAGCTCAGAGACTCCCTACAGCCCTCACAAGGCAATGTTCTGCATAGGTGCTGAAGTTTATTTATATTACTTAAATTTCCTCAACAGGCAAAAATGACAGATATTGCAAATTAGATGCAATTCTTTGTTTTGTAACCATAAAATAATAATCAGTATTATTTCTGGATATGATTCGGAAATGAAATTTTTTTTTTCACAGAATGCTCTTTGGATAATCACCTCTTTTCTTCCAGATTGTCTTTACAGTTGCAGCATTTTCTCAGATTACAAATTAGTCTGATTTCTGTTTCCATGGTAAAAAAATAACTGGCAAGGCTTAGTTGCTTAGCGACAGAAAGTGCAGTATTGAGCTGTAGGCCCTATCTACGTAAACTCAGTGATGTAATTCTTGGCCATGATAATGATAAAAGATCTATCACCTTTAGAGGAAAAACTCAAAAAATGCTACAAGATTAGCAACTGCCGTCATCTTTGCAATGAGGTCACAGTCAAATTAATCTGTGCGATCTAAGTAGTGGCTTCTATGTTCTAAGATCAATCTAGAGAACAAAAATCGCAAAGCTTTTTCAGTGATGGGGGAAGGGGAGGGTGTAATCATTGTTAGTTTCACTATGGCGTTCGACTGGCTCATTTGCCAGTCATTTATCAGTCATTTATTTGTTCAAATCACAATGTATGGATAATACAAAAGAGTTTCAGAAGGAATTTATTACAAGCCAAAGAGAATATAATCGCATGCATAAAGAAAAGTCTCAAAGACCAAAAAAAAAACCAAACCAAATGGATGAAATTCTATCAAGTTTGAGGGGAGCAGTGCTGAGTTTGATATCCCCAGAGCAAGAACATGCGATACATGAGATAGATTACTGGACAGAGTAAGGAATTCACAAGTGTTTAAGAGCATGAGTGCAAGTAAAAAGAATCATTTATAAAGACAACTGGTTTCTGTTTTCATTTAGAAGAATGTGGCATGCAGCAATTATGAAGAGGTGTTGAATTTAGATGATTTGGGTGATAGAAATGTCACGAATGGGTGTGGTAAGTTTACCTTAGGAAGGGAAGTATATGAGAGGCAGGATAGGGCACAAAGGAAGATTTGCTGTCTGAGTGGCATGAAAAAACAAGATTTTTTTGTGGCTCAAAAATCATGCATGTTCAGGAACAATGAACATTTTATTGCACTCCCACCCCACCCAAATTTTGAAGTGCATTGAAATAATGATGACCAAAAATTGATGAATTTTGTGGTAGGTACAGTAAATACAATGCACACAAGGTGCTTAAATAGGGCTTAAATAATTATTCAGGACCCTTTCCCTCTGGCACAGTATCTCTGACTTACTGCCATCAAGAAAGAGGTGCAGGAACATCAGAATCAGGACAGCCAGGCTGGGAAATGGCTTCCTCCCACAGGCTGTGAGACTGATGAACAGCATCCTGTAAATATTTATATTTATTTATTTAAAATGATATCCATATGTATACAGGTATATGTGACAATGTGCTGTGTATTCTGTGTGCACAGTGGTCCAGAAAAATGCCGTTTCATCTGGATGTACATGAACAGTCAGACAATAATAATAAACGAACTTGAATTTCAACTTGAACAAGGATGGACAAATGAATGCATAGAATGGTGGATAGGATAGCCAATTAATTAAACAGTCCACTTTCTCCTGAATGTAGAGCTTCCTCAGGTTTGTTGGAGGTGCCCTGATGCTGGCAAGTGGAGAGGGTTCCATCATAATCCTGGACCTTGTGGTTGGTGAAGAGGATTCGGGGTGTCGGGAGCTGAATGACTTGCTGCTGGATACCTTGCTTCTGACCTGCTCTCAGAAGCCACATTGTTTATCTGGCCGGTCCCCTTGTGTCTTGGATGAGAACAGTTGGTGGTTTCGATTGTTCCTTGTTGGAGATGTCCCTCATTTGCCATTGATGTGGTTCAGTTGCTCCTTGGCACTTGTCAATTCGTGACTTATGGTTGTCTACGTCTTATTGCATTCAAGCAAGTATTCATTTTCTGAAGCATTCTGAACGGGAATGAACGTAGCACAATTATCACTAAATGTCAGTATTTCTGTAATCATGGGAGGGAAGTGATCGATGAAGCAGCAACAGATGAAGTGATGCATGTTCCAAACCAGAGGAGTTCTTGCATGAATATCCAAGGCCTGAGAATGATTTAGTTCCTAAATACCAGAATGATCTCCCATTATGCTTTCAGCAAGTAAAATATTTCCCCTGGATTGCTATGGTCTTCCATTTTACTCATGCTGCTAGATGTCATGCTCAGTGAATGTAGATTGCTGTCAATCTTGGTTTCAGAAAGGGATATATAATGCTGCCAAGACAACCTTGCCTTAAGTCAGAAGTTTTGTGATTTTCCTCATTATATTTTTATTTTCTAGTCCATAATAAAATGGTATGCCTCAAGGTGTTGATGTATTAGAATGCATTTTTCAGATTGAGAAATTGAGTTAAACAGTATGTTGTCAAGTCAAAAAAAGCTAAATAACAATATTGACAGTTACTGATGTTCTTTTATGGGTATTTATTCTTGTGTTTCTTATCTTTTTTCGGGGATGTCTAGGATTATTTGGCAAGAATAGGCTTCAGTAGGAATTATAAAATTATATGTTTGTAGCCACTGAAAGTGTAGTGGTGGCTGATGAACGCGAAATAACCACATACAGTTGCAGGTAAATCCAAACTTGTTTTTCTCAAGTTGCACGTATTATTTTACAACACTGAACCACATTCCATGTCATGATGTCCTGTGCCGGTTTGCTAGACTTCTGGGAGTTGTAGTCTATCTATAGCGCTGCTACATGGCTCCAACCACCCCCCCCCCCCCACAGAATCGGCACTATCACCTGGTTTGTTGGGTGGTCGACCTGTGTCGGACTGCTGGCTGTTGAATGGGGCAATTTTGTCAACGTAGGTAGGTTTGAGCCTGACAATTGTGAATTACAGAGGCTGCCCGGCAATGTCCAAGATGCAGGTTGACTTCATTTGTCTTATCACCCTGTGTGGTCCCTTGTATGGCACCTGCAAGGGGGTGTGTATGTGTTCCTCTATGTACAAACATGTATTCAGAGACCTTCAGTTCATGTGGTACAAAAGAAACATGTTTGCCATGTGATTATGGTGGTACAGGGGATAATTTGCTTATAGTATCCCTTAATCTGCTCAGCAGCTCTTTGGGATCTTCATCTTTACTGGATCCGTGTGGAACAAATTCCCCTGAGACCACCAAAGGCGTGCCATATAAAAGCTCTGCAGAGGAAGTGTGAAGATCCTCTTTTAGAGTTGTCATAACCTGTGGTAATTCATCTGCCAGTTAGGACTGTCCAAATGGGTCATTAAGGCTGATTTAAGGGGATGATGGAATCGTTCAACCATCCCGTTGGTCTGCAGGTGATAGGTTCTTGTATGATGAAGCCTAGAGCTGAGCAGCCGATATAAGGCCGTCCATAATGAAGATGTAAATTGAGGTCCTCTGTCTAAAGTGATGTGCCAAAGTGAGCCACCCGGGAATTAGGGAATGCTCGTGCACAAGAGTCCGTGGAAGCATCCGCCGTGGGGACCACCTCAGGCCATCTCGTAAACCTATCGATCACCATGAAGAGAAACGGTAGCCGTGTGAAACTGGAATTGGTCCCACAATGTCCACATGGTCATGGCCGAAGCCGGCGAGTTACCAATGGGAAGGGTTGTAGCGGTGCTTTCGTATGCCGATGCATTTTGACTTTTTGACAAGCTACACAAGATCTGGCCATTTGCGTGACATTTTTCTTCAGACCGTGCAAAACAAATTGGTCTGAAATCAGAGAAACTGTTCGATCTGATGGATGGATGAGAAAGACCCTGCACACAAAGTTGGAACCACTGGCCGTAGATGTCCAATTGACACATCACAAAAGAGCAGCTTGCTGTCCGCATCAATTTGCATGTCCTTCCGTTGCAGGTTGGTTATTGAGGTACAATGAGACTCCATCTCACCGTCTTGTGCTTTGGCAGCAGGGAGAGCCGCGTAGTCAATACTGTGGTCCATAGCTGATACCTCGAATGCAACTGAGCGGGAAAGAGCATCAGCCACTACATTGTCTTTTCCAGAAATGTGCATTATTCTGGTAGAGAATTCTCAAGTGAAGGACAACTGCTGCTGTTGTTGAGCTGACCAGGGCTCCGACATCTTCAAAAACGTGAAGGTCAAGGGTTTATGATCTGTGAAAATGGTGAAGTGTTTGCCTTCCTAAAAGTAATGGAAGTGATGGATGGACAAATATATGGCTCGGAGCTCTTTATCAAACGTGCTGTATTTTTTCTCGGCCTCACAGAAGTGGCAGCTAAAGAATGCCAATGTCTTCCATTGCCCATTGACATACTGTGATGATACGCTGCAGTACATCACTCGGTCAACAGGTGGCCTAGAGACACGGCACCTGGCCTAATGACATCCAAACACCAGGTGGGCCCAGAGGGCCATGGTATAAAGCCAAGGTCCGGACCATGTGCTCTCTCTCTCCCCGGGATCACTGCTGCAAGCAGCCAACTAGATCTTTATGTGAGTGCAATAAAGCTATGTTGACCCAAACAGTATTGTGCCTGTGGTTTTTTTTTGGTGCAGCCTGCCACACATACTGCTGCAGAGCGCCCCCCTATGGCCACATCAGAAGCCTCTGTTGAAAGGACGATTGCTGCGTTTAGGACTGGATAACTGAACATGGTTGCTTGAGTTAACAGTTCCTTTGTCTTTATGAAAGTATTTCAACATTTATCTGTCCACTGAATAGATTTGGCATGACCAGACAGCAGATTGAACAGAGGCTTCATAACGTGAGCTGCTGCTGGAAGGAATCAAGGATAAAAATTAACCATGTCTTACAGACCTTTGACAGTGGTTGGTCTGGAATATTCAGTAATGGCATTGATCTTGGAAGGCAGTGGAACCACGCACTGGCCGGTGATTGTATGCCCAGGAATTCTATGGACTGTTCTCTGAAAATCTAGATTGATGGTCAGTCCAAATTCTCGCAGACATCTAAAGAGTGTACGCAGATGTTCCATGTGCCCTTCTTTAGTTTTGCTACTAATATGATGTCTCGATAAATGAAGACATTGCCCATGCCACACCCTTTTGCACCCATAACTCGCTGAAAGATCTGAGATGCATTTTTTAACCCAAAAGGCATACGTAAAAATTCAAACAATCCGCAAGGGGATTTCGGGATGTTGTCTGGGACCACTGGCATCTGGTGATATCCGTGCACCAAGTCCACTTATGAAAAGATTTTCACCCCATGCAGATTCACTGAAAAATCTTGAATATGGGGAATAGGGTAGCGATCTGGTATAGTGGTGTAATTGAGACATCTATAATCTCCACAAGGTCTCCACTCTCCGGTGCTTTTCTTTGGACTAAATGTATTGGAGACACCTATGGGCAGTTGGACCTGCGAATCATCCCCAACTCTTCCATTTTGTTTAACTAATTGCAGTTTCTCCAGAGGCAAGCGACGTTCCTTAGCCTGAATGGGAGGACCCTTGGTAGAAATTTGGTGAGTTACTCGAAGGTTCACAGTGAGGGTCGAAAACTGCAGAGTTGTGATTTTGGGAAACTTCTGCAAGTCTGGAGAAATTATCAACAGTTTTACGAAGGGATTGAAGGCATATCGCAAGAACATGCGATTCTGCCAGGTGAATAGTTTGAAAGGTGGTACTATCCACCAGCTGACACCCTTTTAAATCTACCATGAACAAATGAGCTCGAAGGAAATCAGCTCAGAGTAGCAGTTGTGACACTGCACTATAATAAAAGGCCATGTGTAAATGTCCCCCTCAAACTGAACATGCAATTTTTTGGTGCCATATGTGGGTATGTTGGAACTATCGACTGCTGTTTGTTGGAGGTTAGGGGTAGGATAACACGTATGGAAACCAGTTGGTGGAAAAACACTAACTTCCAATCCTGTGTCCACCAAAGATTTACGCTGGAATAGTTGATCCCAAACATATCGAAGGCTCGTAGATTTTCGGCCAACCGTCGCAGCCATTAATGACGATCAGCCAGAGCATTTCCCGAGAATGCAGTGTAGCAGCCACCTACATGCATTGACTTTCCAACATCGGTTGTAAAAACACCAGGTGGAAGTGTCGACAGGCTGTCTGCCTGACTTGAGACATTGCCTCATTATAGGAGCTGGTGTGCTGAGAGCTTTGGCTTGGGAAGTAGTGTCAACAACGGAGGTGCTGGGACTGGACAGTAGTGACACAGTGACATTGTCCGAAGACATTTTGCTGTGATTTTTTTTGCCAGCCACAGGGCGTCTGCCTCTACAGCTATGGCCCAGGGGTCTTCGAAAGAACTCCATGATAATAAGAGTCCAAAATCTTCTGGCATCCTCTCCAAGAAGAGCTGTTTCAATAACATATCTGGCCATTGGCCGGATGCCAGGCACAGCATGTCATCCATCAGTTCGGACGGGGCACGATCACCCAACTCCTCCATGTGCAACAGTCTGGCGGCCCCCTCTCTGTGGGACATGCTGTAAATTTCCAGCAGGCACTCTCCAGGCTCCGGTGGATCATACATGATGTTACCAACTTGCTTGGCAGTGGCTTGGTCCAAGGCACTGATGAGGTGATAATAGCAAGCTGAGTCCACCTTGATCTTCCCAAGGTGAAATTGTGCCTCAGCCTGTTGAAACCACAGCTCTAGTTCTACTGCAACAGCTGCAGTATTCATATGGTCCAAAAGCTCGTTTTGGACTCGTCAGGGTCACCAATTGTAGGCACCTAAAACGTAGTGGTGGCTGATGAATGCGAAATAATGATGAAAAGTTGCAGGTAAATCAGAACACATTTACTCAAGTCATGCCCATATTCCTTTAAAACATTGAAGCACACGCGCCACGTCATGATGTTATGATGTCCCATGCTGGTTCGCTAAATTTCTGGGACTTGTAGTCTATCTATTGAGCTGGTACACATTCATGTTTCATGTCTAATGATGTCAGGTAATGCACAATATATTTATAATCTCCATTCCCCTTTGGATGAAAGCAGACTTTTAGTTTTTTAAAAATGCTTTTCATTTCAGTTGAAATTTGCTAAGGCTTAAATAAAAGTATAATTTTGATGAAATTTCTGAATTAATGTTGGAACCAAGTTCCTTACAAATAAAAGTGCAGGATGGAGAGCAAGCTGTTTCTCCTCTCTGGTGTCAATCCTGTTCACTTACAAATTCACATAATCTGCATGAAATGTGACTGTGAAGTTTAAAGATTTCTCATGAAATTATGTTTCTAAATGTGTTTATTCAATTTGTCTAAAATAGCATATGGTCTGGTGTTGTTAATAGAATGCTTTAAGTACTATATTTTCAGTTATCTGCTGTGGCTAACTGCATTTGAAAGACCAATAAAAAAGCAGGATAAATGTAACCTGATTTGTTATTTCTCTCTGAACTAATTTTCCACTTCAGACATGGGTAGCACTGTGGTACAGCTAGTAGAACTGCCTCATAACTCCAGTGATCATGGTTTGATCCTGACCTCGGGGGCTGTCCGTGTGATGTTTGTAATGACAGCCCAGGCTTTATTTGAATTTTCCAGTATCCTCCCAATCTCAACGAGGATGGGTTGACTCTGTAAATTACTGCGGATGTATTGATGAGTGATCGTATCTGAGGTTGTTGGTGGGAATGTGGGAATAATAAAATGGCCATTTGATGGTTGGCAGGGACATAATGGGCCAAACGGCCTGTTTTTGCAGTGTGCACCTCTGACTACGCAGTCCCAGATTTCATTCAAGTTTTGGTCACAACATGAACATCAGCCGAGTTTTGCGATTGCATTTATCTGGCTGGGGTATTGAAGAGTCCTCACAACCTGAAGTCATTGTAGTTCTGGGATCATTTTCCACATACAGTGGCCTCCATAATATTTAGGACAAAGATACTTTTTTTTTTTTTGTTGCTTTATTTGCTCCTGTGCTCTAGTTTTAAAATTTGTAATCAAACAATTCACATGTAATTAAAGTGCACATTCCAGATTTTATTCAAGGTTATTTGTATACATTATGGTTTGTCCATGTAGAAATTACAGCACTTTTTGTACATTGCTCCCCCATTTCAGGGCACCATAATGTTTGCGACATTTGGCTTCACAGGTGTTTGCTTGTACTCAGGTATGTTTAATTGCTTCATTTGGTGCAGGTATAAGAGAGCTAGGCTTGTTCTAAGCTTCTGATCACCTTTGCAGACTTTAGATGCCATTTTTCAAACATGAGAGTTGTACCAATGAAAGTCAAAGAAGCCATTATGAAAACAACAATAACACAGCAATAACAATAACCCCAAACATTAGGATAAATAAAATCAACTGTTTGGAACATTATTAAGAAGAAAGAGAGTACGGGTGAGCTCAGTAATCACTAAGGGACTGGTAGGCCAAGGAAGACCTCCACTGCTGGTGACAGAAGAATTTTAATCGTAATGAAGAAAAATCCCCAAATGCCAGTCTGACAGATCAGAAACACTCTTCAGGAGGCAGATGAGGTCACGTCAATGACTAATGTCTGCAGAAGATTTCATGAACAGTAATACAGAGGCTACGCTACAAGATTCAAAACACTAGTTAGCCATGAAAACAGGACGGCCAGATTACATTTTGCCAAGAAATACTTAAAAGAGCCTGAAGAATTCTGGAAAAAAGATCTTGTGCAGAGATGAGACCAAGATTGACGTGGATTAGAGTGATGGCAAGAGCAAAGTGTGGAAGCAAAAAGAACTGCCCAAAATCCAAAACATACCACCTCATCTGTGAAACATGGTGAGGGGGATATTATGGCCTGTATGGCTGCCACAGGCACTGAAGCACTTATCTTCACTGACGATGGAACTGCTGATGGCAGTAGCAAAATGAATTCTGAGGTGTTTATGAAACATCTTATCTGCCTAAGATCAACCAAATGTCTCCAAACTCATTAGATGGCACTTCATCCTACAGCAAATCCCAAACATACTGCTAAAAAACAAGAGATTTTCAGAGATAAAACTGGAAAATTCTTGAATGGTCAAGTCAATCACCTGATCTAAATCCAAATGGGCATGCCTTCCACAGGCTGAAGAGAAAACCTAAGGGGATAAACCCCTGAAACATGCAGGAGCTGAAGGTGGCTGCAGTAGAGGCCTGGCAGAGCATCACCAGAGAAGATACTCAGCACCTGCTAATGTCTATGAATCACAGGCATCAAGTCATTGCATGCAAGGGATATGTAACAAAGTACTAAACATGACTAATTTCTATGTCTTAAACCTTATGGTGCCCTGAAATGATAGGACTATATATAAAAATTGCTATAATTTCTACATAGTCAAATGTTGAGGTGTTGTGGACAGCGAAGAAGGTTTTCAAAGTTCCACAGGGATCTGGACCAGCTGGAAAAATGGGCTGCAAAATGGCAGATGGGATTGAATGA
Source organism: Narcine bancroftii (assembly GCF_036971445.1). Lineage (NCBI taxonomy): Eukaryota > Metazoa > Chordata > Chondrichthyes > Torpediniformes > Narcinidae > Narcine > Narcine bancroftii. The sequence goes on along the minus strand of NC_091475.1, from coordinate 184,546,897 downwards.
AGACAAGTATGAGGTGTTGTATTTTGGAAGGAGAAATCAAGAAAGGACATACACAGTAAATGGTTGAGAACTGAAGAGTGCAGGAGAACAGAGGGATCCGGGAATAAAGACACTTAATTCCCTGAAAGTAGTATCACAGGTGGATCAGGTTGTAAAGAGAGCTTCTGCCATATTGGCCTTCATAAATCAAAGTATTGAGTACAAGAGTTGGGATGTACATTAATGTTAAAGTTGTATAAGACATTGGTGAGGCCAAATTTGGAATATTGTGTGCAGTTTTGGTCACCTAACTACTGCAAAGCCATCGATAAGATAGAAAGAGTGCAGAGATTTACAAGGATGTTACCTGGACTGCAGGAAGTGAGTTACAGGGAAAGGTTAAACAGGTTAGGACTTTAGTCTCAGGAACATAGAAGAATGAAGGGAGATTTGATCGAGGTATTTAAAATTATGACAGGGATAGACAGAGTAAATGTAGATAGGCTTTTCCCACTGAGCGTAGGTGAGGTACAAACCAGAGGACATGGGTTAAGAGTGAAAGGGGAAAAGTTTAGGGGTAACATGAAGGGGAACTTTTTCACACAGAGAGTGGTTAGGGTGTGGAATGAGCTTTTAGCTGAAGGGGTGAATGCAGGCTCAATTTTAACATTTAAAAAGAATTTGGACCAGTACATGGATGGGAGAGGTATAGAGGGATATGGACTGGGTGCAGGTCAGTGGGACTAGGCAAAAAAAAATGATTCGGCACATGCTAAAAGGGCCAAAGGGGCCTGTTTCTGTGCTGTAATGTTGTATGATTCTATCCTTTAATAAAATCTGGAATGTGTACTTTAATCACATGTGAATTGTTTGATTACAAATTTAAAACTGTGGAGAACAGGGGCAAATATAGGAAAACGTTTGTCTTTTTTCTAAAAAAAATGGAGGGCACTATGTTCAAGGGGAGGAGTTGTTGGTGTTTTTCAGCCTCACTACAGGAAGAAGCTTACTTGAAACTACCTCAATGATCACATCCCCTCATTATCAAGAATGAGGTTTTTCACTGATTTTTCAGAGTTTGCAAAAAAATTATAATTTTTCTGATAGTGAACCAGTCAGTGTCTGCATGTGATAAAACATTTGAACTTAGCCCCTGAACTGCCAATCGACATTACTAATTGAGGCTTCACAAGAGACAGGCAATGGCAAACTCCAGCAAAGACTAATCATTCAATGACCATTGGTTTTCCAGTTGCATTATCTAAAGTTTTGATAAGGCTTAGAGAATCCATTATTTAATCCTGCAGGTTACATTGTGACCTCATGGAAGATTGGTCACAGCATAACCTCCAACTTGTATTAAATAATACTTTGTAGATCAATTAATACTGCTAAGCAGCCTTCAGATCTCATACTGATTAATTTGAAATCCCTTTCAGAATAAACTTGAGCTTTTATTTATCACTTACATTATCTTTCCACCTTTCTATTTTTGCTGCAAACGTTAATTAAATCTATTAAAATGCAACAAGTGTGTTTAATGTGCACATTTAAAATAGTGATTTGATGAGTAGATTTTTTTCTCCTTTCTAAAGCTGCTTTAGTGATTGGAAAATTGGAAACTTCGAAGCAATTTTAACTTGGTCTACATTTGTTCTGAAGAAATGTCTCCAGTTTTGACGATGCGCTCCTTCAGATATTACCCAAAAATGTCCATTCCACAAGCTATTATCATTTCTCAGATGACCTTTAATATTTAATAAAGGGTTTGCTTCTGAATCAGTCAGTCATTGGAGCACTACCACAGTTACAAAAAAAGGTATATTCAGTAACTTATCATTTTGAAGTTTGTACTAGGAAAATAATGTAGTATTTATATGCAAGTTGAGCTTCAAATCAGAATAATAAAATAATTTTGAATGATTTTTAAGATACACCTGATTTAAAAAAAAATTAGTTTTGCAAGCAGGAATTTGTCCCTAAAAGTTCATCAAAATTATTTCATGAGATTCACATGCTTCATATTTGCATTGGATCTGGAGGCACCTTTGGACTGGTATTATTTCAGGGAAATTATAAATTTTGGGCTTTTTGTTTCAAGATCAGCCAAAATGGTCTGGCTGTGAACCAGAGAATTAGACTAGATACTGCCCTCTGGTGTTCAATCTGAGGAAGGGTCACAGACCCGAAATATTAACTAGTTTCTTCTTCCACAGGTGCAGTTTGACTGGCCGAGTTCTTCCAGCATTTTGAAGTATTATTTGCTTTTTATTAGTCTGCTAAACCTTTTAAATTGTTTTCATTGCATTAACAATGCAACTCATTTGCCTCACTAATTATGCAACATATATATAGACGATTATAAATAATGTATAAACTGCTGGATTTGATAATTCAGTAAATGCCATATTTCAGATGTTCACTGCTATGTTATGAGTTATTAAAGGAAACTGAACATTTACATAATTTTGACCTAATTTCCTTTCAGGATTTAGGACAGGGGACTCCTGAGAGGCTAGCAATAGGGTTATAATAAACCCAAATAACTAATCATGGATAGAATAGCATCTGTATTGGAAAAGGAAGATTGTAGAATAAGGAATAAGTAAAATCAACTTGGAATCAGGAAAATTTCTTGGTGTTTCGGCAGCTTAATGAGGAAATCATGTGGAAAATGTCCCATTTTGCATTTTTCTTGTTTTATCCTCACACAAGCATTTTAAAAAGGCACTTCCATATCTAAAAGATATTTCTGTTTGCATGAGAATTGCTATATTCTGGTCAAAAATAGTGAGGTTAAGGATAGAAACACAGGCGAGATGAATGCGCATCTGATGAGCTGATATGGGGATAGGGATTTGGGTTCCTGTATCATTGGGATCCCTCTGAGAAAGAGATGCCCTGTATGTGCACAGCTTTGTACCTGAATTGGAGGGAGACCAATATACTGGCAGGGAAATTTACTAGTGTCTTAGGAAGATTTAGAATTGGTAGTGAGGTGAGGCAAAGAAAGGAGAATTAGAAAGAATATTAGAGCATTGGATTGTGATTGGATATTGGCAAGTGATTAGATTATGGGGGATGCCATTTGGATTGTGGGAGATGAAAGTACTGGAATTCTTGGGTGAGGAGCAGGCAGACCACAGGTGTCTTGCTTGAGAGGAAAGGGGGATCATTCATCTATCTTAGCCTACAATCTACATTGACTTAAGCATTTCCCAGTTTTAATTTCTTCCATAATCTTTATGAACCCACCCTGCAGACATGTCTACAGAAATCTGAAGCATAACCTCCCTCACATATTTTTCTGGTTCAATCCTTTGAAATCACTGTAGTTGCCTGATAACCAGCTTGTTTTGATGAAATCTTTTTCCTTTATTATTTACTGAACATGGACATCACTAGCCAATCTAGCATTTATGGCTCACTTGTGCCTGGCCTTGCTGAGCAGGGAATTAAACTTTCCCTCAAGCTTTTGGCCTGGGTATAGTGAAAATACTCCCACCTTTATGTCAGAAGATCCTAAATTTAATTCTTCCTTTAGAAGCAGTTGCCAAAAATTAGGTTGATGTGTAGTCAACCAGGTACATTCAATGTGAATGCTACCAAGTAGGTTATTCTCACTATTTTCATGGGCTCTGAAATGCAAAGACTGTATTGTCTTTCAAAATTTGTTTAACATTTTTAGCATTGTATATTTCTAATGAAATATATTTGCTTTGGAATTATGGGTAAAAAGGAAATATTTTAGAGATTTCTATGTTCCGGTACATAAAGAAGGCATCTTAAATGAAAGGCAAATACAGTTGCTTCAGCCTAAGACAGATGGTAAGAATTTGTTAGATAGTGCTAGCATTCAGCTCATGCACAAACATTTTGGGAGATTTTAGATTTGCTTCACTTGGCAAGAGGCTAATAAATTTTAGTTTCCTGCTGTGAATTGAGCCAGCGAGAAAGTGGCAGTGAGATGAGATGGCAGAAATGATCAGAATGAATGAATATCGTCCAAAATATATGATGTCAGGCCTCTGATCATACTTAGTTCAATCATGCCAAGAGTAGTTGTGCCCTCTACTTTCTCAAAATTGCCAGGCAGCTCCTCTGAGTCCTACACAGAATACTCAAAACATTTCTCCTGACAGGTTTTGGGACGGTTGAAGTCATTATAACCTCTGTTTCCGAGCCCAAAACTCTATCCCTCTTTATTACAGGACATCTGAAACTGAACAACCTGTTTGCTCGCATGTCGCTATAATGACTGACTTTACATTTTTGGCTTTACCAAGATCACTTGTGTACAGCTCCATAACATTTCCAGACTCTATCTCTGGTTAGAGAGAATGGTACTTATCTATGCTACTGGTTGGTCTTAATTATTCTCCACTTGACAAACTTGAGTTTATCCACAATTCTATTGTCCATGTTTTGACAGGTACAAAGTTCATTTACAGTGCATCCGTGTGCTTGTTGACCCATGTTAGCTCCTGGTTAAGAAATACTTCATTTTTAAAGGAATCCCAATTTTCAAAACTTTATATAGCTTTTCTCCTTTCCTATTTTTCTTTGTAACTCTCTCTCTCTCTTTCTCTCTCTCTAACTATCCAAGACACATCTGGTTCTTTATCAGCTCCAAAATTAATCTGCACCAAATTTGAGGCCATGACTTACGTTCCCCAATTCCCTTCTTAAATTATATTCCTTCAATAAAATGCTCTTAAATGCATAATTAAAACAGAATTCAGGGATGAATTTGCAATGCAGAGTAAAATAAAATAATCCTATCAACTGTAATTTACCATGAAGCATAGGTATCAATTGGCATAGTGATTTAGTTCAGAGGTGGTCAAGTACAAGGATTCTTCCACAATCCAGATTTAAAAAATTATCGGAGTTAAGGTATTCTGGAGTAAAAGTAGAATCACTTCTTATTTGTTCTCTGAAAATCAAGAAACAGTCAAATCAATGAAAACATTCAATGGGTAAGATATTCAGTTGGTGGACAAACCAAGGCGAGGTACAGACCTCAACTTTATAGCATTTCAGGCTTGAAATGCTGAATAGCTTCTTGTATAAAAGCAGGTGACAGTTTATAAGTGCAAAAAGATAGGAATAATATGTGCCTTACATTTCATATATACCGACCTACTTTCTGAATTCAGTTCTAAATTCAGTTTCTTTATTGCTTCAAAATTCATTTCATTCAATTTTTCACTTACCTCAGAAATGTGCTCATTTTAATGCAGAAATATGACTATTAGGTACTATACCAAATTAATAATACCATATGCTAATCTGTTTTACTAACATCTATAGTAAATTAATAAACAATTTTAACTGAATCTAATAGGTAAAATAATTTAATTGAAAGTGTTAAGCAGTTGTCTGCTGTTATTTCCCACTTTATTTAACTTTTGATTCTTGAGTAGCTGATTTAAGTGCTTGCTTTACATTTTTAGATGGACCATTACATGTTTTGAGATTAAATTTCTAGATTAAACTTCTTCCAGTTTAAATTTGTGCCACATTTCACATCTTTTAGATTTTAGTTCACTTTTGTATTTTTGAAATTTAGTTGAATTTATTCAATTTCATTGTATTATTGTAATAAAACAGGGCCATATTACATGAAATTGTCTTTGCCTGCTGTAAGGCAGACAGATTCACTATTGGCAGAAATTGCCTCTTACAGTCGGAGAAAGAGAAGCAAAAGAGAATCCCCCCAGAGTCACTGAGTGTCCGTAGATTTGCCTCCTGCACTTCCACTAACTCCGCAGCCAGACAGACTCCAGTCCAAACCATTGGCAACCCGAGCTCCAGATCTGAACCTCTGACACTGTCAGGAACCCTTCAGTGTCCCGTATCCCGGTTCCGAATCCTGGTACCCATTCAGCCAGCTTCGAGCCAGTCTCCAGCAGTCCGCAGCCCAGTACGAGTCTCCTGACAATAGTCTCCAGCAGCCCAGAGCCTCTGTGGGTTCCTGGCCTTGAGATGCCAGCAGTGCGCCGCATGCATTGGACTTTCAGCCACAGAGCCCCCTTACTGGTCTGCTGCCGCGGTCACTGCCCTGTGAGCTGTCTCCTCTGCTTCTCCTTCTCAGACGGGGGAATTGTCTCCCTGTTTTCTGGTGCCCTGCTCCAGTCCTCCACTCCCCTGGAGTCTGCAACTCCTTGTGGCTGCTGCCAATCAGAAGCGCTGCCAACTTGGGCACAGACCCCATGGTCACGGGATTTTAAATAAAACTGCCATTGGCCCCTTTAATGGGCTGTTCAAAGCCTGTGTGGAGTTGATGGCAGTTGATTGGGTGGTTGGAACACATGGGAGTGCTGTATCTCCACTCCTCGCTCCCCATGGGTCTTCACCAGCGGCGCCATTTTCCCTATGTACCAATGTAAAATTATTTATTAAATCCAGGGGTGTCTGGTTGAAAGGTAAAGGTAGCATATCACACTTTTTCTCTTTCACAGCAAAATTAAAAAAATAAATAATAGAGCCTACTTTAAGCCTATAGACCTTGGGTGGCCTACATTTTCCTAAGTCCTGCGTAAGAACCCTTGGACTATTCTATTTCAATCTGATCTTGAGGCGACAGCCAGGTCACCTGCCTAAACGAGTTCCATTGCATCAGTAGGACCCAACATTGTTTTAGCTCATGTCATCAGAGTGATTGTTGAAGTGGCTTTCCTGTCAATTGAAGCCAGTGAGGAAATATTGGGGTCAGTAAAATTGCTGACCCAGTTTCTCAGTTTCAATCAGTACACTTTTTTGCACATTGCACTTTTTTTCCCATCTTCCCTACGTTAGCAATTGTATGTCCTTCCAGATCACACCTCTCTGGCTGCCTCGTAGTTTTGGATCATTGTTTGATGCTTGACGCCATATCCGCAACCTGCCCAAGAGAAGGGTGCAGTTTCACATAGTTTTTGCGCTGGATAACTAACCAGAATGAAGGAAAGGAGAGAAAGATTGTAAAATATACCCAGGAATTTAAATCATTTATCTGTTGGGTTAAGACTGGATTTGAAGCTGGGGGTACCACCTCACTTCTGTTAGTTAAAATTGGATTCCATGCAACAAAAAGATAATATGAACATTACTTTGCTGGATGTAGTTTTGTATTACCTATTTTTGAGACTATTTAACAAACAAATGTTTCTCCAGCACAGGCCACTAATTGACTTCATCACATGCTCTCTTGGTATTCTTGATTTGCAGGGCAAAGGGGCCATTTAGAATAACTACAGTTTTTTTGGTTAAATATGTATAATCTCTTTGGCATTCCCAGAAAATAAAGCACTTCCCCAAGATCCAGCAACACAAGTCTGATACATTCCCATCAGTGCACATTGATCTGTAAGTGTAGTATTGCATATTTTTTCGGGATCATCCACTGACATCACTTGTATCTTAGCGGAAACCTGTGAAATGCATGGGTAGAGACTCCAATTTTCTCCATTTCCACCCAATACAATTTGATTAAAGTTGTATGTTTGTGTATAAAATATTGGTTCAACACTCTCCAAAAGCAGATGTATTTAAAGTTCTGCAGCCACTCCTGGTGAAGCTTGTATTAATCTTTTGGGCACCAGCAAAACCCTATTGTTATCTCTGGCTCCAGACACCTGCATTTAATAGTTTTTTTTGCTACTGTATGCAGGTAACAATAATTCCCCTTTTCTGTGACTTTTAATTGTCGAGCGAAATGGGTGGGATGGGGGGAGTGCTTTCATTGATAAAGTAAAAGCACAGAATATGCAAAGGAACACAGTAACCACAGCAACAGCCTATTCATGGGGACTTAGGCTACACTTCATGACCATTATCACCTGTGCATCTAAACTCCATGCCCAACAGCATCTGGGTACACCATCCACTGCAGCAAGCCTGGCTATGCTGCAGTTCTACACAGGGGAACACTTGCCAGCTCTGGTTCAAGATTCCGCCCTATCCCTGGAGCAACTGCTATAGGTTCCCAAGAAGGACCAGGAACCAATGGCTGTGCTTTACTGATACACTCGATGCTGACAGTCATCCAACATTCTTAGCAATCTTTAGGAAGTCATCTGATGCTACCATAATTCCAGGATAGCTGCTAATACAGGGAACCAGGTCTTCTGCCTGCATTGCCCACTGGATTGAGTGCCACCCCGAAAGAGATGGGACTTCCCCAGCGCAATAAAGAATTTTCCCCCTCAAGTTAAGATCAAGGCAAAACATGAATTGAGGAAACATATGCCAAAGGTCCATTGTGGTGTGCTCCCACCCCAACAAGCTCCATCTGAAAACCCTCCAAATGTCATCTATTCCCACAGTCACAGCCAGTAGAGGTAATTGCCAAAGCATAAGGAGAAACTGCTAGAGATGCTCAATAAGTCAGGATGCATCTGTGGAAAGAAGAAACCAAATCAACATTTCAGATTGGAGACAGTCAGAACTGAAATGTAGACAAAAGAAGGTGGTAATGCTGCAGGAAATGGTGTGTTTCTAGCAAATTAGGTCATCTGGGCAATAAGTGAATGGGAGCAGATAAAAGGTGAGAATGTAGACAACACAACCTAGAGAGGTTAAATATAAAAATTGTAAAAAACAGAACAGGAGGATGAACCCTGAAGGTCAGGTGGTCATGTGCTCCACTCTGAAGGGGGGGGGGGGGAATTGTGAAAAAAACTAATGACGAAACTTTCCAGACAAGATTTTATAAAAGTATTTGAGGAGAGTGTGGTGATACACCACCGGCCTACTGCAGGGGGCAACCTCTGTACCTGCAGGAATGTAAGGGGACGAGATAAAACCTGGCCAGCTGTCAATCAGTTGGCCTGAATGGATCAAGCTCCACCCAGTCGGGTGTCAATCATCCTCTGGGATATAAGCCTGTGCCGGCCTCCCGAAGCTTCATTCAGAGTTGCTGCAGCCACAGCCAGCCTGGCTCTGTGGAAGTCTTTGTGGATTAAAGCCTGTTGTACAGTCTTTATCTTTGTGTGTATCTGATTCTGGCCAACAGTGCACCACAGAGAGAAAATTGGGAAAACCATTAGAATCCTTAAATATGGTCTACAACATGATACAGTTTGCAGCTTTTATATTTTATATCAAGGCTATCTTTTCACTGGCTTTTTGAAGGAGCCTTTTTTAATCTTTTAATTGTTTATGTCTCACCAAGTTTCTCCTTCTACTGGTTTCCAACTAATTAAAGTAGAATAGCCAAGCCAGCATGGTAGATATGTAAATATAACATTGTGGGCCGAAGGGCCAGTGCTATTCTGTAATGTTTAATGCTTTAATTTATAAAGGTGTTTTTCAGATGGAATATAAAAACAAAGAGAATGTGTTATAATTTCATAAATCATTAGAATAAGGTTCAGTGTATCCTAGGAAAGAGCACCAAAAATAAATGAATTCTTGTCAAATACTGAATGATCTCAATTACAATTGGAAGAACAAGACAAATTATTAAAACCCCTGACAACCACAGAAATACATGATGACACTACCAAATAACAAAGCACCAGGTGAAGATGGTTTTCCCACAGAGTTTTACAAGGTATTCAATAATCTACTAATTTCACCCCTTTAGAGGTAATGAAACAAGTGGAAGAAACCCAGAATTTGCCCGATTCTTGTAAAATGGCAATAATTACAGTAATTCCAAAAACAGGAAAAGACCCGCTGTCACTGGCTTCATATAGGCCAATATCTCTACTAAATACAGACTACAAATTAATTGCAAAACTATTAGTGAATAGATTAATGGATTGTGTACCGAAATTGGTGAAGCTAGAACCAGATGGGATTTGTTAAAAACAGAAGGACGGCAGATAATGTGTGTAAATTTATTAATCTGATTCACATGGCACAGGCAAGCAAAATACCAACAGTGGCAGTAGCTCTTGATGCCGAGAAAGCCTTTGATAGGATTAAATGAAGGCATCTTTTTAAAGTACGACAGAAATTTAAATGACCAGAAAAATTCATTAATTGGTGCTATGGCAAAAGTGGTAACAAATGGATATTTTTCAGATTATTTTAAATTGAGTAGGTCAACAAGACAGGGATGCCTACTATCACCTTCCCTGTTTGCTTTATCTACAGAACCATTAACAGAACTGATAAGAAAAGACTCCATGATAAAGGGAATAAAAATAAAAGAAGAAGAATTTAAAATTAATTTATTAGTGGATGATATAGTAAACTTAACACACACCGAAAAATCAATAAGGAGGTTACATACAAAATTGAAAGAATACAGGGCGATATCAGGATATAAGGTTAACATTGATAAAAGTGAGGTGATGCCAATGAATGCAGCCAACTATACAAAATGTAAAAAGGAATCTCCTTTTAAATGGCAATCACCAGACAATACATTACTTATATCAGAATAAATAATAATTTAAATCATTTGTATAAGTTAAATTATCAACCATTAGCAAAAAAAAATACAAGAGGATTTAGAGAAATGGAAAGAACTACCACTAACTCTAATAGGGAGAGTAAACTGCATTAAAATGAATGTATTTCCATGACTACAGAACTTATTCCAAACATTAGCGATTCCCTTGATAGGGGAATTCTTTACAAAACTGAATAAATTAATAAGAAAGTTCCTATGGAAAAGCAAAAAAAAAACAAGAGTAGCTTTGGATAAACTAACATAGACATATAAACAAGGGGGATTACAGTTACCAAATTTCAACAGCTATTATAGGGAAGCCCAATAAGATTTTTGTCAAACTTCTCCCAGGCAGGAGAAAAACTGGCTTTGGCTAAAGATAGAGTTATATAAATTAGAGGAAAATGTTCATGAACACTTAGTCTACAAGTGGAATGAGAAACTGGTGCAACATAACAATTTACCAATACTACATCATATATTAAAAATATGGAGGAGAATACATCTAGAATGAAAGATGATAAATTATCAAATACCAAAAATGTTGTTGATGCAAACCCATTAATTCCTTTTACAATGGATAATTTATTCTTCAAGGAATGGGCAAGAAAAGGAATTAAAAGATTAAAAAATTGCTTTTTGGGAAATAATTTATTGACATTTGAACAGTTAAAAGATAAATATGGAATATCACATGGTTCAATATTTTCATATTATCAACTGAAAACATATTTAAAAGAGAAGCTGGGAGCTAGTCTAAGGTTGCCTGAGAGTAGTTGCTTTGAATATTTAATCACAGATGCTGTGATAGTTAAAAAAATTATTTAAAACATGTATATTAAATTACACAACAAGGAAAAAGACAAAGTAATATACAAACCTAAACAATGTTGGGAAAAAGACTGAAACATGTATGGAACTATGTGCAGGTACCATGACTAATACAATAAACACTTGGTATCATATGATACAATACAATTAGCTCCATAGATTATATATTACACCTCAAAAATTAAAAGAATGGAATCCAACACTATCAGACAAATGTTTCTGTTGTAAACAAGAAATTGGTACAACAATACATGCAACTTGGACACGTACAAAAGTGAAAATCTTTTGGGAGGATTTAAACTTAATATTAGAATAGAAGCACAAAAATTAAGATACCAAAAGACTCAAAAATCTTCCTGTTAAACAACATAAAGTATAAAGAACTAGATTTAAAATTAGAGCTCAAAAATGATTCATTATGATTGGATTAGCAGCAGCAAAAAAATGCAAAATGTTAACTTGGAAAATGGAAACACCTTTAAAAATACAACAATGGTGCATAGAAATGAATAAGTGTATTCCATTAGAAAAAAACCTACAACCTAAGATGCAAATATGCTTTATTTGAACAAATTTGGGAACCATACATAAAGTTTATTAGGAATCGCCAATTTCAAACCTGCATCTCTTGATGTGACAAGTTATATTTAAGTAAATAGTTAAGCATAGTATAATCAGATGACACGATTTCTCCTTTCCTCTTTCCTTCCATTTGTTTTTCTTGCTTTAAGTTGAGGGGTGGTGGTTGGGGAGGGAAAAAATAAAATGTCACTGTATACATATTAATACTGAATGTGTGTATATTGCTACTGATGTGGTACTGGGTAAACTTGTACCTCTCACTTTGTTCGTTTTAAATTGGTCACAGTGTTTGAGCTACCGAAAGAAAATAGACACACACGGCGAGAGCAGTTCAGTTTAAGCAAATCTTTATTACAAATTCTAAAGCTGATATCAAACTACAATATGCAAGCCCTTCCCAATTATACTTATCAATGCCTGGACTGGTCCCAACTGCCGAGGCGAGGCAACGTCTGCACACTTGTAGTAGGTTGTCGGGGCGCCGGTAGCAGCTTCTCCACCTCCCCCGACCGGGACGTTGGCTGGACTCTAGAAGTTCTTCTTCTTGCTTAGAGATGTTGCCACCTCTCGGAGAGTCTCAAACTTCAGCAGCGGGACCATGGCTTATATTACCCAAAAACTGCTTACCCAAGCAGCTATTCCCAGCACAAAAAGAAAGATAAGCGAGCAAGCTAGCATGCCTAGGCTTCTATCGAATAACACAACTTTCTAGCTTATCACTTTGAATACAATGGTTTATTTTGCTTCAAGGTTAGGTCACTGTCTGACAGTCTGTGACCAATTTACTAACAAGCAGGAAGATTAAACGTTCTTGGCGCACAGATGTCTTTTTGTCAGATAACTGCATCTCTGGGCCCCATGGTGGAATTTCGCTTATGTCTGCTGAGTCTCAAAGCAAGTTACTGATTCTTAGCCTTGCAGAGGCAAAAACATGGTTTAAATCCTCCATTACACATGGTAAAATGTTAAATTAAAAAAAATATAAAAAAAGAATAGGGTTCAGCGTAGAAGAGGGTAATTTAGGGCTCAGCATCTTGGAAATATTTAAGACTCATAAGGTTTACTGAGACAATAGGAAGAAGGAAATTCTATTGTGAAGAGAGATTCAGAAATCCCCATCAGAACAGAGAAAGTAGAGAGCTGACATCATGAGAGCTTTGCAACATGTTAAGTGCAACATATTAGAATAATGCCCAAAAATATTTCTATGTTGCAGATTCAAGATTATTTGAAATGGGTTCCAAGTGGAAGGCCTTTCTTTTCTATTCAATAATTGACTGATTCTAGCCATAGTTTCAAAATGTATTCAAGGAGTCCTTGAAAGTGAAAAGCTGACATGTAGCAGTATGCAGCCAAGTGAAACTGCTGCATCAAAGAATGAGCATTGATTATGTGCATCTCTTCCTCTGCTATATTTCCTTGATTCTTGAACATAATTTCAAAAATTTTAAGTGCAGACATAACAAAATATTTTAACTGATTTGTTTTTGTGTTCAAATAGCTAATGTTTGATTTTCACCCATTAGATTACACATGGATCCATTTTTATCCTTTTAATATTAGATTTCATGCATCATCCTGAGTCAATTCTCTCCCATTTTAGCAAAGTAGCATCTTTAGGTTGTCCACTGGCCAGGTGCTGAGTCTTGCTGAATAATATTGAAGATGGTCCAAGAGAAACCCAATTGTGAGTGTTCCTCTCTGGCACACAGCACCATCTGATGTTGCTTTGGGAAAAAAAATGACAAGAAACCATTGTTTCACTCTCACACTTGAGGAAATCTGACATTTTTATACTGAAGAAAATGCAAGCTTGGCATGTGGAAAGCAACAGCCCACCTAAGGAAGTGCTTGACAGCATCTTCCATGAGACTTTTGCAAATAATGATCAGTTCACTCCAAACCAGTCATCGCTTTATCTGCTAATTATACTGTTAATGTAATGGTTAGCACAACTCTCTTACAGTGCCAGCAATTGGGACCGGGGTTCAAATCCAGTGCTGTCTGTAAGGCGTTTGTACGATCTCCCTGTGGGTTTTCCCTGGGGACTTCAGTTTCCTCCCACCATTTAAAATGTACCGGGGTTTGTAGGTTAATTGGGTATGATTAGGTAGGATGGGCTGGTGACCCAAAAGGGCCTGTTACTGTGCTATATGTATACATTTTCAAAAATTAAATTAAAAATTTAAATGTAACATAAGCTGAGACCTGCACCCAAAATCAACACAAGGATAACTTGAATAGCCATGTTCTACATTGTTATTATTATTTTGAAGTTACTCCACTTAAACCAATGGTTCTCAACCTTCTTTTTTCCATCACATACCACTTTAAGTAATCCCTACGCCGAAAGTACTCTGTGATTAGTAAGGGATCGCCTAAAGTGGTCTGTGAGTGGGAAGGGAAGGTTGAGAACCATTCCTCTAGATCCAATTGTTCCTGAAATATTTTGCTGAGAAAAATTGTCATTGGTCCATTTCCTTTGCAGTTATGAAGCCATGCACATGACGAGTCAATTAGGTACGATTAAAACAGTGGTTTTCAACCTTTTTCTTTCCACCCACATACCACCTTAAGCAATCCCTTACTAATCACAGAGCACCTATGGCATAGGGAATTCTTAAAGTGGTATGTGAGTGGAAAGACAAAGGTTGAGAACCACTGGTAAACCAAGTTCCAAACAAATCATAATCAGTATCTTCAACTTCATTTGTTGTGATGCACATAGTATCTGTGGAATTCTTTCTCACAGATGGCCAAGACATTGGATATATTTGAAGCAGAGTTGAATAGATTCTTGATTTCTAAGGTTATGGAGAGAAGGCAGGAGAATGGGGTTGAGGTAAAATACAGCAGCAGTCTTGATGGGGTGATTAGCCTAATTCTGCTCCTACATCGACTTGAATAGCTATTCTTGACCTTTGCTTGGCTATTCGCCCCCATTCCCAGGACTCTGCTCAAAGCTTATGAGCCTCCTTCCCTGTCAAGCAGTCAATTTTTGGTTCTTCTCTCCTGCCGACTACACAAAAAAACCTTAAAATATTTATGTTTCGTGAAGTGGAAAACAAAGTGGAAAAGAAAACAAGGTTTTTACTTAAAATGTGCTGTGGCCCCTAGGGTGGGGGTCGAGGGAACACATAGGGCCCTCATTGAGAATGGCTGGACTAGAGTGACACCCAATTTACTCACAGCATAAACCTGGTTTACTTTGGATTAACCCTTGATTACCTGCATGCTTGCAAGGATGGCAATGATATGAATAAAGTTAGTGCCCAAAGCCACAACAACCAAAGAATGCAAATTCTCAAGTTGGGAGAGGCTACAGCCACAGTTGTCTACATTTGAAAATTGGTCTACCTTGAGTTTCACAAATGCCCATTCAAAATCAAAATGAGCCTATTGATGAATAAAAGCTACAAAATTGATACTGGCTGCCTCAGTACATTTTCATTGGAAACTTTTGTCCAGTACTTTTATTGGAAAAGGACCACTAGACATCTAGGAGTCTGGATCCATTCAAAGAGAAAAGAAAACAGAACTGAAGACAACAGATAACCTCTGAATCTTCACATTTCTGCAGAAAAATCCACGAGGTTTGAAGAACTTTCTCTTCACGACACAAGTAACCAGTTTTTCAACTACGATGAACAGTGAGTGTAAGAGGAGAAATGGACGTCCAGTGTTGGGATACGTATTAACATCACCAGTCTACCTCAAGCTCCAGTCACTCCAAGTTGTCAATCTTGTTTTATCTAGATGATAATTAAATCTCAAAAAGGTGATGTGGCCAACTGTAGTGTGATCAGCAGGCTTGCAGCGCTGCCTGAACTCACCAGAGCACCAATCCGGCACCTCTGTAAAAAAAAAAAATCACCTTCTCCATGAATGAAGGAGATGTGATTGTAGATTTGAGAGAACATTCCTCTCCCAACAAGTTTTAGAATTTAAGTCGAAATATTGTGCTCCCCAACGTTCCATTTGGCACATAGGAATTAGTGAATCAGGAATGGTAGTGAAGCCAGACTGCAAGTTGAGGGAATGAGTGGCAGTTACTCTCTGCAGCCCCTGGACTCCAACAAGCATGAGCGAGGACACTGCAGTCCTGTTAATTCTCGTGATACTTGCACAGAGAGGGACGTCGCCATCTGATTGGGGCCGCACGGTAGGGTCCTGGCAGCACAGGCTCCGATATCCTGCCTCACCCTCATTTTGTCCACCTCTATCAATTCAGCTGTGCTCGCCACTTACAGAATGGATAAAACCGATAACAGAATTCCATTCAATATTAGCCCTCAAGTAGAAATTATATATTTTTATTTCTCGGCAGTTGTCAGAGAGGAGGGGCCTTTGGCTGGGGTCAAAGCTGTACCAGTGAGTTTAGAGAGAGAAAGACTTGTGAAAAAGAGAGAGACACAAGATGGGGATAGGGCGATGAAAGGGGGAGAAAGAGAAGCATGGGAATAGAGAGATATACACTCAGAATACAGGGTCAAAATTGAGAGAGACAGTAGAGGGGGTGGGGCAGAAACCTGGGAGATAGACCCATGATCAAGCAGAAGAGAGAAAAAGATCTGGGAGATAAAGTATTGAGTGATAAGGAGACCCAGGAGAGAAAGAGAGACATGGGATAGTGAGAAAGATAAATCAATAGGAGATTAGGGACAGTGAGAGAGGAGACAGGATAGAGTGATGCAGGACAGGGTGAGGATCCCCAGGAGGGAGAAATATGAGATAGAAAGAGTCTTGGGATAGAGAGAAACTGGGGAGATAGATCAACAGTCCTTGAATAATTTAAGACTTGGGTTAGAGGAGAAGTTCAGAGACGGAGATGCATGGGATGGAGTGGGACCCAGGATATGGATAGAGTGAGCTCTGGGACAAGAAAGAGAGAAAGAGAGAGAGAGAGAGAGAGAGAGAGAGAGAGAGGGACCTAGGATAGATAGGGAGAGGGAGATTTCTAGAGAGACCCAAATCAGGTAGGGGGATTTGGAGGGGGGGGGGGCAGGGGAAAAAGATGAATGAACAAAGGGATGTCATAGTGAGAGAGAGAGAGGGGAAAATCCAGGTTGGAGGGAGTCCTGGCCTACACAGGGAAGAAAGTGAGAAACATGGAATAGGAATGATGAGAGTTGTGACCTGAGGTTTGGATGGGCAAAGAAAGAATGACCAGGAAAGCAAGAGGGAGGAACAAAATAAAAGGTAATCTAAGAGAGTTCTAAGAGGCAATCCCCACAGAGAGAAAGAATGACCAGGACAGACAGAAAGAGAGAGAGAGAAACTCATGATGTGGAGAGACAGGACAAACTCGAGGCATGTTCAGAAAGAGTGATGGCATATTAAAGAGAAAAACAGGGGAGAGACCTGAGAAAGCAAGGGCCAGAGACATTTTGGGGATTAGACAATTCTTTCCTCACTGGAATTAATCTCCCAGACCTCTGCAGATAATTAGTGAGTGCAACCCTTTGTCATATTATTAAATTAGGTATATGTTTTATCATACCAGTTATACACTGAAATGTAGAGACAGGCTATTATCTTGTTAATATCTTATCCATCACTATATTCCTGTTGTGGTTTAGTGATGGGCATATATACACACACCCCTAATTTGCATACCTGCTCATTTCATGAATCGGGCAATTTCTTTGACTCATTCATGTAATGAGCAGGCACACAAATTGGGTGTGACATTT
Source organism: Narcine bancroftii (assembly GCF_036971445.1). Lineage (NCBI taxonomy): Eukaryota > Metazoa > Chordata > Chondrichthyes > Torpediniformes > Narcinidae > Narcine > Narcine bancroftii. The sequence continues at coordinate 184,529,425 of NC_091475.1, read as the reverse complement.
ATATATAGAGAGAGGATATAGGAAGTGACAGGGATATTGTCAGTACCAGCACCTAAAAAATTAGCACTCCATCCCTGAAATCAATTCAATGGAAAGAAGTGAAGATGGACTGCTCTGAACTGTGCAACTAAGTTGATCTTTGATGACCAGCTGCAGCATTTGAATGAATGCAAGTCTCAGTGGCTGTGTGGCAATAATTAAACTGTAAATCAATCCCTTTAACAGAGCAATTACAACAAAGTAGGTGGTAAAGTTTTCCAAACAGACAAATTTTAAAGAAGCCTCAGAAGATGCAAACAATAAAGAAGAATGGAGAGATTTAGGGAATAAATTTCAGGGAGGGGCCTGAGCAGTTTTAGGCTTTCTTGCCTCAGGTGAAGAGATCAAATTCTGAAATGTTTTATCAAGTCAGGGTTGATGTGCAGATACCTGAAGATTGTGGGATCTTTTCTACTTTTTAAAATAGTTTTGTTGAGTTTAACAAAAATCCTTTACACAAGGTATACTATTGATAACATTGTAGAAAAAAAAACTAATTAGTTGTAAATTTCCTACTCACTGCTGCATGTACTTGTGTGGAACTCCAGTCAATAGTTGAAGTGAATTAATAGCTCCTTGGATCACTTGATCTCTATTGCCTAATCAGCTTCCTGCTGAGTTGAGCTTTTCAAATCCAACTGCCTAAGTCACCTGACTCCAATTGCCAGGCACAGCCTTCAGATAAAATCCTTGTTGAAGTCTGCTACAACATAAATCAAATCATATCATATACATATCAATTGTAAATGAGAAGCAGAACCATAATTATTACATAACTTGTACTATGTCCAAAAATAATATTGAATACAAAAAAATATACAAATAATATATGTAAAATGTACAATTTTTTTTGTAGAATCTAAACACATTATAGGAATAAAAAATGGAGAAGCTCTGAATCAGTTTGTAAATGAGATGAAAGCTTTTTTAAAATTGAGGCATTGATTTTTCAGAAAGCAGTGCAAATAAGCAAACAAAGAGTTAATGGGCTAATGAGACTTGGTGTGAGTTAAGGGATAAGAATAAGAGGTTTGGGTGACTTCTTATTTGAAATGTAGACTATTGGCAGCCATGAGACAAAATATTATGGTGGTTATAATGTGGTTGGCTGTACTTTTGTGATATGGGAACAAATACTTGTTCATGAACTGTATAAATCAAAATTGCTCCAGTAATAGCAATTCTTCGACATTCTTTCATTAGTGTGAAGGACACATTGATGAGTCGACTCAAATAGTTCTGGTTATCTCTACTTTGAGAAAAGACAACAATAGTGGCACCAAAGCTTGTTCTTGTATTTCAAGATCCGTTCTTGATATTTTTGTTTATGCTTTGTTTATTGGATCAGTTTACTGATAGTTCACTTTCACATATTATTGATTTTAGTTTTCACTGGAACTGTTAACTCCACACAAGGGATATAAAATGAGAGCTAAAGTACTATTGACATTTTAGTAATTACTGCCAGGTATTGGAAGGAGACAGACTTCATTCATTTTAGGTGGCAAGAAAACTGCCTGCTTATTAACTTTTCTCATCTCAGGAAAGTGAAACTGGGGTTTAAAAGTCACAATGTTACTTTGGTAAATGCACTATTTCAATTATTAATTTTTGTCAACATGCATAGGATTGTAACATTCAACTGACCGGAGGTTTGTGGACATTTCCAACCTCTTGCAGCAATGATCAGAGGTCTCCGCCTGCTTCAAATGGACATTCATCAATCTTGTGCCCAAAAAGAGCAAGGTGACATGTCTCAATAACTATTAGCTGGTGGCATAGACACATCTGCTGGGATGAAGTGCCTTTAGAGGTTACTTATTGAGCAAATCAACTCCAAACTCAGGAAGACCTGGACGGACTTAATTTGCCCATTGTCAAAACAGAAGTGTCTCTGTTCTTGTCTTCCTTATCGACTGATCCCAATCAGTGCGGATAGGCAACATCACCTCCTCTATGCTGAACATCAACATGGACACCCCAAGGCTGCATACTTAGTCCCCTGCTCTATTCCTTGTGCACCTACAACGGCACAGACAAGTTCAGCTCCAACTCAATCCACAAATTTTCCAGTGACACTACTGTTGTTGGTAAAATTATTGGAAATAATGAATTGGAATACAGAATGGCGATTGAGAACCTGGTTGGTTGGTGCCAGAACAACCAGTTTGTTTTCAGCTTCACCAAAGCAGAGGAGGTTGTTTTTGACTTCAGGAAGGAGAGGCCAAATATTGAGGAGATGATGTAATACTGGAGAAGTTCTATGTTGTACCAATTTTTCATGTAGAAAGAAATAAAACAAATTATCAATTACCAAAACTAATATTGACGCAAAATAAGCTACTCCCTTTTACAATAGACAACCTTTCCTTTAGAGAATGGGAAAAAAAAGGGATTAAAAGAATAGAAAATTGTTTCTCAGGAAGTAGATTCTTATCCTTTGAACAAATGAGAGATAAGTACAATATAACTGGAGATACAGCGCTGGCATATTACCAACTGAGATCCTACTTGAAAGATAAATTAGGAAGCAATTTGAGTTTACCAGAGGGAAGTAACCTTGAATATGTGATTACAGATACAATGTTAATCAAAAGATTTATAACAAATATGTATATTAAACTGCAAGAAAAGGAGAATGAGGAAACAAATGGTAAAACTAAACAAAAATGGGAACAAGATTTAAATATAAAGATAAAAAAGGAAACATGGGAGAAATTATGTTCTGGAACGATGAGAAATACAATAAATACGAGGCTACGTATGATACAATATAATTGGTTACACAGACTATACATTACACCGCAAAAGTTAAATAAATGGGACCCAACAGTATCTGATAGATGTTTTCGATGTAAAAAAGAAATGGGAACAACAATTCATGCAATCTGGACATGTGAGAGAGTAGAAAAATTTTGGGATGATCTCAATCAGATATTAAATAAAATAACAGAAAACAATATACCAAAGAATCCAGAGATCTTTCTCCTAAGTAACATAAAAAACAAAGAATTTGGAATTGATTTAGAGGATGCACAAAAAAGATTTGTTAAGATAGCCCTAGCCGTAGCAAAAAAATGTATTATGTCAACCTGGAAATTGGAAGATAATTTGAAAATACAACTATGGTATATAGAAATGAATAAATGTATTCCATTAGAAAAAATAACATATAGTTTAAGAAATAATATTGAAATATTCAAACAAGTATGGGAGCCTTACATTAAATACAATAGCGAAAACCTACCGGGGACAAACATTACCTAAGTTGATGGAAGGAGAAGGAAAGAAAAGAATGGACTCAGTAGAATTTCTGGTGTATTTTTGTTGAATGACAACATTGTCTGACTGGTTTAATGCAACCTAGATTGTATACCTAAAATGGATGAGAGTGGGGGGGTGGGGGGTGGCTTGGGAGGAGGGAGGGGGGGGGGAGAAAAAGTCACTGTATATGTGTGAAAAAGAAAAAGTGTATATCATGGCTAATGTGATTTATGGTGTGAAAAATAAAAAAATTAAAAAAAAAGGAAGGAGAGGCCAAGGGACCAAACACCTGTCTGCATTGATTGGATGGAGGAGGAGAGGGTTAGAAATTATTTTAAAATTTTAAATGTCAAGCACTTCTGGCCCATGAGCCTATATTGCCCAATTACACCCAATTAACCTACAACCTCGTATATTTTGAAGGGTGGGATAAACCGGTGCTGATTGCTATGCGAATTGTACTGCCCTAGTTTCAATTTCCTAGGAATCCATAATCTCAGAAAACCTTTCTTAGAGCCAGCACAATGAGGCAACCATGAAGAAGCCACACCAACACCTCTACTTTTTAAGGAGTCTGGGGAGATTTGGCATGTTGTCAGACACTCTATCAAACCTCTACAGTGCAATGTGGAAAGTATACAGACTGGATGTATCACAGCCTAGTTTGACAATGAATGCAGGCTCTGATTTCTCATCATTGTGGACATCTTTGTATATGAGAAGCTGCCTCAAGAAGCCAGTCAACATCATAAAGGACCCCATCATCCTGGTTACAACCTTTTCTCACTGCTATCTTTGAGCAGAAGGTACAGAAGTCTGAAAACTAGCACCTTGAAGTTCAAGAACATTTTTTTCCAATACCTAACAGTCTCTTGATCATAGATTTTCTGCACTACTGCAATTCACTCTTTGCACCAGGATTACTGTATATTATCCCTCTTGTGCATTCATTGACAGGTTGGATTGCGACCAGGTATGGTCCGACCTAGGAGGGGAGGCAGGCCCCTCCAGCCCGGGTAAGAAACCTGCATAGGAGAAGGCCACTCCGATATAAAACCTACGACCCAAGGACCTTGCTGCCACGTCCCAGCTTGGTTGGCCACGGCACACGAACCATGGGTGTAAAGGGTGGGGCCAGGACTGCACTCCACCTAAAAGCTCCTTTGCGCAGGCCCGAGGACAGGTCCACGTCCTCCCCCTCCACGTCCTCCCCCTCAAAAGATGCTCACAAACTCAAGCTAGCATGCTGGAACATCAGAACCATGCCTGACAAGGCTGACAGCCACCGACCTGAACGTTTGTCTGCCCTCATCGCACATGAACTCCTCAGACTTAACTTCAACATAGCCGCTCTCAGTGAAGTCTGCCTTGCAGATGTAGGCAGCCTCCAAGAATGCGGCGCGGGCTACACACTCTACTGGTCTGGCAAGCCTAAGGATGAACGATGCCTATCTGGTGTAGGCTTCATGGTCAAGAACTCCATTGCCTCCAAACTCGAAAACCTCCTGACAGGCCACTCGGACCGGATCATATCCATGCGACTCCCCCTTCAAAACAAGCGTCGCATCACCCTCATCAGTGTCTATGCTCCAACCCTCCAGGCGGAACCAGCAGAAAAGGACAAGTTCTACACTGATCTGCGCAACCTCATTCAACGCACCCCTACAGCCGACAAGGTTGTCATCCTTGGCGACTTCAACGCTCGCATCGGCAAAGACTCAGAAACTTGGCCAGGAATCCTGGGCAAGCATGGTGTCGGCAAGTGCAACGACAATGGGCGCCTCCTGTTGGAGCTCTGCGCAGAACAGAGGCTTGTCATTACAAACACCCTTTTTCAGCAGAGGGACAGCCTTAAGACCACCTGGATGCATCCCCGATCCAAACACTGGCACCTCCTGGACTACGTCCTGGTGCGAGAAAGAGACAAACACGATGTGCTCCACACCAGGGTCATGCCCAGCACGGAATGCCACACTGACCACTGGCTGGTTCGCTGCAAGCTCAACCTTCACTTCAAGCCAAAGTCCAGGAACAGTAAAGCCCCCAGAAAGAGGTTCAATGTTGGAAACTTGCAGTCAGACGAAGTGAGAGGAAACTTCCAGGCAAACCTCAAAGTAAAGCTCGAGGATGCAATCCGCCTCACGGACTCGTCCCCTGAAACCCTCTGGGATCAGCTGAAGACTGCCATACTGCAATCCACTGAAGAGATACTGGGCTTCTCCTCCAGCAAAAACAAGGTCTGGTTCGACGAAAACAGCCAGGAAATCCAGGAGCTGCTGGCAAATGAGCGAGCTGCCCACCAGGCTCACCTTGCAAAGCCATCCTGGCCAGAGAAGAAACGAGCCTTCCGTCGCGCATGCAGCCATCTTCAGCGCAAACTCTGGGAGATCCAAAATGAGTAGTGGACTAGCCTCGCCAAACGAACCCAGCTCAGCGCGGACATTGGCGACTTCAGGGGTTTTTACGAGGCTCTAAAGGCTGTGTACGGCCTCTCACCCCAAGTCCAAAGCCCGCTGCGCAGCTCAGATGGCAAAGTCCTCCTCAGCGACAAGATCTCCATCCTCAACCGATGGTCAGAACACTTCCAATCTCTTTTCAGTACCAACCGCTCAGTCCAAGAATCCGCCCTGCTCTAGCTCCCTCAACAGCCCTTAAGGCTAGAGCTGGATGAGGTCCTTACCCGGGAAGAGACATATAAGACAATTGAACAACTGAAAAGTGGCAAAGCAGCAGGTATGGATGGAATACCCCCAGAGGTCTGGAAGGCTGGCAGCAAAACTCTGCATGCTAAACTGCATGAGTTTTTCAAGCTCTGCTGGGACCAAGGAAAGCTGCCTCAGGACCTTCGTGATGCCATCATAATCACCCTGTACAAAAACAAAGGCGAGAAATCAGACTGCTCAAACTACAGGGGAATCACGCTGCTCTCCATTGCAGGCAAAATCTTCGCTAGGATTCTCCTAAGTAGAATAATACCTAGTGTCGCCGAAAATGTTCTCCCAGAATCACAGTGCAGCTTTCGTGCAAACAGAGGAACTACTGACATGGTCTTTGCCCTCAAGACAGCTCCAAGAAAAGTGCAGAGAACAAAACAAAGGACTCTACATCACCTTTGTTGACCTCACCAAAGCCTTCGACACCATGAGTAGGAAAGGGCTTTGGCAAATACTAGAGCACCTTGGATACCCCCCAAAGTTCCTCAACATGGTTATCCAACTGCACGAAAACCAACAAGGTCGGGTCAGATACAGCAATGTGCTCTCTGAACCCTTCTCCATTAGCAATGGCGTGAAGCAAGGCTGCGTTCTCGCACCAATCCTCTTTTCAATTTTCTTCAGCATGATGCTGAAACAAGCCATGAAAGACCTCAACAATGAAGACGCTGTTTACATCCGGTACCGCACGGATGGCAGTCTCTTCCATCTGAGGCGCCTGCAAGCTCACACCAAGACACAAGAGCAACTCGTCCGTGAACTACTCTTTGCAGACGATGCCGCTTTAGTTGCCCATTCTGAGCCAGCTCTTCAGCGCTTGATGTCCTGTTTTGCAGAAACTGCCAAAATGTTTGGCCTGGAAGTAAGCCTGAAGAAAACTGAGGTCCTCCATCAGCCAGCTCCCCACTATGACTACCAGCACCCCACATCTCCATCGGGCACACAAAACTCAAAACGGTCAACCAGTTTACCTATCTCGGCTGCAACATTTCATCGGATGCAAGGATTGACAATGAGATAGACAACAGACTCGCCAAGGCAAATAGCGCCTTTGGAAGGCTACACAAAAGAGTCTGGAAAAACAACCAACTGAAAAACCTCACAAAGATTAGCATATACAGAGCCGTTGTCATACCCACACTCCTGTTCGGCTCCGAATCATGGGTCCTCTACCGGCATCACCTACGGCTCCTAGAAAGCTTCCACCAGCGTTGTCTCTGCTCCATCCTCAGCATTCATTGGAACGACTTTATCACCAACATCGAAGTACTCGAGATGGCAGAGTCCGACAGCATCGAATCCACACTGCTGAAGATCCAACTGCGCTGGGTAGGTCACGTCTCCAGAATGGAGGACCATCGCCTACCCAAGATCGTATTATATGGCGAGCTCTCCACTGGCCACTGAGACAGAGGTGCATCAAAGGAGAGGTACAAGGACTGCCTAAAGAAATCTCTTGGTGCCTACCACATTGACCACTGCCAGTGGGCTGATATCGCCTCAAACTGTGCATCTTGGTGCCTCACAGTTCGGCGGGCAGCAACCTCCTTTGAAGAAGACCGCAGAGCCCACCTCACTGACAAAAGACAAAGGAGGAAAAACCCAGCACCCAACCCCAACCCACCAATTTTCCCTTGCAACCTCTCCAACCGTGTCTGCCTGTCCCGCATCGGACTTGTCAGCGACAAACGAGCCTGCAGCTGACGTGGACATTACCCCTCCATAAATCTTCGTCCGCGAAGCCAAGCCAAAGAAGAAAGAGCATTCATTGTCCCTTTTAATTTAATTCAGCCAGTTTACTATTTCAATTTTTCTTTCAAGTACCTCTTTGGCTGCAGCAAGTAAGAATATAGAACCATACAACCATAGAACATTACAGCACAGACAACAGACCCTTCAGTCCTTCTCATCTGTCTAAATCTATTATTCCCCCTTTTCCCATTGACCAGCACCCTACCCATATTCTTCCAAACCTCTCCCATCCGTATACATACCCAAATTTTTCTTGAATGTTAAAATTGAGCCCACAGCTGTCAGCTCGTTCCATGCTCCCACAACTGTGTGAAAAAATTCCCCCTAATGTTCCCCCTTATCTTCTCCCCTTTCACTGTTAACACATGTCCTCTGATTTGTATCTCACTAAACCTCAGTGGAGAAAAAAAACCTACTTGCATTTATCTATATCCATCATAATTTGGTGCACCTCTATCAAATCTCCCCTCATTCTTCTACGCTCCAGGGAATAAAGTCCTAACCTGTTTAACCCTTCCCTGTAATTCAGTTCCTGAAGTCCTGGCAACATCCCAGGAAATATTTTCTGCACTCTTTCAACTTTACTGATATATTTCCTGTAACTACATTTGCAAACAATGCTCCAAATGTAGCCACACCAATATCAGGCATATGTATGCTGTACAAAAGATATGACAATAAGCTCATCATTATTATTAAATGATGTACAATTCTATTTGCACAATATACAAGATGATGTAACCATCCTGGACCCTCTGGCCTACCAGATTTCCTTTCCCACTTCTGTAAAGACAGACCAAGTGGACAAATGAAGGAAAGACAATTTAATGCTTTAGGTACATTGCCTCTGAAGGTCTGATTCAACACTGGTGTGGGTTAGCCATGCAATTTGTTTAATAAGAGTTTTGAGGCATGTATTCAAACAATTCTTTTGTGGAATTAAGTGTTTCTAATATGAAGGGAGATTCAGATGGATTTGTACCTACTGGAGTTTAAAGCATGAGGAGTGATCTCATTGTCATTCTGAGAGGGTTTGAAAAATCAAACAAATTACAATAGTTGGAAATCTGAAATAAAACATAAAATATGGGAAACACTCAACAGATCAGAGATTGAGTGAGTCGAAATAATTGGTGACAGGAAGTTCAAGCTTTGACATACAGAGCAAAGATGCTTGAGGAAACAGTCGTCTAATTTCAACTCCCCTAATCATTCCTCCAATGACATATATGTGTCCTTGGCCTTGTCCATTGTCAGGTCAAAGCCAAATGAAAACTTGAGGAGCCACACATCATATTCTCCCAGACAACCCTATGGCATGAACACTGATGTATACTTCCATCAATGTTCTTCTGATCTGGCCAGGCGAGCAGATTAATGAAGAAACTGGGACTGTGGCAGAATTATTCTACTTCTCAGTTTCTGTTAGGCAGCATGGTAAAAATTAGTAGTAGAATTCAATTTTTATTACTCAAAATTGGAGCTAAACCTGGTTCATTGAAACTTGCTTCATTATTGGATCCACCCAGTAATGGCTATGAAAGTGTCAAAATGAAGAATAGCCCTGGAGTCAGTGAAAGCAGGGAAGCAAGATGACTCAATAGTGGGTCATATGACAAAAGACTTAGGATCAGAAATGACCATGAGCCAGATGATCAGTATTGAGCTAGATGATCAGTATTGGACCTGGAGGATCAGCCACTCTGGTAGGACAGAAACTCTAGAGTTGCATCTGTGGCTAGACAAGGGTAACCTCAGAGAGGGGCATTAAGATCCATTAAGGCAAGAAAAAGTGCTTGAGAGAGCTTAATGAGAGACCTCACAATGACCACTTCTTTTTAAAAAGTAGGTCAAATCTGTTGAATGAACCCCAGTGGCAGGATCACCCCCATAGCCTACAGTGTACCAATAACCCAACCACAAGGGAAGCTCAAACAATTGTAGACCCAGAAACAACTAGGTGTCCCAAGTGTAACTAGCCAAAACCAGCAACAGAAAGGAAGATCGATAGAAATATTGTGGTCCAAGTCCTGCAAGAGACAAGAATGGAAATCCATCAACACAGATCTTGTTCATTTACTAAAGGGGATTAAGGGATCTGTGGAAAAAAAACTGGAAAAGATGGGAAATATCATATACAGCGATAAAGTGGAGAGATTTTGAGTGAGGGAAAAGAGAAAGAGGAAACAGATCGAACTAATAAATCACAAAAATCTAGTCAGAAGTAAATCACTGAAAGAAGGGAAAAATAGAAGGAACTAAATCATCTCAAATCTAGAAGGCAACAGGAAATCGAGAGGCTCATAAGAGAAAGATGGCAACTGAGGAAACAATGGAGGAAGGCATCAGAGGAGGAAAAGGGAGGAATCATTGTGTTACAGGAAGAGATAAAGAAGCATCTTGCCACTCTGCAAAGAGCAGAGTCCCTGAGAAGGCAGCATTAGAAAGAAAGATCGGGCAAGTGTGAACTTCTACAAAGATCCTTATGTTCATCAAAGGCCTTTTCACTGTAGAAATGAGTGGGACACTCAGAGTGCCAAGAAGGGAATGAGGAAGACCCATGCAAATAGCCTGAGGAATGATCCAATTATCATCCCCCTGACTTGCCACCAATTTATCAACCAGAACTGCTGGACATGAGGCCTCTTACATGGACAGAGGTAAATAACACTATAAAATGGGTGAGAACAGCATCTGCCCCAGGGCCCCATAGAATTTCATACAGGGTTCTACAAGAACACCACTGGCATCTTGAAGTTCATTTGGAACCTGAAGAGAGTGGCATGGGGGACAGGAATCATACCTAATGTATGGCAGAGAGCAGGAGGGATCCTGATTCCTAAAGAGAATAACTCCTCAGCCTTCAGTCCATTCTGACAGATCAGTCTTTGGAATGTAGAAGGAAAGGTTTCCTTCAGTGTTGTGGCTCAATGACTCTACGCACTTGGTGATAATTAAGTTTGTTGAGACATCATCACAGAAGGCAGGAGTTCGGGAATTCTCAGGATGCTTAGAACACATTAGCATCATCTGGCACCAGATACAAACACCCAAGAAGAAAACAAAGACATTCATGCAATATTTTTAGATCTAGCCAATGCCTTTAGATCAGTCCCTCATAAGATGCTCTAGACAGCCTTCAACTTGTCAAGGTTCCAGAGGCCATCACACATTTCATCCAAGCGTATTTTCAGTCTCTCCAGTTCTCCATTACAACACAGGAATACACCACTGCTTGGCAGCACCTGGAAATAGACATAATGGCAGGTACACCATCTCTCCCCTTGCTTTCACCATGGTCATCATCCGTGCATCATGTTGGATGGTAGGGGAGAGACCCTGAAGAGTGGGGTACATCTTCCTCCAATTAGAGCATGCATGGATGACATGACCACATTAACAACAACAAAAGCCTGCACTAAGCATCTCCACAATAAGCTTAGTAACATCAAATGAGCATGAATGGAAATTAAACCAAGCAAATCCTGCAGTATTTCCATGATCAAATGCAGGAGACTAACCTGGAAGGACCTGTGGAATAAAGAGTCAAATAGAACATGCTTTATTACCAGAGCCATAAGCCCCTTTCACACTTGCCAGTGATCCCAGGAATTAACCGCCAATCAGCCTTTAAAGTGTCCAGTGTGAAAGCAAAATCACCTCAACGCTGGCATCAGATGACATCATCTCACATCACAGATTGATGCCTCGACTCCCTAATGCAATCCCTGGAGTCTGCAGACGCCGGTGTTGCATTGAGACAAGTGTGAAACGGATGTTTGCATTGTGGGATTGAAATGACCCAAATTTTTGTGTGAGTGGAGGAATGTGAAGGAAGAAAAGATCAAAATTAAGGTATAAACTTTGCCGTGGGAAAGTCACAGCACTACAAACTTTTTCACGCTATATAAATTGAACGGTATAGCGCTACCAACTTTCCCACCCTGTTCAAAAATTGTCCACAATAGCTATTTATTTTTAGCACTTTCCCATGGTCCCTTATAAAGGTTTATATAGGTTGGCACACCAACAACAGGGGCTGAAGGGCTCATACTGTGCTGTATATAAAGCTTAATTATGTTATAATTAGGCATGATTAATTTTGTTCAAATATAAGATCATAATACATTGATCAGTATTTAAGGCAGGTTCACCATCGCTCAATGCATCATGATGTCACTGGTAGAAGGTAGAACAGTCCTAACCCCAGGGATGGCTCCTTACAAGTGTCGAAGCATTCAGTGTCCCAGTTAGGAGTGGTCAAGTGTGAAAAATCAAACCCTCATTTGTATCCTGGGACACTCAACAGCCAATTTAGTGGGATGAAAGTGTGAAAGTGGCTATATATGATGTCCTTTCCCTCAAACCTAAATCTGTATTTGCACAGTTCCTACAACCAGCAAGCATATTTTGATTTGGTTGAACACCCAAAGCTGATATACCTGGTGACACAATCATGTGCTAAGATGTCTGGGGGTCGAACTAAAAAAAAGATAAATTTGAATGCCCTGCTGTCAAACACCCAGAACCCAAATACCCTCCCATGCCTAATACCTTTCTTTCTGGAGGGAATAAATCACAGGACCCACTCCTCCTCACTTCAAGACATAGGCCAACTAAACACGGCAAAAAACTGGAAATTGCTTGTAGATCTCAGGCAGCGACTTATCTTTCCACCAGGAATTGCCAGCTCCAACCTGAGACTAGATCTGGTACTCTGGTCCAGCTCTCAGCAGATCTTCTTCATTATTAAGCTGATGGTTTCTTGGGAGGGAATCATGAATGAGGCACAGGAACAGAAGACACTATGTTATATTAATCTAGCCACAGAAGTAGAAGAGCGAGGCTGGAAAATGAAGGGGTGCCCAGCTGAAGTCAGATGTAGAGGATTTGTTGCCAAATCTATGACCAAGCTTCTGAGGGAAGTAGGAATCATAGGCAGGCCCTCTGAGAGGCAATTAAATCCCTCTCTGATTCAGCTGAAATAAGCAGTTACAGACTCTGGCTTAAAAGGAAGGATCCTATCTGGGCTCCACATGACTACTAGGAGAAACTGATCAGCCTATGGTGGGTCTGCTTTGGCAGAGGGTGTCTTGTATTTAAAAGGCCGAAACATCCAGTGATACCAGGGAATACAACTGAAGATGGTCTGATACCAGATAATATTCCCTAGTGGTCATCCTCCATTATTGTAATTGAGGCAACTGACCGTATTAACTCTACAGGCCTTTTCACATTGGCTAACTGGTAAATTGGCAGTTCAACGAACCAGTATAAAGTAGCGTTTTTGCCATTCACACTGGACCAATGTTAACTGGTTCTCTGCGCCCTTTTACACTCACCATCTGGCATCCCAGAGAAAAGGGGTGCCTATCCTCTAATCGTGACATCCTGCATAGTCCCTGACCCTTTCACACTGGGCTAACTGGTATGCCGATTCAAAATGGATTGGTGATGGTAAACCCTCCCTAGGTGGTTCATCCCTAGGGTGATCTGACGCCTGCATGCCAGTTTGTGAACGTTCACATTGGCATGTTAACCAGTAGATTGATGGTTAATTACTGGGTCAAAGTGCCAGTGTGAATGTAAGCAATATTGAAAAGTCAGGGATTGTAACGCTTAGTCCTATAAATCAATCAAATCTACAGCTTCTGTAAGTTATGGAAGTCTGATGTTGGCAAGTGCTGCTTTGTGCAAGACTATTAGACTGCTCACCATCCAGCACTACATAGTGATTTGCTGCTCATTGGTAAGCTCTTCCTTGCCACAATATTTTCTTTCTCTCTCACTGATAATAATACTTTCCCAGCAATTTCTCTGCCAGTATTTTACTTGTAATGGCGATGTGACCTGCAATCATATACTGCTTCTGATATAGCACATGATTGCTACTGAGGTAATAGGCTGGATTAGGCTCCAGCTGGACCATGCTCCCCTTCCTATGGTATTCTTGTAGTTGTCTGTGTGTTTCTTACACTTTGGGGTTGATTGACCTGGAGGTTTGGACTGTAAGGTGAAATGTGATGACATTGGACCTCCAGCTTGCTTCTAGCTTCCATGTTTCAATATGCTAATGAGGGTGACAGAGGTGAACTAGCTTGTGCAGAGGATATGATGCCTGTTCTATGTGGGACCACCAGCTAGAGGCAAGTCCCACTATGTTACTCTTTCTCAAGGTAGTAATGAGCATTCCAAGGTACATTTATTCAGGTACCTGTGCTTGGGCTAGTGATATATAAATACTCAGACATCTTTGGTAAATTCAAAGTTCAAATTTATTGTCAGAATACAAGCTTGATATCACATGTAACCCTGAGATTCTCCTTCCCTTGGACCAGGCAGAATTTAGACTTATTGACAACTGTTAACTATACTCAAGAAGAAAGATGTTTGTACAAAAGAGAGAAATTTAAAACTGTGCAAATATTCAGTAATAAATAATGAGCAAAGTACGAGTCCTTAAATAAATCTCTGAGTTTGTTGATTAAGAGTATGATGGTTGAAGGGTGGCAACTGTTCCTGAACCTGGTGGTATGAGTTCTGTGGCACCTATACCTTTTACCCAATGGCAGCAATGAGAACAGAACATGACCTGAGTGGTGTGGGCTCTTGATGATTTCTGCCATCTCTGATGGCGACGTTCCATGCAGATGTTCTTGATGGTGGGGTAAGGTTTGCCTTTTCCAGGGATTTGTGCTCAGTGGTAATGGTGCCCCCAAACCAGATTGTGATGTAGCACACTTTCCACTAAACATCTACAGAAGTTTGCCAAGTTTCCAATTGACATACCAAGCTCTTCAAACTCCTGAACAAGTAGTGGTTCTGATGTGCTTTCTTCACAAAGTATTATGGGTCCAGGAAAGGTCCTCTGAGGTAGTGACTCCCAGGAATTTAAATTTGCTCACCCTCTCCACCTCTGATCTCCCAATGAACACTGGATTGTGCATCTCTAGTTTTCCTTTTACGAAGGTCTTGTGCTTTGTTTTGTTTCACTTCCTGAGAAACATTATTTACACCTTTTTGACCTTCCTTATACTTTATCTGTAGTGTTAAAGTCTAAGTTTCAAAACATTTGTTCAATTTTTTACCCCACATCAAAAGGCTATAGAGGTGATAAAATATTGGACAGAAGGTGTGAGAGGTAGCGAGACAGATAGAGGGGGAGACCATTAGGAAGGGAGGTGGGGAAAATGTATAGGAGTTGGTAAAGAAGCGATGGGATCAGTGAAATCAGATGCTGATAGGGGATCATCTAACATTAGAAAATCAATGTTTATGTTATAAGGTTTAAGGCTGTCCAGAGGAATATGAGGAATATGATTTCATGAAGTTTATGTTTCACCTTGCCCTGAGACCAAGGACAGGCATGTCTCTGTAGGAATGGTTTGGGGAAATTAAAAAATGTTTGGCTAGAGGAAGCTCAAGTTTTGACCCATAAAAAGAGCATAGATAATGTTGCTTGAGTTGTACAGTGGATTGCTTAAGGTATTTTCTGGATTGTAAATCTGTAAAGTAATGTGACAGAGACAGTAGATCACTAAGATTGGTCCAGATTTTGTTGCAGCAGAACGATTAACTTGATTTGTTCACTCTTCAGTTCAAATCACTTTGATCAAGTGTACCTTGATGTAACAAGGATGTGAAACAAAGGGATGGATACATGTGTAATAAAAGAGATTGAACTCCAAGTGATTCTTGTCTGCCTACATATTCCCTAATGAATGTTGCATTTCCCCTTTTGTGGTCTGGGTTAAAGAATAATGTCTTCTTGCTTGTCAAGGTTAGGAACTTGAATGAACTTGGAGACTCATGGCTCTTAAAATTTTATTTTCTGCCCACAATCCAGACTCTGCAATGAAGTGATTATAGACGCTATTCTGTTGTTCTGGAATGTTCTTTTTTTAACTAAAGTTGCAATGATTTTTTTTAAAACAGAACTGCCTGCTTTTGAAAAAAATTCTGAATGATAGATCTTTAATTTACTTGGTTTTGGGGCAGAATATTATTTGCATGTGATTTTGTCATAACAAAATACAAAATGATATGCAATTCTCTTTGTTCTTGGCTGCTTCTAGTTATATATTTACAAGCAACATCAATTCAGGAAATAAATTACAGACTTTTGAGTTTCTAATCAAGTTATAATGTGTATTAAGAATAGTTTAGGCTTAAACATTGTGAATAATTGGTTGGTCTCAATTTCATATTTCGATTCCCTTACCAGCCTCTCTGGTGAGGACATGCATTTTTTAGATGATGTTAATATTTCAAAGTCCAGGCTGTTTCCTCTCTATCAATACATAATTCATCACCTTACTTGGAAAGCTAATGGATTCAAGAAGTAACTGTAACACTGAAAGTTGGGCTGATGCCAAGAGCTAGTCTGCATAGTGACATCACTTTATTCAACGATGGCTTTTTACAGCGGACATTAATTTATATTGATTGTTGTAAAATGTGAGGAATATCAAAGACAAGAAAGAGCACACAAAAGAGCTGGAGGAATTCAGCAGGTCATGGAACATCCCTGGAAAGGAATCGATAAATCTCAAGGAAGATCCAATTTTTGCAGGTTTGATCATTTTAATTTTTATCCAGCTGTAGGTCAGTGGGTCTTGGCAGAATAATAGTTCAGCACATGGCCGAAGGGCCTGTTTCTGTGTGGTAGTGTTCCATGGTTCTGTGTGATCATTTTTGTGCTGAGTTGAAATATTGGTTCAGTTCATTGCAACTTTAGCATATGACAGGTGTAACGTTTACAATGAACCACTATTTTAAATTCCAAGATACTTTATAATGTTTTTCATTATGAGTTGTCCCCAATTAATACATTTCAATGTGTGCACACATTTAGTCCAAAGACAAAAGAGATGACAGCAAGAGATAAGAACAAAGACGAATGTAGCCTAAAACCATATAACCATTTACAGCACAGAAGGGCCAGTTCAGCCCTTCTAGTCCATGCCGAACAATTGCTTTTACCTAGTTTCATTGGCCCACATTTGACCCATAACCCTCTAGACCTCTCCCGTCCATATACCTAATCCAACTTTTCCTTAAATACTAACATCGATCTCGCTTCTACCATCACTGCCGGAAGTTCATTCCATACCCCCACCACCCTCTCCATGAAGAAATTCCCCCTCATGTTTCCCCTAAACTTTTCCCCTTTTACTCTCAATCCATGCCCTCTTGTTTGTATCTCCCCCACTCTCAATGGAAAAAGCCTGTCCACATTGACTCTATCTGTTCCCCTTATAATTTTGAATACCTCGATCAAATCACCCCTCAATCGTCTACGCTCCAGAGAATAAAGTCCCAGCCTGCTCAACCTTTCCCTATAATTCAAACCCTGAAACCAGGGAAACATTCTTGTAAATCTCCTCTGTACTCTCTTATATCCTTCCTGTAATTCGGCGACCAAAACTGCACACAATATTCCAAATTTGGCCTCACCAATGCCTTATACAACTTCAACATAACATCCCAACTCTTGTATTCAATACTCTGATTTATGAAAGCCAACATACTAAATACCTTCTTTACCACCCTATCTACATGTGATTCAACTTTCAAGGAATTATGTACCACGACGCCTAAATCCTTTTGCTCCACTACACTCCTCAATTGGCTACCATTTAACATGTATGACCTATTTTGATTAGTCCTACCAAAATGCAGCACCTCACATTTATTGGTATTAAACTCCATCTGCCATCTTTCAGCCCAGTCTTCTAACTGTCCTATATCACTTTGTAAGCTTTGATAATCTACCCTACGTCCACAACACCGCTAACCTTTGTATCATCTGCAAATGTACTAATCCAATCTGCCACCCTATCATCTGGATTATTAATATATATGACAGAGGACCCAGTACCGATCCCTGAGGCACTCCACTCATTACTGGCTTCCAATTTGACAAACAATTTTCCACCACTACTCTCTGGCATCTCCCATCCAACCATTGTTGAATCCATTTCACTACTTCATCATTAATACCTAATGTTTCCACCTTCTTTACTAACATTGGACATATTACCCCAGAAAATGTTAGAAATGTGCAGGAATTATGTACTGACAGGTTCACCTGATAAAACTTTCCAAATGGAAAGGTGATTTTTCAGTGGAAATGTCGATCAATTTGTCATCCATCTCCGTAGTATTTTAAAGCAACTTTTAACGTTGATTTTAAAATTTCAAATCTATTCTAATCCTGAAAATTATTGGCAAAGAATATAATCTTACAATTTGGAATTGTTTTGCTGGTGAGGACATCAAAATACATTAAGTTGATGAAATTCTATGCCTGGGTTCTTTAATTCCTACTGTGATAATAAAAAGTGAAAATAAACACATTAGACACCACACAATTTTTAGAAGGAAATTGTAGACAGTTTATTAACATCTTACTGACTGTTATAATATATGGCAATGCCTTGCATTTCTAAATTTAAAGATTGCATTTTTACTAATTTTTCATACTAGGGAGGGGATGTGAATATTAAATGTTTGTGGGCAAGAATTTGGGTTGATCAGTTGTTTTCCTGTTCTGCTTTAGAATTTAAGTTGTACTAATCAGGAGAGAGAGACCCATTTTGATTTGAACCAATTGTTCAAGTTTATGAAAAGATATGTTTGATGGATTAGATTTTTTTTTTTGGATGATCTCCTGATGTCCCCAAGCCATTATGATCATTCTTCAGAGGCTGGTGGAGAAGTTGTCCTTGCTGGGGCTCAATAGCCCTCTCTAACTGGATCCTGGACTTCATCATGGAAAGACCACAGTCCATCTGGGTCAATAACAGAACATTGAGCACCGCCACGCTGAGCACTGGAGTTCCTCAGGACGGTGTGGTCAGTCCGCTCCTCTACATGCTACTGATCCACAACTGGATGGCCAGATCCAGCTTCAACAGCGTCATCAAGCTTACAGATGACATGACAGTAGTTGGCCTCATCAGCAACAATGCAGAGTCTCCATGGGTGGGGGGGGGGGGGGGGGGGGGGCAACTGCCCTCCCAAATTCAGGCAAAATAGTGGGAAAATTCAGGAAAAACAAGAAGAAAAAAAAAATCGGATGGATAAAGCAAAAAGATAAACAAATTAACAATAACAGTGGCCCCATTTCACCATGTCCTGGGTCTGGGCACCTTTATGCCTGGGGTGTTGCACATCTCACCTCCAATCCAGGGTGCGGACATGGGCCATGGCCTCCTCTGGGAATTGGCTCACTGCTGGGGAAATGACACTCAGGGTCAGTGTTCAGGTTCAGTGTTGTCAGTTGCATATGACTGCGACCGCCCTGTCACAGGTCTGCTGCTGACAGACGGCATGATTTGTTGTGAACTTCCCATATCTCTGTGTGTTGATGTCAGAAGATCTGTATAGTATCACTCAGTGTCATTACCATAGCAATGGGCCTTCCCCTGGATGATGAAGTGGCCCGGGCCTAGGGATGGATGTGAGTCTTGGCCTCAGACAGAATGGTCGAGGATGGCCCTCCTGCACCCAGTGCCTGTGCTGGCAGCCAATTTGCAGAGGAAGCAGCGGCCTGTGTCTGGGCTTGGAGGTGAGATGCAAGGAGGCCCGTGTAAAATTTTGGGTACATCAACCCCTCTTCCCCCCCATTAACCAAAGAGTCCCCTTGCACCCATGTGAGACACACTACAGAGAAGAGATGGAAAATTTCATGAAATGGTGCAAGAGTAACAACCTGAGTCTCAACATGGACAAGATAAAGGAGATGATTGTGGACTTCAGGAGGACCAAGAATGACCACCCTACACATCCGCACTTCCTGAGCAGACTGAACGGACAAGGCTACCGGCCACCATTACATCAACCTTCAAAAGAAGCTCTATTGGGACCCTCCTGGCCAGCTGCATCATAGTGTGGTATGCTGCAGAGAAATGAATTGGAGGTCAATCCACAGGACTATAAGAGTGGCAGAGAGGATCATGGGAGTCTCCCTCCCTCCCATTGACGTGATCTATTGGGATCTTTTTCTGAAGTAGGTGCACAAAATCTTCGAGAATCTCTTCCACCCTGCATGTGGCATCTTTCATCTGCTCCCATTGGGGAAAATATACAGGAATATCAGTGCCAACACCACCTGGCTGAGGAACTGCTTCTTCCCACAAGCAGTGAGAATGCTGGACAACCAAAGGAACTGCTCACACCAACCATCAGAGACTATCATATTTATTTATTTGTATTGATGAAATACTTGTCCTGCATATGTTTTGTTTGGCTGTTATGTCTGGTTGTGTGTCTGCATGTTTTGCACCAAGAACTGGAGAACACTGTATGATTGGATTGTTCTTGTATAATCAGATGCCAATAAACTTGATGACTTTACTTAAAGGACAAAGTACACAACAGAAGCATTTTCTGTATTTAGGACATTGATTAAAATGAGTATTTAATTCTGTAATACCTATGGATCATGTGGTATCTGAAAGTAATAAAAAACATTGAAAGATGTTGCTGATCATAACCAAGATAATTGATCAGTTGTTTTCCTGTTCTGGTAGATGGTACACCATCAATAATCACAAATGACTGAAGTTGTGAAACTGACAGCCTTTTATTAACTATAGACTGGAACAGCCATCAACCCCATTGACTGATCAAGGCAGAGTGGAATGGGGGGGGGGGGGGGCATGCAAAGGATTATGGGTAGGATCAGTCCCGGGTGGCATGTCAAGGCAGCAGCAGCCAATCTTAGGTTTCCCACAGTAGAGTTCGGTGAAGAAGAGCTCAAATAAAGGACTGGCACACCTTTCCATGCTCACTCATGAGAGGAGACCTGATCTTGGGAACTAATGGGAATCTCTTCAACCTCAAGAACCAAGGGCATGTGATCTTTAATGGGCAATCTGAAATAAGCAGATGACCCTTGGACTTGTACATACTTGGAAACTGAACTCCATACCATTGATGACTTGTTCATTAAGTATGCAAGAGGATGATCCTAACACTCAACATAAGAAATCAAATGTCCATCACCAACCGGACCCTGCTGCACCGCACAGCCTCTCGATAACATAGATCTATTTTGATTCTGGAAAACATGGACCACTTCCCACCTCTTGAAAAAGGCAAATATGAATGGTGAAATTCACAACTATCTTCAGTCTTTGGTCTGCCGCAATAGCATGGATCTACCAATGGCTACCCATTTCACTTCCCCATCCCATTTCTTTGTTGACGTGTCATCCATGTTATGATGCACTACCAGGCTGAGACCACCCACAAAATGGAGGAAGAATGCCTCATCTTCAAATTAGGGCATGAAGAAGACACACCAACGCTTCTATTTTCTAAGGAGGCTGAACCGTTTCAGTGTGTTGTAAAATATTCTTTTGAACTTCTACAGGTCCACTGTGGAAAGTATACTGACTGGTTCCATTATGGCCTGGTTTGGAAACCCAAGTGCGCAGGAATATTGAAGGCTGCAGAAAATAGCCAAGTAAATCATACATACGTACATACATACAACGCTAACAGCACAGTACAAGTCCTTCGGCCCTCAATGATGTGCCGACCCATATATTCCTCAGAAAAGTACTAAATCCTTCCTACCTTGTAACCTTCTATTTTTCTCCCATCCATGTGCATTGTATAACTTTGAGAACATATTCTTGTAATCCCTTTTTACTTTTATTAAACATCTTTCACTCCCAGTAGGGTGGAATTCAACATAAAGCCTTGTTTTCTCCCTGGGGCAATGCAGGATCAAGAGAAATTGCCCTAATTTGTTGCTCCTTGGGCAACAAATGTGCGCTACTCTGTTTGTTATAAATGGTGACATTATAAATACATTTATGATTTTTGTAACAGCACTTTCATGACTCTATATTGCTACCTATTTAGTATCACTTACAAATTTTACTGCTTCTGATTGAAATCCATAATTTATCCTAAGCATACTTATTGTAAACTACCATTATGATTGGCTACTGCTGGCTGGACACGCTTCCCAAGACTGATGCTACCCATGACCCCTTGCATGCTCCCCAGTCTTCCTGCCATGATCAGTCAATAAAGTTGGTTAGTGTCTCAGTCTATAGTTAATAAAAGTCAATCAATTGCACAACCTCAGTATTTTGTGGTAATTGATGGTGCATCAATATTTTATCCCCTTGAATAGGCCTGAACCATTGATTATATATCTTTACCTCTTATAGCCAGTGCGAGACTTGTTGAGTTCTTCCGGCATTTCTGTTTTCACTACAATCACAGCTTCTGGAGACTTTCGTGTTTCACTTTATCACATTGTTACAGAGACTGGTGCAGAGATGATTGGTTATTCAAATCCTCACAATATAGTGCAGGTGTATTTTCCCCTCTTCATGAGGCTCGGTGAAAAGCACAGCATGAAAGCTCTCTACCAAATGGTGACAGCACCACCTTGTGTACAAATGGTAAAACAGCAGGATTGTGCCAATCGAACCTGCAATAATGTTCGGATGGAAGACAAACATCTGCTGAAACAAATCTTCTACACCCACCTTAAAGAAGGCAAACTTAAGAAGTGGACAACAGAAGAAATTTAAAGACGTCTTAAAATCCAACCTTAAGAAATGTTACATCCACATCGATAATTGGGAAACCAATGCCAAGGACCGGAAAATCTGGCAAACCCTCATCCAAGAAGGAGTAGCAGCTTTAGAAGTCAACAGATGAGCACAACTAGAAGAAAAGAGAAGTAAATGGAAAGAGAGGCTGTTATATTTGAGGCCTCCCCCCATTATAAATAACAACAGCCACAACGTCAGTGCAGACTAATTCAATGCCATACTAATTATATTCTACAAGCATTACTATGAAGTGTTCGGTATAAATCAGTTCTCCACATCATCATGTACATATAATGGTGTCATATCCAACACTCTTTCCCCTCCCCTACCCAGTATACATAGTCTTTGAAATGTTCCAGTGGGTGTGTGGTTGGTTTGGATCTACAGAGAGGGATGTTATCGGTTGGGGCACTTTGTTGTTGTAAAGGAGCTCCGGGCATGATCTGTTCCAGTTCATCGGTCAGGATATAACTGGACGGTGGAGAAGATGATCTTGGCAGTCTTTTTGGAGTTGGGGTGTGAAGACCCAGTGGGCTGCTCACCTTATCTCTGGTTTCAGGTGCTTTTCTTGATGGTATCTCCTCAATTGGTGGTGTCAGCCCATCTTCGTGTCCATTGACGAGTGGTGAAGACACTTTTACTGGTAATCGGGTTTGCCCCTCGCTGAACACATTGTCCTTTCCTGCTTTGAGTGTCATTGCGTCGTCCATTGGACAGTTCATCGATGTGTCTTTTCCATATTATATCCCCCACAAGGATGTGATAAGAGTATGGGCTGAGTTTTTTCAGGACTACTCCCTGCACCATGGAGCTTTGTGGATGCGGTAGTTTTGCACCAACACTGGTTCCCCCACTTCAATCGATCTTGAGTTTCTCTTAGTGTAAGCTGTCTGTTGCAGTCTGAGGTTGAAATTTGGGCGTATTGCTGACAGTCTGGTCCTTAGATTTCTCCCGAACATCAGCTCTGCCAGTGCTCTTTTGGTGGTTGTGTGGGGTGTTTTCTGGTAACCCTCAGCGATTTTAAGGGACAACAACGTGACCGACTTTCGTCTCATTTTCATGGCTTTCTTCAAGGTTTGTATGAAATGTTCTGCTTCTCCATTTGTACTGGGATGGTACGGTGCAGACAGTATGTGGTGCATGTTACTGATGTGCATGAAAGCTTTAAATTCTGCTGATACCAATTGTGGGCCATTGTCGGAGATGAGTTCAATGAGTAATCCATATGATGTGAAAACTCCTGAGCTTTTCAATGGTCTGACCCGCAGTCGTGTTTCTCATGCAGATTATAATTGGCCATCTTGAGTGCACGTCGACTATAATCAGGAAATTCTTTTCCATGAATGGCCCCGCAAAGTTTATGTGGACCTGGTGCCATGGTTGTGATGGCCATTCCCATGGGTTTGCTTCTGCCTGAGGTGCTTTGGGTTGTACTCCTGGCATGTACTCCACCTTTTAACTGTGTGCTTGATCTCTTCCTCTATGGAAGGCCACCAGACGTGTATCCTGGCTAGTGCTTCCATATGCACTATCCCTGGGTGGTTATTGTGTAGTTCGGCCAGGACATCTTGCTGCCACTTCTTGGGAATGACAGTCCCGTTTCCCCATAGTGGGCATACTTCTTCAATGGACAGTTCACCATGCCTGGTGTAATAGGGTTTCATTTCCTCCGACATTTTCTGATCTTCTGGCCAGCCATTGTTTGTGAAATAGAATACTCTGGTCAGTATTATATCTTTCTGGGTTTCCTTACAGATCCCCTTTGCCGTTATTGGAAGTTGATTCAGTTGACTTTGATTTATTTCTGTTGCTTCTGGTGTCCATTTTATGATTGTTTCGTTCTGCTCCATATCTGGGAGAGGTCAGCGGGAGAGGGCATCTGCATGGTTATTCTCTAGCGCTGAATTCGGGCTGCCGCCACCATCTGCATTCCTTTTATTGATCCCAATATTGGACTCAGTGGTTTGTTGTCTGTCACCAATGTAAACATGCGTCCGTACAAGTATTGGTGAAATCTTTTTACTCCGAAGATGATGGCTGGTCCTTTTCTTTCCAATTGAGCATAGTTCCACTCACATGCAGTTAGTGATCGGAAGGCATATGCCACGGGTTGTTCTCCCTTATCAGTTTTCTGTGACAGTACAGCTCCCAATCCAATCCCATGGCGACGCATCTACTGCCAGTGTTAGTTCTTTGTCTGGATGGTAATGAATTAAGACATGGTTATTGCTTGTTAAAATTGTTTTTAGTTCATCAACAGCTTATTTGGTTTCTGTGTTCCAGTACCATTTCTGATTCTTCTAAAGTAGTTTATTCAGGGGATGATGTAACAGAGGCCACAACAACCAAAGCCTGATCTGCCATCTGGAACTACCTGTCCTGAATATAGAAGATCTTTCAAAGCCAAGATTGGACGTAAACCACTTGAGAGCCCATAAATAGATCAATGGAACAAAGTCCATCATCCTCAACTAAATCTGAGTGCATTTCCATATATTGGTTGCATCCTTCTCCTTGGGCAGTGATTGATGCTGAATTGACTATTCACAACCATTCTGCACTATTTGATCCTGTGGCCTTATCCTCTGTAATATAAGGACCACTTAATTGTCCACTGTCCATTTTTTGTTCCTTTGTCAGCACACGCAGACTTGAAGGCCATATTTGTTGACTTTGATCCCTCTGGATATTCCAGGCAGATAAACTTACCATTTAACTTGAATAAAGAAGCTCATCCAAAAATGTACTGGGTGTGTTCAATCACCTCCCCCCCCCCCCCAGATATGTTCTCTACTCCAAGGCTCAAGAGTCTGAAAGCCTGTACCAACAGGCTTAAAGATAGTTTCTTCCCTGCAGCCAGGAGGCACTTGAATCAACTCCACAACAGTGCTGTCATGCTACCTTTGTTGTTCAGTAAAGATTTTTAAAAAATCTTGACCCTATCTTCAGTAAATCGTGCTCCTCTACTTAAACGGTTAGGCTGTTCACAGAAGAACCTTTCTTACTGTACCAAGTATAATGTGGCAAATGGACCTAAACTTGCACAAATTCTGTTCACACATTTCCCTCACTGACCTAAATTGGCTCTTGATTGAGTAATATCATTGAAAAAAAATCATATTAGCGGGTTTGTCTGTCCCTATTTCTGAAACCACCTTCAGCCTCTTGAAGTCCCTTCACTCTTCCAGTGGTAGCTTCTTGTTATTCCTAATTTACCCAGCTTTGTTCATTGGCTCTGTCTCCTTTTGCTGATTTGGAAATGTCTTTGCATTGGAAAAATGCATAGGCTTGAGCAAAAGTCAAATTCATCCTGTCTACTATAAATACAGAGAGTGTTCAAAATATTTACCTGATCAGGGGCTTCTGTGGGGAAAAAAGGGTTAATGTTTCTGCTTGAGCTATTGTCAAAACTAGAAAAAAGTTCGACACAAGGCACATCTTACATTGTCCCAGATTATGATGGTTCATTCTGTTACAAGCCCAGAGGACCCCTAAACCCAGCAGCAATAGATATTCACCAAGACAAGTGGTTACTTAAACAAAAGTTGCTTTTAATTATCTTTAAACATGAAAATAGAATCACACTTTAATTTATCAGTATTGACTTACTTAACCCCCTTCTAATTCTAAGTGCACGTGTTTGTAATGTGTATGTAAGTTCAGAAAAGTTCTTTGGTTCACAGTTCAATCTCACTTCTCATTCCTCTAAGTTCACTGGTTGCAGGCAATTCTTAAACTGTGCACAGAATTGAACATTTATAAAGTTCACCAGGCTTTGGTGCTTGAAAGGTAAATGGTTACCACTCAGAAAGGTTCTTGTTGGTTTAGAGAGAGAGATTTGTTGTTCCATGACATCCACAACTGATTCCTTTTTAATCAGCCACTCCAGTGTCTTGCTGTCAAAACGTGCCCCCTTCAGGCTTCTCCAGATGATAACCTCTTTCTTTCAGGTCACCACAGAGTTTCTTTTTCTTTCTCTTATTCCAAGTGAAACATTAGACAGCCAGTCCTCTCCTCTTTCATGAACCACAAGGGCTTTGACCAGACTGAACTAAGAACCCATCTTCTAAATGGGGTTTTCCACAAGCTTGCCAGCTTGTCTTGTTCCAGTTCCAGCTGCTGTTGCTGGCTGCAACATTGTAGAACTGATCTCTGTGTCTTTCCCCCCTCCCCCCTCTCTCTCTCTCTCAGAGAGAAAAAAAGCCTATTTGACTCTCTCTGCTTGCAAAACCACATGCCCTTCTTAGAACAGCTCCAGACATCCTGCGGCTCTGACCAGATCTTTTTGTAATCAACAATCCATTAGTGAAGTCTCTTGAGTACTCCCCAAAGCTCTTGCAAAAGCTGTGGAGCCGATATGTCTAGCATTAGCAGAGCTCCAGTATTTCAAATAAGATCTATTTTGAAGTGTTTGCATGTGACTTATTCCAACAAACCTTTCCCAATTTATCTCCTAAAAACATATCTATATATTCTGTCACAATTCCTATTGATCAACCTGCTTACCCATGAGGAGAGGGACTACTGTGTATGAATCTGTGTGCTTGATTGGTCCTTGTGTGCAGCTGAGAGAAATGACATTTCAGGTAACAGTCAAACTTTTGAAATTAAACATTGTCTTTAAGTTGAATTTCAATAAATTAAAATCTTGGGGTTCAATTCAATAAGATAAACTGATACAGTTTAAAAAAAAAGTCAATCTCATTAACCAAGCAATCTCAGCAAAGAAAACAGTAACTAAAATGAAATTCTTTTGCTGAACATATTTTGAACACGCTTGTATTATGTATGCTGTTAAATATTCATAATAAATTTTTGTAGAAGCTACTTTATCTCACAGCATGGTAGATGCATATGTTAATTTTCTCCTGTCTGCAGCAGGTACAGTGATTTTGCAATAAATCTAAGTAAATTACCTGTTTATCAGCTAAATAGTTATGTGCAGGTTGGTATTGAAAAACAAGAGATAAACCACTTTTTCTTCATTATTAATGAATTAATTGATTCAGTGCTATATAACCTGGTATATTAAAAAAAATCACTTATGTCCAGGTCACATTTGAGAAAGTTTATTAATTATAAATAAATAATACTTGACTTAACCCCCCACCCCCCAAATTCCTCCCCTCCCCATTTAGGAAAGCACTGGAATCAGCAAAGACAGTGGGATTGAAGACCTTATCCAGAATTAGTAATGTCTCTAACTGTTTGAGTAAAGACACAATGCTGGAAATTACTAGGTTACATGGAAAATCATCCAAGTAACCCATGTTCACAAAAAGCAGGACAAATTGAGTGTATTTAATTATGGCCCAGTCATCTGAACTCAGTTATCAACATTAACAGACCTATCAAGTGGTGCTTACTCTCCAAAAGATGCTTGTTGATGTCCAATTTGGATTTCACTCAACCCTTGACTTATTCGTATTATTTAACTGAGGCGTCATCAAAGTGCTCTGATCAAACTGAAATCATTGGGAAAAGGGCAAACACACTGCTGCATGGACATGAGTGTATATCAGATGAAGAAAGATGACTGTGGTTGTTGGAAATTGATCACCCAGCCCAGGTTTTCCTTAGGGAAGTGTCCTCAGTCGTCGTCCCCTCTCTTCCCCCCTCTCTCTTCCCCCCCTCTCTTCCTCGTCCCTTTCTCTCTCTCTCTCTCTCTCTCCCCCCTTACTCTTTTCCCCCCTCTCTCACTTCCTCCTCTCTCTCTTCCCCCCCTCTCTCTTCCCCATCAAAATTTTCCATTTTCAAAATATATAAATATATATGTATGTAACTTTCTTTTTTCTTACAAAACAAAACACAACAACCCCTTCCCTTCCTCTTCCCAGTATAAATCTGTACACCATTATGGCTTACAGTAGGATTTATAAAATAAAGTCTTCATTGGAGAGGTCACTTATATTTTTATCATAATACAGTGGTGACGTACATCATGACACAGGCGAACTGGCTCAGTCTTTGTCACGGCCGTGGCAGCGGAGCAGCTGCATCAAGATGGCATAGCCAGGTTTTGCTTCCCTCGTGGTCAGAGGGGCCTCGCACGCACACTCAGTTGTGTTGTTACGTCATCGCCAATGCAGAGGTGGTTCTTGCAGGCCGCCTTATGAGACACAGTGCAGGTTTTTCCAAATAAAACTGTTGGAAGCAAAACTGACTCACAGTGTGTAGTCTCATTCTTTTGCTCCCTCTCTGTAGCTATCACTACATTTGGTTACCCCGGCGAGCCCAGGCGATTCTGGACTCTATATCATGGACACTGCAGCAGTCAATGACCTTCTGGTTTGGACAAGCGGAAACGCAATTTCACCCATGGCAGATCACTTCCAACTTGACAATGTTCTACCACGTCATCAGCTCCCTCGACAAAGAGGCCGCAGCCAGGGTGGATGACCTGATACATGACCCCCCCCCAGAGGAAGGTAAATACCCAGCTTTCAATAAGCTCCTCTTAAGTACTTTCGGCCTGTCCAGATGACAGTGCGCTGCCAGACTCATACACCTAGATGGCCTAGGAGACAGAGCACCATCTGCCCTCATAGATGAAATGCTCATGCTAGAAAAGGGCCACAAGGTGTGCCTCACGTTTAAGCAGCTTTCCTGGAGCAAATACCAGATGACATACAGCTACTGTTAGCGGATGAGGATTTCTCAGACCCACGCAAGGCTATGCCAGAACAGACGACCTGTGGCACACAAAACATGAAAGCCGAAAGCCTAGTGCATGCCTGGACCTTCTAAACCATCCAACTAAAAGCTACCATCGCCTGCACCCAGGCGTGGCCATGGTGAGCACTCTTAAAGATGAGTACAGCCGCCTCCTGGATGAATCCCCAGCTATCCTCAAGTCGCAATTCACTTCCACCATGCCACAACACAGGATGCAATTCCAGATACCAACCCAAGGGCCCCCACTCCACGCCAAAGCCAGAAATGAGGCTTCCCCCAGACAAACTGCTGTTGGCCAAAAAGGAATTTTCCTGGATGCAAGAGTTGGGCATAGTCCGCAGGTCTATCAGTCCACGGGTGTCCCCTACACATGGTCTCCAAGTTCTCAGGCAGGTGGCAGACCTGTGGGGATTACTGCTGCCTTAACGATTCCACCACACCCGACCGCTACCCAGTCCCACACAAACAGGACTTCACGGCACGAAGGTGTTCTCCAAAGTCGATTTGGTGCGTGCCTATCATCAAGTCCCCATCCACCCGGACGACCTTGGCAAGACGGCCATTATCACCCCAGTTGGACTTTTCAAATTCCTCCGCATGCCTTTTGGTTTCAAGAACGCAGCGCAAACCTTTCAGCACTTGATGGACATCGTGGACAGAGACTTGGACTTTGTGTCATCTACTTGGATGATGTACTCATCACAAGCAAGGGCCATGAGGAGCACAAGGACCATCTCCGCAGACTCTTCACTCACCTGTCGGAGTTTGGAATCACATAGACTTGGCAAAGTGCCAATTTGGAAAAGACTCCATGCAGTTCTTGGGCCACACTATCACCACGAACAGGGTGGCACTGTCAGCAGAAAAGGTTGCAGCCATATGCCAGTTTGCCTGCCCCAACACCCTCAAAGGACTCCAGGAATTCACAGGGATAGTTAACTTCTACAATCGATTCATCCTGGGGGAAGCACACATCATGAGACCACTGTTCACCATGATATCAGCCAAAAGCAAAATCCTAGCGTGGACGGAGGAGGTTGATGCAGCTTCCATCATGACGAAGAATGCGCTGGCCAACGCCACCTTGCTGGTTCACTCCAATCAGACATACCCACGGGACTCACGGTGGATGCATTGATAACAGACATCAGGGGCGTCCTTGAGCAATCCTTCGAAGGTCAGTGGAGGCTCCTGGCCTTTTTCAGTCATCACCTATGCCCCCCGAACTTAAATACAACGCATTCTACAGGGAGTTCCTGGCACTTTACGTGGCTATCAGTATTTTCTGGAGGGCAGGCCATTCACGGTTTTCATGGACCGCAAGCCCCTCACCCACACCTTCACTGTGGCCAAGGACCCCTGGTCAGCGCGCCAACATTGCTGCCTATCCTATATATCTGAGTTCACTACAGACATCTAGCAACTCGCCGTCAAGGACAATGTCGTGGCCAACACGCTGTTCCAATCCGCCATCCAGACCTTATCTCCCGGCTGGACTACTCCCGGCTGGTGCAGGCCCAAAAAGAGGATGAGGAAACACAGTCCTTCCGCACAGCCATCACCGGCCTCCGCTTTGAAGATTTCAGTCTGCTGGACAGCCCTGACACATTTCTGTGTGATGTCTCCACTGGCGCATTGTGTCCGATAGTGCCACAGCAATGGAGGCACCAAGTTTTCAAGGCTGTTCATGACCTCGCACACCTGTCCATAAAAACCACAACCCATATTGTAGCAGAGAAGTTGGTGTGGCATGGCCTGAGAAAACAAGTCGCTCAGATGGCTCACAATTGCACCCAGTGTCAAGAATCCAAAGTCTACCATCATGTCAAGACACCGGTCCACCAGTGTGACCCTCTGAATAGGCAGTTCGAATATATACATATACTAATTCCTGCGCCAGGGCACTGGTCACACATTTGATCACGAGGTTTGGGGTACTGGCCCACCTAATCACCGACAGAGGAGTGCAGTTTACGTCAGCACTGTGGTCACAGGTAGCAACACTCCTGGGCCTCAAGCTGCACCACACCACCGCCTATTACCCACAGTCCAATGGACTTGTTGAACGTTTCCACCGCCACATAAAGACAGCCCTCATGGCCCGTTTAAATGGCCCCAATTGAGCAGATGAGCTCTCTTGGGTCCTTCTGGACACCTAAAAAGGATTTACAGACATCCTCAGTGGAATTGGTGTACAGTGCTGTAATGGAAGATTTAAACTGTGTCTTTTGCAGTCTTTGATTCTGTAAGGCTGAGAACTTGTTTGGAATCAGCAGACATAATCTAAATTCCACCATGAGCCCAGGATGCATATTTAGTAAACACCCACCATGGGGCCCAGGATGCAGTTGAATAGGAAGACATTACCTAATTTACACTTATGCGCCCCAGAGCAGTTTATATTTGTTGGTCGCAGACTGTCAGGAGACCTTGAAGATAATTAAACCATTTGTTCAAAGAGATAGGATTTGAGGTAAACAACTTTTGGGGTGATATGAGCCATGGTCCCACTGCTGAAGTGAGAGACTCTCAAAGAGGTGGCAACATCTCTCAGCAAGAGGAAGATAATAAACCATTTGTTCAAAGAGTTAGGATTTGAGGTAAACAACTTTTGGGTAATATAAGCCCTGGTCCCACTGCTGAGGAGAGAGACTCTGGAAGAAGTGGCTACATCTCTCAGCAAGAAGAAGAACTTCAAGAGTCCAGCTAACGTCCCGGTCGAGGGAGGTAGAGAAGCTGCTACCGGCGCCCCGACAACCTACTACAAGTGTGCAGTCGTTGCCTCGCTTCGGCAGTTGGGACCAGTCCAGGCGTTGATAAGTATAATTGGGAAGGGCTTGCATATTGTAGTGTGAATTCAGCTTTAGATTTAGTAATAAAGACTTGTATAAACTGAACTGTGCTCGGTGTGTGTGTCTATTTCCTTTCGATAGTTCGAACACTGTGACCAATCTAAAACAAACAAAGAGAGAGGTACAAGTTTACCCAAGACAAGTGCCCCGCTAACCCTGCCAGGCAAATTCTTTTTACCTTCCCAAGACTCAGGCACCGAGGGGAAAGCATCATTTCGGGACAGGTTAACCTCTTTTGCACCCCTCACCCTCACACCATGGACACTGGCCTGCGTCCATCCTCAAAGACTTATCAACCACAGACTTTGTATTCTTCTGCCGCGGTCCACATTCCTCCCCTCTCTAACAACTTTATGAAGGCCCGTACAAGGTTCTGCAAAACTCAGGCAAAACTTTCACTCTGGACATGGGGGTAGGGAGGAACTGTTCACAACGGACAGGCTGAAACCGACATATCTGGACCTCAGTCAGCAGATCGTACCAGCACAGCCCAAATGCTGGGGGAAATCTCCTAAAGACCCCACAGTGCTCAGGGACAATGGAACACTAGAGCTGGTTCTTGGGGTGGGGGGGTTGTGTGGCAGCGCACATCATCATGCAGGCGAACTGGCTCTGTGTTTGTCAAGGCCGTGGCAGATCTTTCCATTTCTGTAAATCTTTTACTTGTTTTTATAGCCGAAGGATATAATTAAGCTTATATAAATTCTGTAAATTATTATCTGTCATTATTCCTAAATATTTAATTCCATCTGTTTTCCATTTAAATCTACTACCTTTTTGTTATTTTTCATAATCAAAATTCTGCAATGGCATTATCTCACTCTGATCCATATTTATTTTATATCCTGATACTCTTCCATATTTTTCTAATATTTGTAATCTTATCAATGATTCAGCTGGGTCAGACATATATAATATCACATCAGCATCAAATAAGCTAATTTTAAAGTCCAATTTTGAATCCCTTAATGTAATCTCTTTTTATCATCTCTGCCAGAGGTTCAATAGCTAGTATGCATAATGCTGGAGATAGGGGACACCCCTGTCTACTCGATCCACTCAAGAGAAAAATAGATGACATTTGGTTGTTAGTTATAATTTTAGCTTGTGGTTTATGACAGAGTTTTTATCTAATTTATGAATTTTCTGCCAACATCAAATTTTTCAACATTTTATATAAAATAGACCATTCTAGTTGGTAGAATGCCTTTTCTGCATCTAAAGAAATGACTATGTTTGGATTCAACCTTGATTTTTCAATATGTATTATTGAATAATCTTAGAATAATGAAGAATGTCTTCCTTTAACAGATCCTACCTGATCTGGATGTATTAATTTTGGTAAATACTCACCCAGTCTGTTGGCTAGTGCTTTGGCTATAATTTTATTGTCTGCATTCGGAAATGATATTTGTCTGTATGATAAGGTTTTTAGTGGGTCTCCACCTTTCCTTGGCAGCACTGTAATTATCACAGTTGAAAAGGTTTCCAGGAGCGTTTGAGTCTTCACTGCCTGGTCTAATACGTCCATCAAAAGAGGCATCAACAAATCTTTAAATTGTCTTTAGAACTCAGGAGGGATCTCATCTTCCCCTGGGGACTTATTAGCTTGTAAAGTACCTAGAGCTTTCTGTATTTCTTCTCTTGTAAAAGTTGCATCTAAATAATCTTTTTCTCTCTCTTCTAGTTTAGGAAATTCAACATTTGATAAAAATTCTTCCACTTCATTTTCATCTCCTACTAATTCTGATTTATATAGTTGGATATAGTATTATCTAAATGTACTCTTTATTTCTTTTTAATTATATGTTACAGTAACAGCTTCTGTTTCTATGGAATTTATCATTCTGGATGACTCTACTTTCACCTGCCAAGATAACACTTTGTGTGCCCATTCTCCTAGTTCATAATATTTTTGTCCAGTTTTTAGTATTTTCCATTCAATATGTTTGTAGTGTATTATATTGTAACTTTTTATTCTCTAATGTTCTATATTTTTCTTGAGTTCCTGATATTCTTTTTACAATTTTGTTATATCCTTCTCTAGACCTTCTAATTCTCTTGCATATTCTTTCTTTAAAATTTTTAGTATAAGAAATAATTTTTCCCATCAAGTAAGCTTTGTGTTTCCCACATAAAAAATGATTGTTAGTAGAACGAAGATTGTTTTCACAAAATATTTCTGTCCATCTCTTAATAAAGTCACAAAAATCCTTTTTTATAAATGTAAAATTAAGAAACCATCTATGCATACTTTCTTGCTTTTCCATTCTTAACTTTTACATAGTTCCATTATAAATATTTTCACAATCTTCTCCCTCGGAAACTTGAACCATTTTTTTATACAAACTTTGCAGAAAATCTTGCACCTCGTTCTTGGTCTTGAAATTTCACAGGCTCCCTTCTGCTACTTCGACCCTCAAAGTCATGGGGTATATTGTGACAAGATATCAAGTTAATGGAGCAGAAGCAGGCCATTAGGCCCATTGAGACTGCTCCGCGACTCTACACTAAGCTGAATTATGCTCACAACTAGTTCCAATTTCCAGCCTTTTCCCCACATCCCTTGATATCCTTACTAATGAGATACTTATCCATTTCCTTTTTAAATACTCCCAGTGATCTGGCCTCCACTGCTTTGTACGACAGTGAGTTCCACAGATCCACGACTTTCTGACTAAAGAAGTTCTTCCTCCTCTCTGTTTTAATTGGATAACTAATTTTAAGACTATGACACCTTGTTCTCGATTCACCCATCATGGGTAATGATAATGATCATGTTTGCATTGTTACTAGCAATGTTTTAAGGATCATAGTTCCCATTTAATTATACTTGGCTGTCAGCAGGGGGCTCACACAGATGAAGAGACTGCTGTTTGAAAGATCTATAGTGGACGTTTGCAACCTTCATGGTTGCTGCTTACAACAACTTTAAAGTAAAGAACCTTTTCGTTCATCCATGTGTTGTCAAAAAACTCAAACATACGAATCCAAGATGAAACATGGTGTCAGAAGTGGGATAAAGGAAATTAAAAAGGAAATATTTTAAAAGGAAAAATCTAAAATTAGCAAATGATCAGTAAAAATGAAAGTAGCTCTCCACAAATTGACAAGAAAAAGAGAAGCTAACAAAGTGAAAAATGAAAGGATTACACCCACCAGTGAAACTTCAGCTGACAGGTAATGTGGCTGAAAATTGGAACAGATTCAAACAATGTTTTGGATTATATTTAGTGGCAGTCGGAGATGACGGGAAAAGTGATAAAGTGAAAGCTTCAGTTTTCTTACATGTCGTAGATGATGAAGCCCTGGAGGTGTATAATAACTTCACACTTGCTGCTGAAGGAGACAAAATGAAACTGGAAAAATAATGGAACAGTTTGAGGCATACTGAATACCTAAACATAACGTGATGTGTGAGAGGCACAGATTTTTCACGTATACAGAAAATGGAAGAAAGTATTGATCAGTATGTGACTGAATTGAGAAACAGAAGCAAAATATGTGAATTTGGTGGACTGACTGACTCGCTGATAAAAGACAGACCTATGTGTGGTATTCCAGATAGTAGTCTAAGGGAAAGATGGCTAAGAGAGCAAAATCTAGACCTGGAAAAAACCATAACACTCTGTTGGGCTACAGAAACTGTAAATTTATAGGCAAAAGAGCTGTTCAGTGAAAGTAGCTGCAACATGGATGCAGTGAGCAAGAATGGACATAAACCGTTTAACAAAAAGAGTGGCAAAGTGGAAAGAGAGACATGGCAAGTGAACGAAGATGAAGGGGACAATCCAAAGCCATGTTGTTGATTCAGTACACAACGCTTAACAAAAAAGTGTCCATCATATGGTAAAACATGCTATATGTGCATCAAAAACAACCATTCTGCCCATTGCTGTAGGAACCAAGTGAAACAAAGCAAGGTTCATGTGGTAGATGAAAGGGAGATAGAGGAATTCTATGTAGACATTATGACTGAAAACAAGAAAGAAAAAAGAGACTGTACGTTGAGATTAAAAGTGAATATCATGAACATTTCAGTTAAATTCGATACTGGAGCACAAATTAATGTAATTTCAGAGACTGATTTTAAGAAGATTAGACCGAGACCAAAGATGTATGGAACAAAAGTGAAGGTGACAAGATATTCAGGTACCGATATACCAGTGCAAGGAGAATGCATGGTCAAAGTGAAACACAAGGACAAAGAGCACATGCTAACATTCATCATGGTACCAAAAGATGTACAGGCCATACTAGGTTTAACAGCCTGTGAGAAACTGAACCTGGTAAAAAGAGTCCTTGTTGTGGAAAGCTAAGGAGAGACAGTATATGATGAACTCATCAAAGAGTGCAATGACCTATTTCAGGGTCTAGGCTGCCTTCTGGAAGAACACATGATCAGAGTGGATAAACATATATGCCACCGATAATGTCCATGTAGAAAAGTTCCATTTGTGTTTCAAAAGCAACGAAAGGTAGAGTTGGACAGTATGGAAAACCTGAACATGATTCAGATGATAGATGAGCCAACGGAGTGGGTGAATTCACTTGTCGATGTTGACAAAAAGAATAGAAAGCTTAGAATTTGCTTGGATCCAAGAGATCTAAACAGAGCATTAAAGAGAGATCACTTTAAGCTTCCGATGCAAGAAGAAATCATGTCACAGTTTGCAAATACAATGTTGTTCAGCAAGTTAGATGCATCATCAGGATTTTGGCAATTGAAATTGAATGAAGCAAGTTCAAGACTGTGCATGTTCAATAGTCCATTTGGCAGATGCAGATTCCTAAGGTTACTATTCGGAATTGCCTCAGCTCCTGAAGTGTATCACAAAACTAGCCATATGGCCTCTGAGCACCTGGATAGAGTTGATACCTCAATGGATGACATCACAATATGGGGAACCACGAAAATGGAGCATGATGAGAGACTAAGGAAAGTGCTGGAAACAACAAGGAAAGCAAACCTGAAGCTGAATAGGGTGAAATGCCAGCTCAGGGTGATAGAACTAACATTTGTAGGAGATACTATAGGCAGTGAGGGCATCAAACCAGATCGCAGAAAGGTGTCCACCACTGGGAACATGCCAAGGCCATAATGCAAAAAGGACATACAGAGGTTTAATGGAATGGTCAACTATATGGGTCAATTCATATCCAACCTCTCAGAAAAGATGGCTGCATTGAGAAGACTAACAGAAAAGAACATTGAATGGGAATGGAATCGTGAGCACGAAAAGTCATGGAGGGAACTAAAGAAACTGCTCACAGAGAAACCAGTTCTGAGGTTTTATGACTCAGCGAGACCCATCAAGATATCATCAGATGCATCACCTAGTGGGCTCAGTGCAGTTCTTCTGAAAAAATATAATGACTGGCAGCCCATTACGTATGTCTCACGCTCAATGTCAGACACGGAGACATGATGCACTCAAATTAGAAAGGAGCTGCACAGCATCACATACATCTGTGAAAGATTTCATCAGTTTGTGTCAGGACAAGCAATCAATGTAGAGACTGACCATAAGCCCTTGATTGCACTGTTCCAAAAGCCAATAAATGAATGTCCACTGTAAATACAAAGAATTATGATTAGGTTGCAATGCTATACACTGAATGTGGCGTACACTCTGGGTAAGCTAATGTACACAGTATTTATGTTATTTAGAGCTGTTGACATGAGAGAGCCCACAAATACCAAAATGGATGAAGACGTGAACGCCTTCGTGGACGTGATCACAAGTGCACTACCTGTATCAGATGCAAAAATGGAGCTCATAAAGTCAGAGTCCAACAAAGAAGAAACACTGAGACAACTGAGAAAAAACACTTTGGATGGATGACCCAATGTGAAGCAGGACTGCTCACCGGATGTTTCAGAGAACTGGAACTGCAGAGCGGAACTATCAGTGGTTGAAGATATTATTTACGAAGGAAGTAAAATCCTTATCACAAAGAGTCTGAGAAAAGAGAAGCTAAAAAGGATCCATAGAGGACATCTTGAATCAAAAGTGTAAGAAAAGAGCACGAGAGATGATGAACTGGCCAATAATCAACAATGATATAACAAATGAAGTGTCCAACTGTACAATATGCTGGAAATATCAAGCAAGCAATCCTGCAGAACCACTAAAGCCACACCCAGCACCACACAGACCTTACCAGAAGGTAGGCGCTGACCTATTTGAATGTCAAGAGAAGGACTATTTTGTAGTCTCAGACTATTACTCCCTGTATCCAGAGATGTGTAACTGAACACCACCACTGCAGATGCTGTAATAACAGGTATGAAAGCCGTATTCTCCAGACATGGCATGGCAAATGAGGTCTTCACAGACAATGGACCCCAGTTTTGCAATTCAAAGTTCCGACAGTTTGCCAAAGAGTGGTACTTTGTACACAGCAGGTCAAGTCCTCATTTTCCACAGTCCAATGATCTAGTGGAAAAATCAGTATAGACAGTGAAAAGACTGATGAACAAGGCAAAATACAGTGGAACGGACTTCTACCAGAGCATGCTAATATACTGCACAACACCACTCAAGTGTGGTATGTCACCAGCACAGCTCCTTATGGGACGTAGGCTAAAATCAAACCTACCCATTCAGGAGAACCTCCTAAAAACAAAAGAGGGGGAGAAAGTGAGGAAGTTCAAAGAACGACAGAAAGAAAAGCAAAAGTATTACTTCGACATAGGAATAAAAACCTTTGAGAACTCTACACTGGTGACCAAGTAAGGCTAAAAGACAAAGCAATCTTATGGACTCAGAAGGGAACTGTCGTTAGTGAAGTCCAACCAAGATCATACATCATTCAGACAGATGAATGTACTGTTCTGTGAAGAAATTTTCGAGAACTTCAAATGGGACCAGTCACAGTAGATGGAATTATGGATACTGTTGAACAACCTGAATACACAGCTGAGAAGATATTGTCTGAGGCAACAACTCAGATTGAAGGACAATCAGTCAGGAGATCATCAAGACATGTGAATCCTCGTAAGAGACTCAATGAGCAAATTTAAAGACTCCTGTTATAGAATGAAGTAGTACAATCTTATTCGCTCTTTAAGTTTTAGAATATGTAAATGTGAACACTCAAATCAAGTTTAAAAAAGTCCACAATGTTGATAATAATGCAAATGTAAGTTCTTGGTGTTAAAGTTGAAAATGCAGAGTTATACAAAGAAAACATGTTAGTTAAAAGTAAGCTACTTTTGTTTTAAGGAAGGGAGATGCAATGATAGTGATCAGGTTTGCTTTGCGACCTGCATTGTCTTAAGGATCATAGTTCCTGATTATACTTGACTGCCAGCAGGGGGCTCACACAGACGGAGAACCTGCTATATGAGAGATCTGTAATGGAGGTTGGCAAGCCTCATGGTTGCTACTTACATCAACTTTAAAGAGCCTTTTCCTTCATCCATGTGTTGTCTAAGAACTCACACATATGAATAAAAGATTAAACATATATCGTTGAATATTTCAAGTTTTTAGACGTAATTGTCTTTTCACATCTTTAAATTCATTTCTTTGTTTCATCAAGGTTGGGCTAAAGTCTTGAAAAAATAGTACTTTTTCATGATCCACCTTGGGTGGGTCATTATTCTGTTTAGAGTAGTCATATGCTGCTCCTGTTCTCGGTAGCTTAAAAGCCTCGCCAGAACTGGTCTTGGACTCTGGTCACAGGCTCTTCTGGCTCCAGGTATTCAGTGAGCTCCCTCAATGTGCAGTTTTTCTCTAAATTTGTCTTTGCCCAGCACTTGTGGGATCCATGTTTGAAAAAAATTCATCAGGTCTCTTCCCATCAATTCCTTCCTTTAGTCCAATAATTCTGGCACTGTCCATCGACTGAAGTTCTCCATCAATTTTGTCAAGCAGTCCTTGTTTATCCGACTCCCATTCGTTGGCTTTTTTTTCCCAAAGCCTTATGTTTTTCATGTGTTTTCATCAATTCGCTTTCTCCTCGACCCATTCTCTTCATCAGATCTTCAACAATCTCTTTTGTTTTGTTCATTTTATCCATCATATCCCTTATCACAGGAATTGGTTACCCAAATTCTCCATTTTTTGCAGGATGATGCTCAGCTCTTTAGCTGACTCCCCAATTTTACCTGGTTCTGCTGGTCCCATCTCCATTTTTGCACCAATCCCTTTCGGACTTCCACACGAAGTTCTCGGTTGAAGAGAAGCTTCCTCAGCCTTTGTTCTCTGTTGCCTTGGTTTCTTTGTGTTAGCTTTATCCATTTTTTGCTGAAGAAAATCTTGATTTCCAAGTTTTAACCACCTATTTAGCACTCTTCACAGAGAGCTCAACCTGTCTAGGTCCTTCGTCTGGCCACATCCCACGACATGCTTGTTTTTCTAAATATTGCAACTCGTAGTACAATACGGGTGAACCAGTGGCTGTTGTGCTTTTGGACTTTCAGAAATTCTTTGAAAAATTGCCACATTAAGAGAGAACTAAATGCAATCACAGATCAAGTGAGTAATAAACTAGCATAGATTGAGGATTGAGTAATGCGTAGTAAACCAACTCAGAATAAGCAGGCCATTATTTAGATGGAAAGGTATGACTGCAGGTGTGCTGTTGTGATCATTGCAGGGGCCCCAGAGTCACCATCAGAACAAATCTAATTGGGGGGCATTAGGGTAACCACGGTGGGGGGAAGGGGCGGGGGTACAAACTGCCGTTCGTGTGGCAGTTTTTTGTGCAGTTCGGGTGAGGTGGGCACAATAACTCATTTGGGAGAGGGAGCATGGCCTGTGAATGTCCCCCCTCCCACCCATGACGCTGACCCTGAGTGGCTTCATTTGTTTTTTTGCAATCAGTTATTTGAATGAGGGGAAAAATGTGTTGTGAGGAGGTTGCAGATTGTATTCATGGAGGGATTGGTAGGGCAGGGCATATTGACGAGCAAAGTGAATGAATCTGGGCCTGCCAGATGGAATATCCCTGGAAAGGTTCTGACCTTTTGTTGAAAAAAAATGAAGAACAGTGTATTTTTCTAAGTAGTGAATGATAGAAAGTGATGCTGTACAGAGGATTTCTCCATGAATTACTGGATGTGGATGTGCAGGAACAGTGAGCAATGAAAAGGTCAAATTGTGCACTGACCTTCAATGCTAAAGGCATTGAATCCAAGAGAAAATCAGTCAAACTGGAATTATACATTCCCCTGCTGAGTCTGCAACTGGAATATTATCCAAATTATTGAATGAAATTTCACTCTATTTCAGTCTTAAATGCCTTATTCCATCGTGTGAGACCATGATAACTAGTTACAATGAACCTTTCATTCAGGGGAGACACCCTCCCTGCACACAGAATGTTTGTGTCTCAATTAGATCTTCCTTCATTCTGGTTGAGTTGGTTGATCCAATCTCTCTTAAATGACCATCTAAGGAACCATTGTAGTGAAACTTTAATAGAAACCCTCCATGACAAGAATATCCTTTCTTAAGTAAGGAGACTAAAACAGCATTTTTTAATACCAAGTGTCATCCCATCAAAGCCCAAGATAAGTGTCCTGAGCCCACCTTTGGACTGGTTGGTCTGCACTTCCCTTGTTTAAGAATGCTTTGATTATGGTAAAATTCTTTTACACAACTGCTGTGGAAATATTTAAGGAAATGAGTAGTACAGGTGATTTGAATTTGGATTTGAACTTTATTCATGATGCATAATTTAAATGACAGGCTGGTCTTTTGGATACTTGTTTATGTATTTTGTTTAAATAATTTGATGTCAAAATAGAAAGATGCTGTTCTACATTATTTTGTTTCAGAAATACAAACCGTATCAGAGTAAATGAATGCAATCCCAATAAGGTAATTTCTGTGGAAGGGACAGTTACTTCAGGAGTAGGGAATTTCTTAAGGTGGTATGTGAGTGGGGAAATAAAAGGTTGAGAACAACTGGTCTACACTCATGAGATGATGGTGGAAAAGCTTGGGAGCAACTTAGACAGTCATCCCAGAGTGAGCCATCAATCACAAGGCAGCACATTTGTAACCAGTAAATGTGCTATCAATTAATGGAAAAAATACACTGACGCTGCTTGGAAGATATTCTCTGATGATGGTGAACCCAAAGATTCAAGATGGATGAGTTTCATCACGATAGAATGAAAAATTTCCAACCATTCTTCATAAACAATAGTTCAGCAGATGTGACTTGAAAAGAGACAACCTTCATGGCCATTTGTTTAAGTGAGACACATTTCAATCAGGTACAGTATATAGTAAATCCCAGAATGCACTGTGCCTTTGATGATAAGCCCCAGAATGACTGTGCTTTTGATGGTAAGCCCCAGAATGCACTGTGCCTTTGATAGTAAGCCCCAGATTGTGCTGTTCCTTTGATGGTAAGCCCCAGAATGCACTGTGCTTTTGATGGTAAGTCCCAGAATAGACTGTGCCGTTGATGGTAAGCCCCAGAATGCACTGTGCTTTTGATGGTAAGCCCCAGAATGCACTGTGCTTTTGATGGTAAGTCCCAGA
Source organism: Narcine bancroftii (assembly GCF_036971445.1). Lineage (NCBI taxonomy): Eukaryota > Metazoa > Chordata > Chondrichthyes > Torpediniformes > Narcinidae > Narcine > Narcine bancroftii. The sequence continues at coordinate 184,487,039 of NC_091475.1, read as the reverse complement.
ATAGACTGTGCCGTTGATGGTAAGCCCCAGAATGCACTGTGCTTTTGATGGTAAACCCCAGAATGCACTGTGCTTTTGATGGTAAGTCCCAGAATAGACTGTGCCGTTGATGGTAAGCCCCAGAATGCACTGTGCTTTTGATGGTAAGCCCCAGAATGCACTGTGCTTTTGATGGTAAGTCCCAGAATGCACTGTGCCTTTGATAGTAAGCCTCAGATTGTGCTGTTCCTTTGATGGTAAGCCCCAGAATGCACTGTGCTTTTGATGGTAAGCCCCAGAATGCACTGTGCTTTTGATGGTAAGTCCCAGAATGCACTGCGCCTTTGATAGTAAGCCTCAGAATGTGCTGTTCCTTTGATGGTAAGCACCAGAATGCATTGTGCCTTTGATGGTAAGCCCCAGAATGCACTGTGCCTTTGATGATAAGCCCCAGAATGCACTGTGCCTTTGATGGTAAGCCCTAGAATGTGCTGTGCCTTTGATGGTAAGCCCCAGAATGCACTGTACCTTTGATGGTAATCCCCAGTATATGCTGTGCTTTTGATGGTAAGCCCCAGAATGCACTGTGCCTTTGATGGGAAGCCCCAGAATGTGCTGTGCCTTTGATACTAAGCCTCAGAATGCTCTGTTCCTTTGATGGTAAGCCCCAGAATGCACTGTCCCTTTGATGGTAAGCCCTAGAATGTGCTGTGCCTTTGATAGTAAGCCCCAGAATGCACTGTACCTTTGATGATAACCCCCAGTATATGCTGTGCTTTGATGGTAAGCCCCAGAATGCACTGTCCCTTTGATGGTAAGCCCCAGAATGTGCTGTGCCTTTGATGGTAAGCCCCAGAATGCACTGTACCTTTGATGGTAACCCCCAGTATACGCTGTGCCTTTGATGGTAAGCCCCAGAATGAGCTGTGCCTTTGATAGTAAGCCCCAGAATGAGCTGTGCCTTTGATGTTAAGCCCCAGAATGCACTGTGCCTTTGATGGTAAGCCCCAGAATGCACTGTCCCTTTGATGGTAAGCCCCAGAATGTGCTGTGCTTTTGATGGTAAGCCCCAGAATGAGCTGCACTTTTGATGGTAAGCCCCAGAATGCACTGTGCCTTTGATGGTAAGCTCCAGAATGCACTGTGCCTTTGATAGTAAGCCTTAGATTATGCTGTTCCTTTGATGGTAAGCCCCAGAATGCACTGTACCTTTATTGGTAAGCCCCAGAATACACTGTGCCTTTGATGGTAAGCCCCAGAATGCACTGTGCCTTTGATGTTAAGCCCCAGAATGCATAGTACCTTTAATGGTAAGCCCCAGAATGCGCTCTGCCTTCATTGGTAAGCCCCAGAATGCCCTATGCCTTTGATGGTAAGCCTCAGAATATGCTGTTCCTTTGATAGTAAGCCCCAGAATGCTCTGAGCTTTTGATGGTAAGCCCCAGAATGGACTGTGCCTTTGATGGTAAGCCTCAGAATATGCTGTTCCTTTGATGGTAAGCCCCAGAATGCACTATGCTTTTGATGGTAAGCCCCAGAATGCACTGTGCCTTTGATGGTAAGCCCCAGAATGCACTGTGCTTTTGATGAAAAGCCCCAGTAAGACCTGTGCTTTTGATGCTAAGCCCCAGAATGCACTGTGCCTTCATTAGTAAGCCCAGAACGCCCTGTGCCTTTGATAGGAAGCCTCAGAATACGCTGTTCCTTTGATGGTAAGCCCCATAATGCATTGTGCCTTTGATGGTAACCCCCAGAATGCACTGTGCCTTTGATGGCAAGCCCCAGAATTCACTATGCCTTTGATGGTAAGCCCCAGAATGCACTGTGCCTTTGATGGCAAGTCCCAGAATGCACTGTGCTTTTGATGATAAGCCCCAGAATGCGCTGTCCCTTTGATGGTAAGCCCCAGAATACGCTGTGTTTTGATGGTAAGCCCCAGAATGAGCTGTACGTTTGATGGTAATTCCCAGAATGCACTGTCCCTTTGATAATAAGCCCCAGAATGCACTGTGACTTTGATGGTAAGCCCCAGAATGCACTGTGCCTTTGATGGTATACCCCAGAATGCACTGTCCCTTTGATGGTAAGCCCCAGAATGCACTGTGCCTTTGATGGTAAGCCCCAGAATGCATTGTGGCTTTGATGGTATGCCCCAGAATGAGGTGTACCTTTGATGGTAAGCCCCAGAATGCACTGTGCTTTTCACGCTAAGCCCCAGAATGCACTGTGCCTTTGATGGTAAGCCCCAGAATGATGTGTACCTTTGATGGTAAGCCCCAGAATGCTCTGTGCCTTTGATGTTAAGCCCCAGAATGCACTGTGCCTTTGATGGTAAGCCCCAGAATGCACTGTGCTTTTGATGGTAAGCCCCAGAATGCACTGTGCCTTTGATGGCAAGCCCCAGAATGCACTGTCCCTTTGAAGGTAAGCCCCAGAATGCGCTGTCCCTTTGATGGTAAGCCCCAGAATACGCTGTGCTTTTGATGGTAAGCCCCAGAATGAGCTGTACGTTTGATGGTAAGTCCCAGAATGCACTGTCCCTTTGATAATAAGCCCCAGAATGCACTGTGACTTTGATGGTAAGCCCCAGAATGCATTGTGGCTTTGATGGTAAGCCCCAGAATGCACTGTGCCTTTGATGGTAAGCCCCAGAATGCATTGTGGCTTTGATGGTATGCCCCAGAATGATGTGTGCCTTTGATGGTAAGCCCCAGAATGCACTGTGCCTTTGATGTTAAGCCCCAGAATGCACTGTGCCTTTGATGGTAACCCCCAGTATACAGTGTGCTTTTGCAACATCTCTCAGACTCAGCGTCTCATTAATTGCTTTCCATTCAGTTGGATCAGGAACATTTTTTCAAATGAAGAATTATTTCAACAGAAGTTTACCGCAGTACCATAACCAGAAGACAAACACTGTCTAAACTTAGATGAGAGAAAGCAGCAAGGATCTACGCTTGGCTTTCAAGGAGAAATTTAAAACCAGATTGGAGAGACTAAAACTGAGCTAGTAGTCCCATTGGCACATCTGCTTGTAGGAATCCAGCTGGCATGTGCTGAGAAATGAGACAGTAAGCGAAAAATTTGCTTGGACTCAAGACATTTTAATGAATGTCGCCACTATCCTGATGATGGCAGTTCAATCAAAGATGGTTGGAAAATATTGCACTACCTAGTTTGTGTACTGGATGAAAGGATGGGTTCTGGCAGATGGAGGTTCATGAGGAAATGTGTTTCTCCAAGTGTGACTATTGGATAGACTTGAAGAATGCAATTAGGTGGCACGGTTGTCACGGCGGTTAGTGCAACGCAGTTACAGCACCAGCAATCAGGACCGGGATTCAAATCCTGGGCTGTATGTAAAGAGTTTGTATATTCTCCCTGTGTCTGAGTGGGTTCTCTCCATGGTCTCCAGTTTCTTCCCACCGTTCAAAACATTCCGGTGGTTGTATGTATATTGGGTGGCACGGGCTTATGGGCTAAAATGGCCTGTTATGTTTATATTTAAATTTTTAAAAAAATGATATAGCAATCTATAGGATGAATTTCAGCCCATGTTGGTGCATAAAGAGCATTGCAGATAATGGGAGGGTGAAATGTTGGAAGGTTCAGAGTTAAGACTGGACTAGATGTTGAGATTCCTGAGGATTGGATACACCGAGGAATCCAATGCAGCAGAACACAAGGCAGTAAGGGAAATGTTGATGCATAATAATTTTTTTGATTTATTTATTTTCAAAATCATATTGTAAACTACTTGACTGAGATGTGTAATCTTTAGAAAACTGACCAAGGTGGATGTGTCATCGCATTGATTAAACAATTGCAAACAAAGCTTCAAATTATTTTCATTGTGTGATGACATTGTTTAATGGGTTTAATGTATCATATAGGTTTTTTTTTAAAAAGTTTATTTAAGATTTTATAACATGAATAACATATAGGATTACATTTAAAAAATTAAGAATAAAATAATAAAATTACAATACAGTATCAGTAATCTAAATAAACTATACCCTCCCCAATAGTTATTACACATTAATAACTCAACTCAAATTAGTCCAACCCCCCCTTTCCCCCCAAAATAAAAAGTGAAGAATTAATAAAGTTAATAATATATGTGAGAAAAAAAACCCACTTACAAAAAAAACCAAAAAAACAAAAACATAACTGATTAAAATACTAACAAAAAGAGAAGTAATTAATACTAAGATATCAGACTTAAAAAACATATTTAAATCAAACTTAAATGCATATATTTAACAAACAGAGTTAAGATGAAACATATATTTAACTCAAACTTAATATAAAAAATTAGTAAAGTTAGTAACATTGTCTATCAAAAATTCTTAAACAATAATCAATTCTTTAAAAAAAAATTGTAGCATGAGAAAAAAAAGATGAAAAAAAACTTTCTCTATAGAGATAAACCTTCACCAAATATCAACTAACTTCACATCTATCATCATATTAGTCACATAAACCACCATCTTAAAACAAAATTCAAACCTCATTAAGCATTGTACAATTCAATTTTAGTACTCTTCCACCATTTTTCCCTTTTACTCTTGAATAATTATCCAATAAAAGCTCCAATACCACATTTAAATATCCCCAATCATTACGTTAAAATTCAGATATCCAAATAATAAAAACACATCTACAATGAAATCTATATCTTCAACAAATGGAGCATAAACCACAAACAAAATTCAAGCCTCATTAAGAATTGTACAATTCAATTTATAACTTTCACCATTATTCCCTTCGTTTTATAACTAAAATAGCAAAATAATATACACCAGAATTACCACTCCTTTCACCTTAAAGTTAAAGAAAAAATATAAAAAAAACTTATCCATCCCATTCACATTTAAATTTCAAATATTCCTTATCTACTGAATAAACTTTACAAAAAAAACCACATCAATTTTTAGTTTTTTAAACAATCAAATACTTTCTTATGCTTTTTTTTATATTTAAACAAAAAAAAACCCTTCACTCTTTAATCTAATAATACAAAAAAAAAGAAAAAAAAAACGGGTAGGAGGTTAAAAATACCCCCTCCCGTCTAAACCGCGCAATGCGGTAACTCCCAAAAAAAATGGGTGTGAGATAACTCACACGTAGCAGATGACTTTCAGGAAATAGTGCCTATCCAGTTCTCTCCCCCAACTCTCACTTCATCTTAAACTAACATCATCATTATTTAATATTCCTTTTTTTTTAACAAAAACAAAAACATTAGAAAAAAAAGAACAACTCTTCTTTTAATCAGCTCCAACTGCCGAGTCACCATTACAACCATTCCTTCTTGGAGCACAGCTCTTTTCTTCCATCTCTTGTCTCCTTAGAGATCGCGGCGGACTACGTCTCTGTTGAAACTGAATAATTGGTGGCAAATGCTATAGCTTCCTTTGGAGAATCAAAGAACTTTGGTTGGTAACCATCTTGAAAAACCTTCAAAACAGCTGAATATCTAAAGGTTGTCTTATAACCTTTCTTCCACAACAACTCTTTAGCAGAGTTGAATTCCTGTTGTTGGAACATAACTTCTTGACTCAATGTATCATATAGGTTGAACATTGAGTGGGTGGGGATGGGGGTGAAGGAGGGAGGGAAGGGAGGGGGAAAAGGAGAGAAAATGGCACTGTGTATATTCAAGAGGGAAATGTTTGTGTGTATTTTGGTTAGTATGGTTCATAGTGTGAAAAAAAAATTAAAAAATTATTTACAATAAGGCACTGTAATGTGTCTACTGCAATAATTTTCCACTAAGAAGGTGATGATACAACAGGCAGACCCTTGCCAAAGAGTGAGCAAATATTCTCCAAGAGAGTCTTGCAAATATCCCGTGGGTACCATACACAAGAAGAGCTTGATAGATGTGGTAACACATTGGGAAAGTGTAAAGTGGGCAAGAGTCAACTGCTGTGATTTTTGGTTGAGTGGTTATGCAATTCTCCAAGATGTGGAATAGCTTCAACTGAATTTGATCACAAACTATGAGTTAAGTTCTTTAAGCTCTTCCATGGAGAACCAAATGAAATGCAGAGAGTTTGAAGATGCAGGCATAAATCATAAAGTCTGGTATTGTCAGGGGCACTGTTAAAGACGTGCTAGTCCGTGACTTCCTCACGAACATGATGTATGCCAAAGATTCTGAGCTTGAGATGATAAGTATGGTGAATTCTACATTATAGTCACTTACCTTTTGAAATAGGATATGGAGGAGGCTACTAGACAAGATGATAGGAGCAGTGATTGAAGCAAGTGATTCAGACGGAATGAAATGAGTCACAGCACGAGCAAGTTCTCAGTTCATACTTCTGAGTGAAAGCTGAATTGAGCACTCAAGGTGATGTTGATCTTAAGAAGTGAAAGGACAATTCTTTCCAAACTGTGAAGGTATGACATGGTCAAACATATTCACTTCTTGCATGGAGGAAATGTCTGGTGGTCAGGAATGAATGCAGAGAATGGGAACTATGTAATAAGTGCGTATCTCTAGAAAGGAACCAACCGAAAAAAAAACACTTCACTGTCAACAAGTCCCAGGTAGACCCTTGGCATATCTTGAGTCATATCTGTTTCTTGAAGAAGGAAAACTTGCAGGGTGATGGAGGATTATGTATCAAGTCAAACAGCCATGCAGCAACATTCAGCTCAAAGAGCAGTCTGTTGGATATGTCATCACTGCAGCGGTGATCAAGGGTAATCGGCTGCAATTCACAGCAAACAACATGGTTAGCTCTCAAAGAATTGGTAGCTCATTCACTAGAAAAAAAATCACCTCAAAGAAAAGCAAAGAATCTTGAGCAGGTGGCCATGGAACTGCTGAGGAACATTTTAATCCAGAGGAATCTTATGTCATGATGCTGATCTTTTACAATTTCCCAACCCAAGGGAGGACAACCAGCTCTCTGCAGAAAACCACAAACTGTACCTTAATACAGAAAGGCTGTTAGAATCAAGAGGGCAAAAAGATGTTCTCATCTTTGGCAAACCCTAGTATTAAGGATGCCTTACTTCATTCCAGATCTGTGGATGCTTAGGTGCAAAGCTTCACATAGGACCTGCAGACTGCCTAGGTGGAGTAAGTTGAGGTTAATCAGATCGTGCAGTTCTTTTACTGAGCTTTCACATTCTACCAATGAAATTATGCAAGGTTCTTGGTTTCTCTCCAGGTACTCTTTCTCTATTTTGATTAGGGATTCCCACAACTCAATGAGGTTACATTTAAAAAAAATACTTCAATATTAGCCTTGAGGTGTTTTCTCTGTCCTCAAAATACTTTCTAGATGTGATAGAGTTCACATTTCCTATATTACAAGTTTTCATTTTGTTTGATGGAGTGACCGTATTGTTTATTTCAGTCAACCATTTAAAAAACAAATCAATATCTTTAAATGAGAGGTACCAAGATAGTTGGAAGGTGATTGCCTTTTCGAGCATTTGGATGCAGCAAGGAAGACTCACTTCATTATCCTTCTTATATTGTTAATTTATGCAGCTTTTGCATTTTGATGTACATAAATTATAATCATTCAGCCAATTTATTCTTAAGTTCATTCATGAAAGCTCAACCATAGGCAGGCAAGAGACTTCCTGTCCATAGAATCCCAATTTTGTGAACTTCTTCATATTATTAATCTCATACCCTTCAGATCACTCCAATTTTCTTTTGCACTCTTGAAAAAGGTTTGAATTCTTTACTAAAAAGTGGGCAGCATATTTTGTCTGAACTGTAAAGTAAATCCTGTGTACTACAGTATTAATACATATATACATTTTTCTTTAATAGTCATAGAAGTTTGGTTTGACAAACAATCTGAGGGTTTCCTCATATGCATTCCTCCTCATTGTACTCATAGAAGTCGTCACTCTATGGCTTTATTTGGTGGTCTAGAATCTGAAATCATTGCAATAAAATTAAATAAGTTTCAGTTAGTGTTCAGTTAATTCCAATCAGGAAAATCTGTATTTTTAAATTTAAAAAAAAGGCTTTCTGCTTTTTGTTATATGTGTTGCTTTTAGTAATCTTGTGAACTAAATTTACAATTCAGCTGGCGTCTTATAATCTGTCAAACTTAGAATTCAGGGCAATAAGGTGATATAAGACCATAAGAATTTAGGAGCAGAAATAGGCTATTCAGCCCATCGAGTCTGCCCCACCAATCAATCATGAGCTGATCCAATTACTCATTCAGCCCCTTAACCCTTGATGACCTGGCTAATCAAGAACCTATCAATCTCTCCCTTGAATACACCCAATGACCTGGACTCCACAACTGCCTGTGGTGACAAATTCCACAGATTCACCACCCTCTGGCTAAAGAAATTCCTTTGTATCTATGTGCTAAGCAGCCACCCTTCAATCCTGAAGTTGTGCCCTCTTGTTCTAGACTCTCCCACCAAGGGAAACAATGTGTTTACACCTACTCTGTCCATGGTTTTCAACAAGTGAAATGTTTCAGTGAGATCAGCCTCATTCTAAATTCCAGCGAGTACAGGCCAACTATCTGCAAGATTATGACATAGTTATAGAATTTGATGTTCGTGTTGATCTTGCAAATTATTTCACATGTTCAACTATTCATATATGCTAGTGCACTTCAACTTTAAGCAGAAGGAAAAAATGAAAATATCTGGAGGCTTTAAATGGCAATAATTAGCACTTAAGTATCCATGAACTTTTCTAAATAAATATATCTCTGCATTGATGTGGTACTTATGACTAATCCTGCTACTGGTCCTTGAATCTCACCTGGGCCCTTAACACCAACTTCATAGCCAAGAAAGCCGAGCAGTGCCTCTACTTCCTATGAAGGCTGAGGAAAGTTCATCTCCCACCTTCCATCCTCAAGACGTTTTACAGAGGATGTATTGAGAACATCCTGTGCAACTGCAATTCACAGCAAACAACATGGTTAGCTCTCAAAGAATTGGTAGCTTATTCAGAGGATAGTGAAGTCACTGGAAAAGATCATAAGGAGCTCTTTTCCTATCACGAAGGATGTCTACAACATTCAATGCAGGCGAAAGGCAATAAACATTGTGAAAGACTCCACACACCCCTCAAGTAAACTGTTTTCCCTTCTGCCATCTGGTAGGAGGTACTGTAGCACTTGGGCCCTTACATCCAGATTGGGCAATGGTTTTTCCCTGAAGCCATCAGACTCCTGAATTTCTAGAACATATGTGGATAGGGTACTGTTACAGTATATGTCTTAATATTTTAATGTGTTTAACTTCTATTCTAACTTATATTTCTGTAAATATGCTTCGTGGTCCTAAAGAAACACTATCTCGTCTTTACCATGCTAGCATGGCATGAATGATAAATAAAGATGACTTGACTTGAACATATTCAGATTGCCCAAAGCTAACCTCTTCTTTCAATATTTAATTCTTCAATCAGTTCTTTCAATCACTTTGTTTACTCTTATTGTTATGTACTTAATTATAACATTTAGATTATAATATTGTTATGTACTTAATTATAACATATAGATTATAATATGTTCAGTCAATTTAAAAAAAATATTCTTGATCGTGAGGGACCACCAAAGACTAGGAAGATTCCTGACTTGGCAACAATACTAGTGTATTGCTGTCCTCAAAGAGTTAAAGTGTGCAAATTAAAAGTACTTTGAGATAAGCACTTCCAAATGTATAACCCCATTCTGGAAATGAAGAAAGTGAATAGCTTTGGACAAAATGATGCATTCATGGGTGAACCTGCATGTGTGTTCAATAGCATGCAATTATCTCGAAGCTCTCAGGGTGGACTTGTAATTTAAAATGCCACATATTGCAGTAGGAGAGGAACAGGAATGCGAGACTGAAAGAAATACTAAATGACCTCTCATGTTACCAATTTAGCTACACCAAGTTGATCTTTTTTGTTTTTTTTTAAATTATAATTTACTGCTCTCCATTCTGCTGATTTATCAGGAGAATGATTTTGATGAGATCAACATGATTATCTTTCTTGAACCTATTTGCAGTAAAATGCTGAAATGAAATTGTATTTCAGAGGAATTTATCAACACTACATAGGATCACTACTTCAGGCTAAATTAATTAAGTCAGCTATCATACTTTTTAAAACATATAACATTATTGACTATACCTGTTTCATTTCAACATCTGGAGACTTGATGAATATGTAGTGAGAAGGTTCAGGATTCTGACGATTCCAATATCTATATGAGCATTATTACCCATGGGAAGTGGTGAGAAAATAGTTGTTCTATAATGCAAATTGACACTATGGTGACACAGATCAGATCGTGGTATAATAACGTCAGAATAAACTAGGATTTTGCTCTGAATGGGTGGATGCCAAAAAAGAGAATAGTTTCTTTATCCAGCAAAAGAAAATTTAAGGGATATCATTCTGAGTCCATCATCCCCAGAGAGGACCCTTTTGTCCATGACAAATGAATTTGAATGCACTTGGTTAGGTAACTGCATTATATTTGGGTATCTGCAAGGAAGCATGGAACATTTTTCACCCTGGCCCATCTCCATTTTTGGTTGTGACTTATAAGGTGTCCACTATGCTGTTTCACAAACCAAACCACTAACTTTATCTGTGACCTATTTTCTCCTAGTCCTATCAATTCCCAAATTCTACCCCTCTTTGAGGGAATTTATGGTGGCCAATTCACCTATTGACCCACATGTGTTTGGGATATGGGAGGAAACCAACACAACCTGGAAGAAAATTTCACATTCACAGGGAAATATCCACCCAGTCAACAAGGTTACTGGAACTCTGAGGCACCATCTTTTCCAGTTTCATGACCCCATCTATATTTCCTATTTCATCCTCCTTCTCAGTGATTTTGTCTCAAAGTACAACATTTGTTTTCATGTGTGTTTGGATGATGAAAATACTTCACTACAAATTCTTTTACTGGCTTGTCTGTCCCTAGTTTGTTGAACTGATTGTCTGCAGTTTTGAATTAATGAAGTGTAGATATGGCTGTTGATGACAAGACAAGAAATTTATTGCTTTTCCCAATTTACCCTGAACCCAGGATGAGCTATTTCAGTGGGCAACTCTGAGTTGGTCATGCCATGGTGCTACCATTCTCCACCACTGAATTATCTGGAATCTTAAATAAATATGATAGTTTTTCTAAAAGCTTATAGAGCTCTGGGCTGGTACTACTTACTGGATGAAGAGAAAAGCATTTTCTTCAGTAAACATTACACCTATAAACTGCTATATACTTGTCTTCAAAAGTAATGCAAAGCCAATTTATGCAATGCAGTTCGATTTTCACATTGGGTAAATGCTTGGGACCAGTTCTGAACTGCAATGGATAGGTTTGACTTGAACAGAGCTGAATTAACCTTCTCATGTATGGAATTTTTTTTAATTCTGAGCAGAGAGGCCACAATTTTTTTCTGCTGATGCATGGAATTATTGAACAGATCAGAGGACTATATATTGTTCCTGAAACTTTTAAAGGAAGTAATAAAACAAGCAGAACTGACATTTTTATTAGATTTCATTGGCTAGGGACTCTAATAATTTACATATTTAATGGATGGATTTGTTGTCTCACATTATTAAAAAAATTATACTGTTTGATGCTAGGGAGTAAGCAATAATTATTATTGTTTATATACTTTTATTCAAGTATTGAAGCAACAATGGTGGAAGAGTGAATTATTAATTGAAATATTCAAATATTAAAATCAAATTTCTTTCCTTAATGTGTGATAAAATCACGTCGGCAAGACACAACAATACCAAAAAGGTGCTGCAGGAACTCAACAGGTCATGCAGGATCCATGGGAAGCAACAGGCACTGTTTCAAGCCTCAGCCCTTCATCAGAAATGCCTGATGATGGGTTAAGACCCTAAACATCAACTGCCGATTGCTTTCCACGGATGCTATATGACCTGTTGAGTTCCTTCAGCATTTCTTGTGGATTGTTCCAGTTTTCCACCATCACCAGACTCCTTGTTTATCTTCAAAATGCAACGAAGGAGATTCCCACCTATATTTTAATTTTTTTTTACACTACATTTGTGGAAGAACGTCAAAAGGTTTTTGTATGCATCCCTGTCATCTGTAAGATTCTGATTGAATTTCTGGGACTACTTTTTACTCTGCAGGTGATGTGCCTTCAGGATTTTTTTGGTGATGATGACATTTTTATTGCCTGTGGTCCTGAGAAGTTCCGCTATGCACAAGATGACTTTTCATTGGATGAAAATGGTAAGTTTCTCTTGGCATATAATCTGAAACTTTACAAAATGAACAAAATGTTAGAGTAAATTGTCAGATATCAGAAAACGTGCAAGATTTTGACAAAAGCTCTGTATTATTCCCTCAACTCTACCTATCAAGAACATTATTTATTCTATTGAAACAGCTTGAGTGAAAGAATCAAATTTATTTCCTTAATGTGTGAGATTCTTGATTCATGATTTGATTGATAATATTAATCTGATTAATAATGCAGTATATGTCAGCAAGATTAAAAAGAAAGCAAATTAAGTAATTATTTCAGAGCATGTACGTACTATTACAGCATTGTGGATACAAATTGGTACCTTGAGCAGGTCTTTAAGCCTATTTCAATAGTTACATATCAAAGATAACTTAGTTTTCCTCCACCTTTTTATTCTTTTTCCATCATCTTTCTTTTTCTTCTCTCTGAGTCTGCCTTGTAAAATATTTCTGTTTATATCATTTCAGGGATTGTTGGACCCTAAATTTGATTATCTTTATTAGGTTAACTACCTCAGTCATTCAATTAAATCAGAGATGGGGGATTGGGGGTATGTGGTTGTGGGGGGGGGGAGCAGAATGAATGAGCAGGGAGCAATGCAACATACATAGGAGGCTGGGTATTTCCAGGTCAGTCTCCAATACTCCATGCTTGTTACTTTCCTTTGCTCGTGTACATATGTTATTTTAGTTCCCTTGAGTGCAGAAGCTGGTTATCACAGCCCTTATCCCAAACTATATTGGGTGTAGCTTGAAACACACAAGTTGTTTTTAGATTTGTTATCTTTGGCAATTAATGATTTATCTGAGATAGTCTTAATTTGTAAAGATATCACCTCTTGTTTTTACATTTCAGTAAAACTGACCTCCTTCTGTGGGCTGGCATCAGCTCAGTTTTGTATGCTCCTTTCATAATTATTTCAACTAGCATCTGGAGTCGATCAAAACAGTTGATCCCTTTACCTTTTGTGGAAGTTGTCCATTTTTAATATCACGTATAGCCATTGGCATAATAATTGTTGCAGATAAAATTCTGAAAACTCCAACTTAATTGTGATGCCCCAGTTTAAAGTTATTCCTGAAGTATTTCAGGTTTTAAATAACCAGTACCAGCTAAGTGTGTAAATTATTATTAACATCTTGATATTAATTTGCTATGATACAAAACTCATGCTGCTACTTTATTTATTTTTCACAATTTTACTCTCCCTCAATGACTTAGGGCAGGTTGGAATAGAAACTGATAGCCCTTTCACAAAATAACTTTGAAAGTGTTCATATTACCTTTATTTGTGATATGGTGCAAGAATAATAAACAGAATCTCAACATGGACAAGACAAAGGAGATGATTGTGGACTTCAGGAGAACCAGGGACAACTGGCCTCTACGACATGTTAATAACTCAGTAGCAGAGAGAGAAAAGACAAAAGACAAAGGAGGAAAAACCCAACACCCAACCCCAACCAACCAATTTTCCCTTGCAACCGCTGCCTGTCCCGCATCGGACTTGTCAGCCACAAACGAGCCTGCAGCTGACGTGGACATTTACCCCTCCATAAATCTTCATCCGCGAAGCCAAGCCAAAGAAAAGCAGAGAGAGAGTGGAGAGCACCAAATTCCTTGGAGTCCATTTAAATGGTAACCTATCCTGGACACACAATATCTCTTCACTTGTCAGGAAAGCTCATCAATGACTGCACTTTCTGAAAAGACTGAGGAGGGCAAAGCTACTGGCTACATCATGTCAACTTTCTACAATAGCTCTATCCTGGCTGGCTGCATCACAGTGTGGTACGCTTGCTGCAGAGAAATGGATCAGAGGTCAATCTACAGGACCATGAGCACCAGAGAGGATCAATAGGGTCTCCCTCCCCCACATTGATGTGACCTACTAGGATTTGTTATTTGAAGAGGGCTCGCAAAATTGTTGAGGACCCCTATCACCCCATCCACAGCATCTTTCCCCATCGGGAAAGAGATGCAGGAGTATCAGAGCAGCACCACCAGGCTGAGAAACAGCTTCTTCCCAAGTGCAGTGAGACTGATGAACAACTGAATGAACTTCCGATTAAATACCTGACCAACTACTATTTATAAAACAATATTTATTTATTTTTATCTATGTACATACATACTGCATATGTATCGTTTGCCTATATGTGCATTATGTCTCGTTGTATGTTTGGATGTTTTTGCATCAAGGACCGGAGAATCCTGTTTCATCAGGTTGTGCTGTATGCCTAAAATTAAAATTTACCTGCTTAGCTTTGTTCAACTGTCTTACCAACTAATAAATGGACAAACTAACTGTATTCTTTGAGTTACTGAGCCATGAGTTTTGTACATTTCTCCAGCTGAAATTCTACAAGAATTCCTTTACCACAAAACTGGAGGAAACCATCAGGAAAACAGTGAAGATCCATTTCTTATCCTTACTAATGATTTCTTCTTTGTTTGTGAGGGATCTGCCATCCATATATTTACTGCAGGGAAAATAATGCAATAAGAGTGTGAAATGAGGAGCTGATGCATTATCCACTAATGAAATCTTGTCACAGGCCCCCTTTGTTTTATGCTGCAATCTTTTAGTTCTATGTGGTGCTCCTTTCCCTTCAATATATTTTCACTTACAGTGCTTCAACATGTTGCTAATTCATTAAGACATAATTTAGGGCTCTTAATGCCTCCGACTGTGGCTGCGGAGGCTGTGGGAGTACTGGAGGTGAACTCATCGACAGTCAGTGGCTCGGGGGACTCTCTTTTGCTTCTCTCTCTGACTGTAAGGGGCATCAGGCAATTTGTGTCAATGGTGAATATTTGTCTGCCTTACTAAAGGAAATTTCATGTAATATATTACATTTTTTGTTTTATTCTTTGGCTTGGCTTCGCGGACGAAGATTTATGGAGGGAGTAAAAAGTCCACGTCAGCTGCAGGCTCGTTTGTGGCTGACAAGTCCGATGCGGGACAGGCAGACACGGTTGCAGCGGTTGCAGGGGAAAATTGGTTGGTTGGGGTTGGGTGTTGGGTTTTTCCTCCTTTGCCTTTTGTCAGTGAGCCTTGAATCTTGAAGAGATGACATCTGGTCTTGATTTTATTAGTTACTAAGGTTGTTTAAAATTCTCTATTAGATTTGGAACAAAGATGATGAACTTACATCATTTAAAAACAGGATATGTAGTATCTGTATTTGTATTTCATTGGTTTTGATTAAGTTTCCTGGTGACTGAGTAGTTTGTGAGGTGGTGCAATCCTTCCACTGCAGCAGAGGGTTCCATCATTCTCTGAATTCATGGCCTTGAACTTCTGAATACCATTCTGAATGTTTGTTCCCCACTTTAAGACGTAATTGCCACAGGTTCTCAGAAATTGTCAAGACAGATCAAGTTTATTGTCATCTGATTGCATAAGTACAACCTGACGAAACAGTGTCTTTGGTGCAAATCATGCAACCGCAGATAACATACGTACAGACAAACAATATACATGCAGGACAAGTATTCATTTAGACAAATAAATAAATATTTTATTTCATGAATATGAGTGTCTGGATGGTTAGAGTGAGAAGTTCTTTGGTCATTCAGCATTCTCACTGCCTTTGCGAGAAGCTGTTCCTCAGCCTGGTGGTGCTGGGTCTGATACTCCTGCATCTCTTTCCTGATGGGAGCAGATGAAGGGATCCACAATGATTTTGCACACCGTCCAGGCAACGATCCCAATAGATCTATCGATGGTGGGGGAGAGAGACTCCAGTGATCCTCTCTGCCACTCTTATGGTCCTGTGGATTAACCTCTGATTCATTTCCCTGCAGCAACCATACTACACTGTGATTCAGCTGGCCAAGATGCTCTCGATCGAGCTCCTGTAGAAGATTGACATAATGGTGGCTGCAAACCTTGCCCACTTCAGTATTCTCAGGATGAATCTTAATAAGAACCTTACACTTCTTCAAGGAAATTTTGACAACTTATATTCTTTTATCCTTGTATCTTTTTTCAGAACCTACTTGCTAATTTCCTCCTATGATAGATTAGATTGTGTATTTTAGGAGCCTGGTGTCAGGCATGCAAATGATGAGGCCTGTCCAAATAGTGTACTGAGTGTATCTAAGGGCCCAGGATGGGGAATGTGGGCATGGGAGAAGATATTAATATTGGTCCTCCTGTTGAATTTTGAGTACTTTGCAGAGATAGCCTTGATGGCATTTTTCCATGCTCTGAGATGCCTGCCTCATGGGCTTGCTCCATTGACTAAGATTGTGATTGATCTGGTAGGTTAAGTTCTACATCTTCCTGATCAGCAGCTTGGGGTAGAAGGTTGTGAATCATGATCTTCAAAGAAAATAATACCTCTTCATTCCATGGATAACATCTTGCTCTGTAACATTGCCCTGTTCTATAGTTCTCAACTATCTTGTCAAATCCATCCAGTTAAATTTCAGTAAGGATTCAATCTGAAGCAAAACATCCCAATAACCTTTTTCCTCCCCTACTAATGTCCAATGATTAGGCTATAGTTAACCAATTCATAGATGAAGTTCCTCAAATTGCAGATGCTGTATATTACGAACTAACAACCTTTTTTATTACGAACTAACAACCTTTTTAATTTTGTTTGGGATTAAAGGGACTTTGTTTGCACTAATAAAGGAACAGCAATAGAAAATTCACCAGGCAATGGTAAATTCAAAATAATAGTTTTATTAAACTATTAAAATCTTACTTAGCTCTAATCTTAACTCTAAATTTAACTCCACTATACACAAATGTAAATATGTGTGTGTAATGAAGTCCCACTCTGAAAAGTCAATTTTAAAAACTTCAGCATCATTTTAGTCTTACTTGAAGGTCTTAAATTTCCAGTTCAGAAATAATTATAAAGCACTTTTAAATATCATATCTTCAGGCCTCTTTAAAATCACAATTCTTTCAATGAGTTGTCCTTGAGATGTATCCTTCAAACAGAAGTAACCATCTTCTGAGCCACAAATGTATGTCCTGTGAAGAGGAGAATACAAGTCCTGTCATTCCTATCTTAAAAGAGACAGTCAGAAGTAGGTTTCTCTTTTGAAATCAGCTTATTCTGTGTTCTGTTTTGTTATGAGTAACACATAGGCAGCTTTTCTCCTCTTTCAGGAGAAAATACTGCTGTTCAATTATGCATCTTAACAGAACAGTGAGTTTCCTAACTAGATAACATATTTTTGGCAAATCTCTCATGTAACATGGTATGTGACATCATTTCTGTCTTTAAAGTTCATAAGATCTTTTGACACTGATGTGCCATAAGTATTTAAGTCCACTATGCCTCCGTGAGGTCTGCTCTCCCCAGAACTAAAATAGCCGTCTATTTATACAGGTGCTTCTGATATAACACCTTTTGTTTTCAGTATCTCAAAGACCATCATAGATTCTTTCATCTTCTTGACTCCAACTTTAAAAAATTTAAAAAAATTTTTCACTCTATGAACCATATTAACCAAAATACACATAAACATTTCCCTCTTGAATATACACAGTGTCATTTTCTCCCCTTTTTTCTCCCTTCCCTTCCCTCCCTCCTTCCCACCCCCCTCCCTACCCACTAAACGTTCAACATATACAATACAATAAACCCATTAAACAATGTCATCACACAATGAAAATAAACAAGAAAATTGTGTCATCTATTTTTACACACTGGTTCAGTTCATTTTGTCTTCTTCTCATTCTATCATTTTAGGGGGTGGAGGTCTGCGGTAGGACTTCTCTGTTGTGTTCCATGTACGGTTCCCAAATTTGTTTGAATAATGTGACTTTATTTTTTAAATTATATGTTATTTTTTCCAATGGAATACATTTATTCTTTTCTATGTACCATTGCTTTACTCTCAGGCTCTCTTCTGATTTCCAGGTTGACATTATACATTTTTTTGCTTCAGCTAAGGCTATCATAATAAATCTTTTTTGTGCTTCATCCAGTTTGAGGCCTAATTCCTTACTTCTTATATCATAAAAATGAATATCTTTCCAAGGATACAATACCTGTTTCAATCGTTACCAATTCCCTTAACAAAGAAATTCTTCAATGAACTAAAGAAAATAATAAGGAAATTCTTATGGAAAGGGGAAAAACCAAGAATAGCACTAGATAAATTAACAGAATGGTACAAACAAGGGGGCTTACAGCTACCAAACTTTAAGAATTACTATTAAGATATCTATCAGATTTTTATCAAACAAGGGGAAAAACCAGATTGGACCAGGCTAGAGCTAGATAAAATAGGGGAGCAGGTACCAGAACATATACTTTATAAGTGGGATGAAAAACTGGTGCAATATAGAAGTTCACCAGTACTGCACCATCTGCTCAACATTTGGAAGAAGATTCATGTAGAAAGGAAAGAAACAAATTATCAACTACCAGAATTATTATTGATGCAAAATCAACTAATCCCTTTCACAATAGATAACCTTTCCTTTAGAGAATGGGAGAGAAAAGGGATTAAAATAATAGAAAATTGTTTTTTTGGGAAATAATTTATTATCTTTTGAGCAAATGAAGTACAAATATGGACTCACTCATGATACAATGTTTGCATACCCCCAACTGAAAACTTACTTAAAGGACAAATCGGGAAGCAGGCTGAGGTTACCAGAAGAAAGAAGCTTTGAATATGTGATTACAGACACAATGATAATTAAAATATTTATAACAAACATGTACATCAAACTGCAAGAGAAAGAAAATGATGAAATAAGCTGTAAACCCAAACAAAAGTGGGAACAAGATCTAAACATAAAGATAAAAAAATGAAATATGGGAAAAGCTATGCTCTGGAACTATGAGAAATACAATAAACACGAGGTTACATATGATACAATATAATTGGTTACACAGGCTATATATCATGCCCCAAAAGTTAAATAAATGGGACCCAACAGTATCAGATAGATGTTTTCTCTGTAAGAAGGAAACGGGAACAACAGTACATGCAATTTGGGCATGTGAGAAAGTGGAAAAGTTTTGGGAAGATCTAAATCAGGTATTAAATAAAATCACAAAAAGCAACGTACCAAAAATCCAGAGTTCTTGACTCCAACTTCAATCTGCAGCCATTTTTGTCTCAAACTGGCTTCTGTCTTCTATCTCAAAGAACTATGTGTGTTTAAAATGCTAATGTGATGTCTTTGTGCCCCTGTAACCACCCAAACTAACTTATTAAACCATATCTAGATAAAATATAGTTTTAACATTAAACTAATGATTAATATTAACATGTAAATGTGACCATTAAAGATTACAATGGTCTTCAATGGCTCCAACAAGCTGTGGCCAAAGTACATCACCTATGGTGTCATACAGCACCTAATAGTCTGAATCCACCTGGGATTGTCTGATCTCGGAAACTAAGCAGGCACAGGACTGGTCAGTACTTGGAGGGGAGACCACCTAGGAACACCAGGTGCTGAGGGTTTCTGTGAGGGGCGATGGACAAGTGGTGACTCTTTGCCTTACGGTACCCAAACTTAAAGAATTTCATGTATGTTACATTCTAAATGTGGTATTATATGACAGTAATGGAACCTTTACCTTTATATCTGTCATAATGTATTTAAATGGTTATATTTTCTACCCCATATATCACTTTTGGTTTAGTTACTGATCTATTTTTAGATCACAATTTCAGTTATATGTTTGCATGGCAAAAGAGCTGTGTGAGGAAGAGAAATAAAATAAAAACAGCACTCAATTACTTCTGGCCTTCCTGTGATTTCACCTTGATTTTATGTTTTGTTACCCCCCCATCCCTCCTCCCTTCCATTTCCTAGCTCTGAACTTGGGTTGCTACGGCTCGCGGTTCTTATTAATTTGGGTCAGAAAATGAAAATACAGCACCCCTTTTGCATCTTCACAAAAATACCAAGTTTTGCAATCTGTAAAAGCAATACTTGGTGGATTTACATTCCTAATATTAACATAAGCCACCTATTTTTATGCCAGCAAAAATTCTAAAGACCTGATTTTAGCTCTTGCTGATAGCAATTACAGATTACCAGTTCTCCGAGCCGTCTAATTAAATGAGTAACTGCCATCAAAACGCAGTTTACCATTCACTAATACTGAAATAAACTACAAAATAAGGTATATTAAGTTAAACACTAAATTAAAAATGTAACTAAAATCTGAGATATCAATGTTTAAAATCTTTAATATTCCCCTTTCAGCTGAATCCCAGCTTTCATATTATATAAAGGTAGTGGTCTTTATTTATTTTAAATAAGTTTCTTGATCATGATAAAATGTTTTGCCTATTTATGGTCATGGCAAGTCCTTGGGATAGAAGCTTAATAGTGCTGTTGGATTCCAGCACATGGAGCTCGACAACCCCATTGACAAGACCGCCATGATCACTGAGAGGCTCACCCTATTCATCATATGGATGCTCCTGTCTCTGCTTTGAGCAGATAAGCCACCTCGGTCTGTTTTCTCTTGCAGATGTTGCAAAGCAGAAGCGTTTTTTGAACTTGAAATTTCAGAGATTTTCATGCACAGATTCTTCTCCCATTTCTTCCCTTGCCAAAGTACCTTCATTTTCTGGACAGCAAAATAAAATTTCCTGTTTTGGAAAATCAAAGAAAAGTTTGAAAAATATATTTTTTAAAATGTTACTTTCATCTATTTTTATCTGAATATATGCCATTGTTGGTCCTTTCTATTTTAAAAACACCATTAATTAAATTTATTGTTTAAGAAATAATATCCAAAATTATTTGGCTAATAAACCAAAACTAGAAAGGTATTTCATTATAAACCTACTCAACACAAACTTTTGTGTTTGGTCAGCATTGATCAGCCATGGTCATGTTGACTCGTGTGGCAGGTACAATGGGGCCTAGTGGCCAATTCTTATGTTCTAGAAATATTGTGTTGACTTTAGATAATTATGGTACAATTTTTGAAGCAGATTATTTTTTTCATGTGAAACTTCACTTAAAGTTTATCCTCACTGACATTGTCTCAGATTATTACCAGACTAATTGCAATCTCACTCTGAGCTGGTGCCTATTTCAATATTTCCAACATTCTTGGCCTGTCACTATTGTTACCTCAGCCCATCTGTTATGGAATCCTCCATTCAATACTTCCCTGTGGGGTTCGCATTTTCAGATGTTTGAAAACTTCACCTCATTAAACTGCAAGTCTTCCTTGCTAATCACCCTTGTTCTCGCAGAATTAAATTTGGCTTCTTATCTCTAACTTTATAATGATTTTTATGACCTTGACACTCCCTACCTTGATTTCCTCTAGACTGACAGCTCAGGTCATTAAATCCCTATGTTTATTTTGCATTCTCAATGTTCTGAAAATGCCCACTTTCCCAGTCTAACATCCTCTTCTTCAATGTCCTCCTTAAAACTTACCTCTTTTTAATCTCATTATTCCCAGTGTCTACTTCCTTGTCTTGGCACTGATTTGTCTAATTACATTTTGAAGGATCAGAATACTTAAAAAAAATATTCCTAGTATTTTCTGATATGTTTTAGATCTATCAATAATCTAAAAAACAAGTAATATCAACCAGGCAATTATCCCAATTTTTGCCTCTTAGCTATTTTTGGCTGAAACAAAAATATTTGCTCTGCCTAGCCATAATGAGAAAGAACAATTTCTGTTCAATATTTTGTAAATAGATAAATAAAGGTGATTTCATTTTTTTTTACAAACAACATCACATACCGTGCACTCATTATGAGCCATTTAAGACCTTAATATCAATGGGAATTGATATTTTTGAAAATATCCCTTAAACTTCAATGTATACATTGCAATGGTAAAGTTTCTGTGCTGATGGGAAGTATTTGATTCTGTTGCATTTGGCCCTGATGCCACAAGTAACAAAAAAGTAAGATTTATTTCACGAGACAAATATCTCGCTCAGTAAGTTTAAATATTTGTGGTGCCAGGGCAAGGGAAATAAATTATGTGGGAGTGCATAGTGGTAGAGCTCCTGATCAGGTTAATAGATTTCAGAGTTCATACATGAAATCACATACAATCCTGAGATCCTTTTTCCAGTGAGCAAGATAGAATTTCCTCTTATTGGAAGTACAAAAAAACTTAACACAACATACATATGTAAACAAAGAAAGAAATACAAACAAACTGACTGTGCAATAGAAAGAGGAGAAATCAATAAAGTGCAAAGTAAGAGTCCTTAAGTGAATCCCTGATTGAGTTTGTGTTGAGGAGTCTGATGGTGGAGGGGTAGCAGCTGTTCCTGAACCTGATGCTGTGAGTCTTGTGGCATCTATACCTTTTCCTGATGGCAGCAGCGAGAACAGAGCATGTGCTGGGTGGTGTGGATCCTTGATGATTGGTTCTCTTCTCTGATGGCAGTGATCCCTGTAGATATTCTTGGAGGGTTTTGCCTGTGATGTCCTGGGCTGTGTCCACTATCTTTTGCAGGGCTTTATGCACAGGAGAATTGGTGTCCCCATACCAGACTGTGATGCAGTTATTCAGCACACTTTCCCCCACACATCTGTAGAAATTTGCCAGGGTTTTAAAGTCATACCAAACCTCAGCAAACTCCTAAGGAAGTGGAAGCACTGACGTACTTTCTTCATGATGCCATTATTGTATTGGGTAGTTTTACAAGATCGTGTTATATGGTGAGCGGGCCACCGAGACAGAGGTGCACCAAAGAAGAGGTACAAGGACGGCTTAAAGAAATCTCTTGGTGCCTACCACATTGACCACCGCCAGTGGGCTGATATCACCTCCAACCGTGCATCTTGGCACCTCACAGTTCGGCGGGCTGCAACCTCCTTTGAAGAAGACCGCAGAGCCCACCTCACTGACAAAAGACAAAGGAGGAAAAACCCAACACCCAACCCCAACCCACCAATTTTCCCTTGCAACCGCTGCAACCGTGTCTGCCTGTCCCGCATCGGACTTGTCAGTCACCAACAAGCCTGCTGCAGACGTGGACATACCCCTCCATAAATCTTCGTCCGCGAAGCCAAGCCAAAGAAGAAGAAGTTTTGCAAGCTACTTTTGCAAAATCCTGTGCACATCAATTTGTAATGAGAAGGTCAGTTGTTCAAATTTTAAATCAGATTTGCTTTTTTTTCTCCCACCTAAAAGTTAGAATTAAGAAAAGAAAATTAATTTGCTCTCAGCAAGGATGATAACAGCTTTAAAACAAAAAAGATGAAATAAGCTGATCTGAAACTCTGGAGAGTTTAATTATAGAACACAGCTTCCTTGTGGCAGTTCATTTTGTAGCATCTGTCAGTCTGTAATTATTTCCGAGGATCCACAGGATCCAGTGGGATTTCAAAAACAGTTAACACTCGGTCATCATATTTTCATAAATGTGACATTTTCTGTGCTGGATTGTCCTATTTACAGCAAAAGCAAAATAGTTGCTCTCAGTGAAATACCTCATTTCAGTGCAATATCAGCCACAAAAGAGAGGTTAGCTTCTATTTACACACAAAGTTTTGCCTTCTTACCTGTTTTGCTGCTCTTCTTGGGTTGTATGTCCAAAATTAAGACCTGGTTCATAAGGTCAATTGAGATGAAATACGTCATCCTTGATAAATAAATTTAGAACTGAGAGACCGTACTTTACATACAATTACAGAGTAACTCAAGCAATTTTGGGGATTTTGCTTTCATTACCTCACATCAGAGTTCTTCTACATTTAAAACAGTTTCGTAACCAGATGTTTCTTGAAAACAGCCCTGAATTTGCATTTAGCTGATTTCAACCCTTTTTACCTTACTTTTTTTTTACTGTAGTTCAATTTTTTTTTCCACCAAAAAAGTATTATTTTTATTATAACCATATAACAATTTACAGTACGGAAACAGGCAATATCGGCCCTTCTCGTCAGCACCGATTTACGTGAAACTCCACTAGTTCCACCTACCCATTCCCTTGCCCATAACCCTCCAACCCCCTCACATCCATGTCACCTCCTCTTAAATGATAGAATTGACCCTGCCGCAACTTTCTGTTCCGGTAGATCATTCCACTCAGCCACCACTCTCTGAGTGAAGAAGCATCCTCTTAGATTACTCCTAAAGTTTTGCCCCTAACCCTTAACTTATGGCCTCTTGTTCCAATCTCCCCTACCCTCAGGGGAAAGAGCCTATTCACATCTACTCTATCTATTCCCTTCATAATTTATCAAATCCCTCAACCTTGTATGCTCCAATGAATAAAGTTCCAGTCTACTCGATCTTTCTCTGTATTCTAGATACTGCAATCCAGTCAACATTTTCATAAACCTTCTTTGCACCCTCTTAACTTTATTTATATCCTTCCTATAATTTGGAGACCAGAACTGCACACCAAACTTGCCCTCACCAATGCCTTAAACAGTCTCAACATTACCCCCTAGCTCCTATATTCTATGCTATGATTTATAAAGGCTAGCTTACCAAAAGCCTTCTTCACCACCCTATCTACACGGGAATCCACTTTCAAGGAACGCCGAACCATTATTCTGAAGACATCCATCAGTGCTAAGATATGGTGCCTTTGGTACTCATAGCTCAGAATAGACAATTCCTGATGATTGATAAAATATCAGAGCTGGCAAGAAAATTAACAAGGAGGATCTTCACTTTTAAACCTAATCTTTGCCCAAAATATTTAAGCAAGTTTTGGGATGAAAGTTTTTTTTAAATTTTTTATTTTTCACACCATAAATCACATTAGCCATGATATACACTTTTTCTTTTTCACACATTACCTAAGTTGATGGAAGGAGAAGGAAAGAAAAGAATGGACTCAGTAGAATTTCTGGTGTATTTTTGTTGAATGACAACATTGTCTGACTGGTTTAATGCAACCTAGATTGTATACCTAAAATGGATGAGGGGGGGGGGGTGGGGGGTGGCTTTGGAGGAGGGGGGGGGGGGGAGAAAAAGTCACTGTATACTGTAGTTCAATTTAAAGTAACATTTCAAGTTATTCTTTATTGAATCCTCGTTATAGAGCATAGAATCAGGCCCTTTGTTCCACTTGTCCATGCCAACAGGTTGCATATCTGAAGAAGTCCTATTTCATTGCATTTGACCCATATCCCTCCAAAACTTTCCTATCCATGTATGTGTATGTCTTATAAATATTATTATTGTACCCACTTCTATCACATTCTTTAGCATTTTGTTTCATGTACCCACTGCTCTCATGTGGAAAAGATCCCCCCTTGGGTCCTGTAATGATAGTGGTCAGGTTTGCATGGTCACTAGCAATGCCTTACTGTTTGATTAGACTTGGCTGCCAGCAGGGGGCTGACACATGGTTTGCTGGATCTGTAATGGAGGTTTGCAGCCTCATGGTGCTGTTTACAACAACTTTAAAGTAATGAACTGTAATTTTGTCCTCTTCATCCATGTGTTGTCTTAAGAACTCACACATACAAATACAAGATGAAACATGAAGTCAGAAGTAGGATGAAGGTAATTAGAAGGAAATACTTTAAAAGGTAAAATCTAAAGTCCACAGCTGATCAGTGAAGCAGGGCTAACAAAGTGAAAAATGGAAGAATTACATTCACCAGTGAAACTTCAGCTGACAGGTAATGTGGCAGAAAATTGGAACAAATTTAAATAGCATTTTGGATTGTATTTAGTGGCAGTCAGAGATGATGAGAAAAGTGATAAAGTGAAAGCCTCAGTTTTCTTACATGTCATGAGTGATGAAGCCCTGGAGGTGTATAATAACTTCACATTTGCTGTTGAAGGAGACAAAATGAAACTGGAAAAAATAATGGAACAGTTTGAGGTATATTGCTTACCTAAACGTAATGTGACATTTGAGAGGCAAAGATTTTTCACATGTGTAAAGAAAATGGAAGAAAGTATTAATCAGTATGTGACTGAATTGAGAAACAGAAGCAAAGCATGTGAATTTGGTGGACTGATTGACTCGCTGATAAAAGATAGACTTGTGTGTGGTATTCCAGATAGTAGTCTAAGGGAAAGACTGCGAAGAGAGCAAAATCTAGACCTGGAAAAAGCCATAGCACTTTGTAGAGCTGCAGAAACTGTAAAATTGCAGGCAAAAGAGCTGTTCAGTGAAACTAGCTGCAATGTGGATGCATTGAGCAAGAACGGACATAAACTGTTTAACAAAAAGTGAGCCAAAGTGGAAAGAGAGGTGTGGCCAGCGAACAAAAATAAAAGCGACAATCAAAAGCCATGTTGTCGATGTGGTACACAACACCTACCAAAAAAGTGTCCAGCATATGGTAAAACATGCTACAAAAGCAACCATTATGCCCGTTGCTGTAGGAACCAAGTGAAACAAAGCAAGGTTCATGCAGTAGATGAAAGGGAGATAGATGAATTCTATTTAGACATTGTGACTGAAAATAAGAATGAAAACAAAGACTGGATGGTGAGATTAAAAGTGAATGACATATACATTTCAGTTAAATTGGATACTGGAGCACAAATTAATGTAATATCAGACACTGATTTTAAGAAGATTAGACCCAGACCAATGATGTATGGAAAAAAAGTGAAGGTGACAGGATATTCAGGCACCAATGTACCAGTGCAAGGAGAATGCATGGTCAAAGTGAAACACAAAGATAAAGAGCACATGCTAACATTCATTGTGGTACCAAAGGATGTACAGGTCATTCTAGGTTTAACAGCCTGTGAGAAACTGAACTTGGTAAAAAGAGTCCTAATTGTGGAAAGTGAAGGAGAGACAGTCTATGAAGAACTCATGAAAGAGAAAATTACCTATTTCAGGGTCTAAGCTGCCTTCCAGGAGAACACACGATCAGGTGGATAAACATGTGCCACCAATAATGCATCCTTGCAGAAAAGTTCAATTTGCACTTCAAAAACAACTAAAAGCAGATTTACAAAGGATGGAAAACCTGAACATGATTCAGAAGATAGATGAGCCCATGGAGTGGGTGAGTTCACTTGTTGTTGTGGACAAAAAGAATGGAAAGCTTAGAATTGGCTTGGATCCAAGAGATCTAAACAGAGCAATAAAGAGAGAACATTTTAAGCTTTCGACACATGAAGAAATCATGTCACAGTTTGCAAATGCAAAGTTTCTCAGCAAATTAGATGCATCATCAGGATTTTGGGAGTTAAAATTGGATGTTGCAAGTTCAAGACTGTGCATGTTCAATGGTCCATTTGGCAGATACAGATTCCTAAGGTGACCATTCGGAATTGCCTCAGCTCCTGAAGTGTATCACAAAACTATTCATATGGTCTATGAGCACCTGGATGGAGTTGATACTTCAATGGATGACATCATAGTATGGGGAACCATGAAAATAGAATATGATAAGAGGCTAAGGAAAGTGCTGGAAACAACAAGGAAGGCAAACCTGAAGCTGAATAGAGAGAAATGCCAATTCAGGGTGACAGAACTAACATTTGTAGGAGATATTATTGACAGTGAGGGCATCAGACCAGATCTCAGAAAAGTGTCCGCCATTGGGAACATGCCAAGGCCACAATGCAAAAAGGACATACAGAGGTTTAATGGAATGGTCAACTATATGGGTAAATTCATATCCAACCTCTCAGAATAGATGGCTGCATTGAGAAAACTAACAGAAAAGAACAATGAATGGGGGTGGAATCATGGGCGTGAAAAGTCATGGAGCAAACTAAAGAAACTGCTCACAGAGGAACCAGTTCTGAGGTTTTACAACCCAGCGAGACCCATCAAGATATCATCAGACGCATCATGTAGTGGGCTCGGTGCAGTTCTTCTAAAAAAAAGATGATTGGCAGCCCATTACATATGTCTCATGGTCAATGTCAGAGACGGAGACGTGATCCACTCAAATTGAATAGGAGCTGCTCAGCATTTCATCAGTTTGCGTCAGGACAAGCAATCAGTGTAGAGACTGACCATAAGCCCTTGATTGCACTGTTCCAAAAACTATTAAATGAATGTCCACTTAGAATAGAAAGAATGATGATTCGGCTGCAATGCTATAACTGAATGTGACATACTCTCTGGGTAAGCTAATGTACACATCAGACACGTTGTCTAGAGCTGTTGACACAAGAGAGCCCACAAGTACCAAAATGGATGAAGACATGAATGCCTTCGTGGACATGATCACAAGTGCATTTCCCATATCAGATGCAAAAATGGAGATGAAACACTGAGACAACTGAGAAAAAGCACCTTGGATGGATGGCCCATCATGAAGCAGGACTGTTCACCTGATGTTTCAGAGAACTGGAACTGCAGGGTGGAACTATCAGTGGTTGAAGGTATTATCTATAAAGGAAGTAAAATCCTTATTCCAAAGAGTCTGAGAAAAGAGATGCTAAAAAAGGATCCATGGAGGACATCTTGGAATTGAAAAGTGTAAGAAAAGAGCATGAGAGGTGATGAACTGGCTAAGAATCAACAAGAATATAACAAATGAAGTGTCCAAATGTACAATATGCTGGAAATATCAAGCAAGCTATATTGAAGAACCACTAAAGCCACACCCAGCACCAAACAGACCTTAATGGAAGGTAGTAGCTGACCTATTTGAATGTCAAGGGAAGGACTATCTTGTAGCCACAGACTATTACTTCCTGTATTCAGAGATGTGTAAATTGAACACCACCACTGCTGATGGTGTAATAATAGGTATGAAAGCCATATTCTCCAGACATAGCGTGGCAAGTAAGGCCTTCACAGATAATGGACCCCAGTTTTGCAATTTAAAATTCCGAGTTTTTTGCCAAAGAGTGGGACTTTGTACACAGCAAGTCAAGTCCTCATTTTCCACAGTCCAATGGTCTGGTGGAAAAATCAGTACAGACAGTGAAAAGGCTGATAAACAAGGCAAAAGACAGTGGAACAGACTTCTACCAGGGCAGTCTAGTATACAGCACAACATTACTCGAGTGTGGTATGTCACCAGCACAACTCCTTTTGGGTCGTAGGGTAAGATCAAACATCCACTCAGGAGAACCTCCTAAAAACAAAAGAGAGGGAGAAAGTGAGGAAGTTCAAAGAACCACAGAAAGAAAAACAAAAGTATTACTTTGACAGAGGAACAAAAAAACCTATCGGAAGTCTACACTGGTGACCAAGTAAGGCTAAAAGACAAAACAAACTTATGGACTTAGAAGGAAACTGTCCTTAGTGAAGTCCAGCCAAGATCATACACCATTCAGATAGATGAATGTGATGTTTTGTGAAGAAATTGTTGAGTCCTTCAAATGGGACCAGCCACAGTAGATGGAAAAATGGCTACTGTTGAGCAACCTGAATGCACAGCTGAGAAGATATTGTCTGAGGCAACAACTCAGATTTAAGGACAATCAATCAGGAGATCATCAAGACATATGAATTCTTGTAAGAGACTCAGTGAGCAAATTTAAAGACTCCTGTTATAGAATGAAGTAGTGCTATCTTATTCGCTCTTTATGTTTTAGTGTATGTAAATGTGAACACACAAATCAAGTTTAAAAAATGTCCACAATGTTGATAATAATGAAAATGTAAGTTCTTGGTGTTAAAGTTAAAATTGCAGAGTTATATAAAGAAAACGTTAGTTAAAAGTAAACTACTTTTGTTTTAAGAAAGGGAGATGCAATGATAGTGATCAGGTTTGCATGGTCACTAGCAATGCCTTACTGTTTGATTAGACTTGGCTGCCAGCAGGGGGCTGACACGCAGTATGCTGGATCTGTAATGGAGACACAGCTTTATGGTCTGCCTCATGATGTTGTTTACAACTTTAAAGTAAAGAATCTTTTCATCCATCCATGTGTTGTCTTAAGAACTCACACATACAAATACAAGATGAAACAAGTCCCCTATAAATCTTTCCTCTCTCACCTTAACTCTATAGCCTCTAGTTTCAAACTCTGTAACTCAAGAAGCAAGTCTGTGATCATTCAGCTTATCTATGTATCTCATGATTTTACTTATTTCTTTAAGGTCACCTCTCAGCATCTGACACTTCAGAAAAAATGTCACAGCCTATCTAAACCCCTCTTGTACCACAAGCTCTCCAGTCCTAATAACGCCCTTGTGAATCATTCCTGAACCCTTTCCAGCTTAATGACACAATTTCTATTGACAGATGACCAGAAACTGCCCAAATGGTCCAAGTGCAGGTTTTGTTAATGTCTTGTATTGTTATTGTCTTCGTAATCAGTGTCCCTTCAAACCATCAACAAAAATGCGTAGAACTAAGTTAAATAAGAGTGTACTATAAGCCAGTTTTCTAAATGAGAAAAAATGCAATGGAATTAACTGTGTCACCCTGAAAGTGTATTTGGAGCTCTGTGAGAAGGGATTTGGTGAGTAAGGTTGGTGTTTATGGAGATGAAAAATCAGAGCATTCTCAAGGGAACGGTCACCTTAGAAAGGTGAATGGGGATTGAAACAGAAAAATTGACTGGTGATAGCATCACCTTGGAAGAACTGTAAATTATCAGGTATGGGCTTTTGTTTTCTGAGGCTATTGACAAGTCCTTTCCAAATGCGTTGTTGTTCTGCTTCAGCTCTATAACTCTAGTATTGGTTATTACTTGTTAACATTTAAGAGGAAACGTTTGTCTTCAGGAAAGTGACATGGAGAAATAGTCCAGAGGTTATTATCTTCAAGAATAGAAAGATATAGCTTTGAAGCAGACATTATGCCTTCAAGAACAAGATTAAATGAAGCCAGCAAGATGGTAGAAAACGGGCTAATATGGCGAGGAATAGGATTTTTTAAAACAAAGCAATTCTGCATCAAAACTAGACATGAGTGCTACAAAATGGTTACAATTATAACTTCTGCTTCAGCCCTGTTAGATATAATAATTTTTTTATTGAAATACAGAATTTAAGTCATTAGAGACAGAAGAAAACTTGTAAATTCTGCACATTAGAATGTACATTCATGAAATTCAGTGTACAAAGTAAACTTGGTATAGAGCTTAAAAACTGAGAGATTTCAAGTGTTGGTTCACAGAGTAATCTAGAATCTAGATTGTGCAATTATAGTGATTCCGCTGTCATGGGCTGTCACATTAATGGGAAAATCCCATTAAAAATATAGTTCACTATCACCAGATGTAACATTGTGCAGACAATTGGCAGTGACTTCTCCATGAGTGGTGTTGACAGATGACAGTAGTCGAGGAAATTGATGGATGCAGAAACAACATAGTGACAGATAGGCAGTGTACAGTTTGGATGTCATGGAATCTTGATGGTAAAGGAGCTGACCTTCTGTGTCCATGCCAGTGTCTATGGAACAATCCAATCACTTCCATTCTCCCACTTCATTTCTGTAGCACTGCAAGTTAACTTTTAATTTATTTTTGAAATCATGGATTTTTCTGCTTTCCCTGTTTTCTTAGACAAGTGAGTTCGTATCACAGTGTCGGTCAGTCGGTGGGGTTGGAGGGGGGGGGCAGGGCAGGGAAGGTGTGTGTGTGTGTGTGTGCTAAAAATTCATAAGAACAGCTTTTCTATTTCTACCTGTTAAAATCTTGAACACCTCAGAACTAGTTGACATCTATTTTCAGTATAGCCGTCTATTCCTGTAAATCATGCTTATTTTCGAGGGTTTTGTCACAATTCATTATCTTAGTAAACCCTGACTCTGGGGATGCACGGGTGGCCTTTACAGTGCCAGCAAATGGAACAGGAATTTGGATCCCACATTGTCTATAAGGAGTTCGTATGTTCTCCTTGTGACTGCGTGAGTTTTCTCCAGGGGCTTCAGTTTCCTCCCACTATTTGAAATGTACTTGGGGTGCAGGTTAATTGGGTGTAAATTGAGGGGGGGGCATGACTTGTGGGCCAAAATGACCTGTTATCGATTGGTATGTCTAAATTTAAAAAATTAAATTAAAAATTATTAATTCAATATTCTAGCTCCAACTAGTATTCTTTTCTCTTCTTGACTTGTTATCAATCTTATTTTCCTCTTCATCTACCCCCCCCCCCCCCCCCAATTTATTGTACATAGCCTAATTCTTGCTTGGAGAAGTATCTGACATAATATGATTCTTGGGGAACTGTAGAATTTTTCATATTCTCAGTCTACCTTGATGTCTAATAATCCTGCTTTGAACATAATGAGAAAAAAATAAAATACATTCATTGATTTGTCCTTTATTTACCCTGCTAACAACATGTTCAAAATATTTTAAACACAATTTCCCTTAAATTATACAGTTATACCTTATAGCTGTTATCTGGCATCCATGGGGATTATTAGTGCAGGATAAGTGAATTTTTCAGTTGCTTGAGATTGCATGTTGCATGATTGCCAAACTAATGGCACGGCACGCTAAATTTAAACCTATATTTTTTATCTATTTATTTTCCAAGATTTTTTTTGCTGCTTGATTGAGGCTGCTGGTTGTTTGAATTCCAGATGACAGGAGTTTCACTGAACTAATATTAACCTGGTAAAGTCGTGTAGTGTTTTCCCTCCACATTTGCTGCTATCACATGTTTAACAATAAGCTCTATGATAGGCTAACTATTATTCCATGTTTCCTTACTCCCTCCTTGTTACAGAGTAACATTCTAGCATCTAAAAGCAAAATTTTCTGGAATATTGAAACCGATAATCCACTGTCATTGCAGTATTATTAAATACCTGGGTATAATCAGTCCTAGGAAATTTATAGGCTCTAGGCCCAAAAATGATTTCTCGGGTACTTTATTTTTACTGATGTTAATTATTTTAAGATGCTGACTCTAT
Source organism: Narcine bancroftii (assembly GCF_036971445.1). Taxonomy (NCBI): domain Eukaryota; kingdom Metazoa; phylum Chordata; class Chondrichthyes; order Torpediniformes; family Narcinidae; genus Narcine; species Narcine bancroftii. The sequence continues at coordinate 184,454,092 of NC_091475.1, read as the reverse complement.
ATTTCATCTTGGGTAGTCTCCAACTCTCTGGCCCTTTTCTCCTTCACTTTCCCCTCCACTACCCTCCCTACCTACTTGTCACCTACACCCTTCCTCCACCTCCCCACCCTCTTTCTTCTTCCTATCATAGGGCTTCTTTGTCAGCCCTGTGCTTCTCCCCCCCCCCCGCCACCCCATCACTGCTTAGCTTATTTCTTTACTTCCCTGTGCCACATGTATTCACCCACCACCTGCCAGCCTGTGCTCCTCCCCACTTCCTAACCCACATTTTTATGCTGGCATCTGTTCAGTTCTTACTATTTGTGATGATGGGTTTTTGGCCCAGAACAGCAACTCTCTATTCCTTTCCAGGAATACTGCCTAAGTTCCTCCAGCGCTTGCTATGTGTATTGACTTTCATTTGACCATCTTTTCTCTTCAACTCCCAATTATAAATCTTGTCAATTCTGTGGCTAATGTCTTTTTTTACAGTAATAAAAAAGTACACTGTTTTCATATTTCCTGCTACCTTACTTTTACAGAATCATTATAGCTCAGAAAGAGGCATTTGACTCATTGAATCTGTACAAACATTTCAATCCCATACCTCTAAACCTCCCATAAAACCTTTAGATGACGATCTAGTTGCCCTCTGACTCTATTTCCACCACCCTTGCAGCTAATGTTAGAAATTGTAATCAAATTCTGAATCAAAAAGGTTTGCTTCCATCCATTTTGCATTGATTAGCTATGAAGTTTATGTTGACCTACATGCAACTATTTGCCAAAATAGATCAAATAATGTGCACTGGAATTAGGCTATTTTTTTACTGAAAAGGTGCATTAGTTTATGATTGGTTGTTATTTTCAGTGCTTGTGTGGTGAGGCCAGAAAGAGAGAGACAAGATGTATTAAGGACAGGGAGGAGATGAATGTAAAAGGAAGCGTTCAAAAAGTCAGGCATGGAAGCAGTGATAGTGTAAATAGTAAAAAAGAAGAGATTGAAGTAAAACATGAAACATGTAGACATTTTGGTTGAAGTAAAAAGTTGGAGAAACTCAGCAGGTCAAGCAGTGTACTTTATATAGCAAAGATAAAGATACATAACCAATGTTTCAGGCTTGAGCCCTTCGTCAAGGTATGAAAAAATGTAGGCAGATGCCCAAACAAAAAGGTGAGGGGGGAGAGGAAGGGGCAGGGGCAGGGAGAGGAGCACAGTCCCACAGGCAGGAGGTAATAGGTGGATAAGGGAGGGAGGGTACACCAGCAAGTAGGGGGAAGTGGGATGGCTCTGTGAATGGAGAGGGAAGGGGGTAGAGAACAGGAGGAAAGAAGACAAAGGGAAAAGGAAGGGAGGAAGAATGAAGAGTAGCCTTCGAAAAGATCACTTGATGTAGAATTAAAAAAGCAAGATCTTTGAGTGTAGCATGAATTGGATGTTGAAGGATGTGGTGGAAGTGAAGGATGGTTAGGTATATTCTCCTGGGATAAGTTGAGAATGATGTTGAGGACCAACACCAGGGGACGTGAAGATAAGCACTCATTCTTTTTGTGTAACCTTTTTTAGATTCAACCAGATTTTAGTGGATGTTTGGGTTAACTCTCCCCCCCTCCCCCCTCCCCCAATCCCACTCCTCTCACATGTTCAATTCCTGTCCTGGACTAACATTGGAACATGTCTAGTCTTGCAATCATTAAATCCTCTGACATTGGATTATTCCTTTTGCTTGAGCATTCAATCAGACATTGCATATTTTCCTCCGAAGGTGCACCATGCAAGTGTAAAATAGACCAATACAGCATGTAAACAGGCTGTTTATCCCACTTATTTCATGCTCATTGTCCATTGTCCATTAGTAGAACTCTTATTTTATTTTCCTTACATTACCATCAACTACCTCCCTGATTCTACCACTCACCTACTCACTGGGACAATTTACAATGACCAGCTAACCTACCCAACCTGCACATCATTAGGCTGTGGGAGAGAACTGGGGCATCTTGAGCACACATGTCAAACTCAGGCCCGCGGGCCAAATTTGGCCCATGATATAATATAAGATCATACCAAGTATGTATTAGAGCTGGCCCGCTGGCCGCCGCGCCAGTATAGCGCATGCACTGCTAATACTACAAATCCCAGAATGCTTTGCAAATGCGTTGGCGCCGGCCCGTCAGCCCGCTAATCGCCCCCACCTCCTCTCTTTACTTTCATTAGCATCTGCGACCTGTCGCCCAACTCACATGTAATAAACCCCTTACGAAAAATGGCCAAACGAAAGACAGAAAACAGGACCTTTCAAGACAGGTGGGAGGCAGACTGTATGTTCATCATTTTAAAAGACAAACCTGTTTGTCTTGTGTGTGGAGCCAGCGTGTCTGTAGTTAAAGAATTTAACATACGACGACACTATGAAACGAAACATCAGGACAGGTATAAGGATCTGAACGAGAAGCAAAAGCTCCAGAAGGTGGAGGAGATGAAAAGAAGTCTGGTTTTACAGCAAACTTTATTTTATATTTTATTTCTCATTTGTTAATGCTTCTTCTGGAAAGAGTTTAACCAAAACTATTATTAAACATTTTTTTGATAAGAAAAAGTTTAACAATACATATGTTGAAAGAAGAGAAAACATGCAGATGTTGTTGAAAATTTTCAATAAATATTTAGTTTGGCCCACGACTTAGTCCGAGTTTTTAATTTTGGTCCTCTGTGAATTTGAGTTTGACACCCCTGATCTAGAGGAAGTCCATGCAGTCAAAAGGAGAACTTGTAAACTCCACACTGAAGTCAGGATTGAATCCAGGTCATTGGAGCTGTGAGGCAACACCTCCACGAACAAAACAACTTGTGTTGAAGTTTTAGTGTATGTAAATGTGAACACACAAATCAAATTTAAAAAATGTCCACAATGTTGATAATAATGAAAATGTAAGTTCTTGGTGTTAAAGTTAAAATTGCAGAGTTATATAAAGAAAACATGTTAGTTTTACAGAGGTAAAAATGTTGCTGAAATTTGCAACATTTTTCAAAGATAATTTTTAAAATTCTTCTGCATCCACAGAATGTCGAGTGGTTAAGTCTACATCATACACTAAAGTCCCTGGTGCTGCAGGACGCAATACTGCCACAAAGAGCCCTGGGCCCTCACGACGTAGCAAGTCTCCAGCTTCCACTGGTTCAGGTAACCAAAAAACCATTTGTGTTATAAACTCGCACATGAAAAGTTACTACATCCTATAATGTAATCAAGAATTCTAAAATTAGAATTAACCACTAATACAATGCAATTCTTTGTGTTTATAATGCTGTAGGACATGAAGACTATTTGTCTAACAAGCTGACTTTTTAATATCTTTCCACCTCCCTATATTCTCATGTAATTTCAGTATTAGAAAGCTGTTCAGAAAAATTTTAAGAGTTGAATTCATCTGCTTACTTGTTAATTTAATATTGTAAAAAGATCTTAGATGTTAAACAAGGCAATATCAGAATCATAATCGAACAATATAGAAACCGGCCCTTCAGTTCACCACATCAATGCTGACCAATGCCTATCCACAGTAAACCTATTGCCTGCATTTGGTCCTTATACTTCAATGACTTGCCCATTCAAGTCCCTACCTAAATCTAAATGTAGTGATTGCATTTGACTCCAGCATCTCCTCTGGTATTTGCATTCCAGATTTCAGCCATTTTCTGTGTTTAAAAAAAAATCCTCTCAAGTACCTCCTTGAATCTGTGGCCCCATGATTTTGATACTCCTACCATTGGAAGAAAAATTCTAACTATATTCCCTCTCTGCGCCATTTTATTTGCTTCAATCAGGTTACTCCTCAGCTTCTACTAATCTCCCCATAACTAAAGCCCTTCAAACCAGGCAACATCCCAGTGAATCTTCTCTGTGCTCTCTCCAGCTCAATCACATACTCCTTGGACCATGGAAATCAACACCACATACAATATTCCAAATGTGGTCTAACTAGTGTTTTTTAAAGTTGTGACCTAATTTCCCAACCTTTATATTCTATGACCCAACAAGCCAAGTGCTTTCTTCACCAACTTATCAACTAATGTTTCCACTTTCAGGGAATGATGGCCTTGAACCACAAGCTTCAACAATACAGCAAAACCCCTGTTATTCATGATTCAAGCAACCAGCAGCCTCAAGCAACTAGCAAAAATATAGCAGAAAATAAATAGGTTAAGAAATACGGAGGTTTAAAATTGGTATACCTCGCCGTTAGTTCACCAGTCACACAACATGCACTCTTAAGCAAACGTAAAATTCAGTAATCCGGCATCTACCAATTACCATAAAATCTGGATACCAGGGGTTTTACTGTATTTGTATTTCAAATTTAACTTCCATATTGTTATCTTGTTAAAAGCATTTATTTATGGCATTAGTGACTCTTCAAATTTGCTATTCCATCAGTCTTCTGCAAATCCCTGACACAATCGTCTTTCTTTGTGTAGGTACAATAATGCAAACTTTGGCCTCCATTGCACATATGCATTAAGTGCTGTTGCTTTGCATAATGGAGCATTTAGGTCTGAGATATCCAGGATTACTGATCTCTGGTTTATTACTCCTGTTGGAGAAAGAAGGTAGTGAAATTTCCTGATAGCTTCTTTAAGCTTTTCTATGTTTGTGTTTCTCAGCAAACAACATCGGTTTCCAAGGGGGCTCTGGGTGAAGCTATGGAAATGCCTGACTTGTTGCTGATTTTGAGGGAAATTTATCCCCCTGAAAATTCATGAGTTTCATATAGAGACCATTTAAAAATTTATTTACAGATTGTGAACATCATTCCCCTTTACTATTCATTGTTAATTGCCTTTGCAAAAGTGATGGCGAGCTACGTTCTAGAATCGTGTTGCTGATCAGATCTTTTATCGGGAAAGATTAGTGGTAAATACTCGTCTTGCACCCATAATAATATTTATTTTGCAGTCTGTGCCTGAATGTTTCCTAATCATGCTCCATGCAATTTTGGGCTACTTCATTTTCTGAAGATTTATGAATTGAATATTAGAACATAGAGCATAGAACTTTACAGCACGGTACAGGCCCTTTGACTCCACAACAATTTAATCCTTCCCTACCTCACACCCATAACCCTGTATTTTTCTCACATCCATGTACCTCGCGAAGAGTCTTTTAAATGTCTTTTTTGCACCAGCCTTCACTGCCACCCTGATATTTAATTCAAGGCACCTGCCAGTCTGACATCTCCCCTAAATTTTTCTCCGCTTACCCAAAACACATGCCCTCTGGCATTTACTCTTGTCGCCCCAGGAGAAAGGTGCTGGCTCTCATGAGTCAACTCTTGTTCTTCGTTGCTCCGGAAATGTCCGAGTTCAGTCAGCCATGCAGACCTTGCAGATTTTGCAGTTATTAGTAAATGTCCTCTTTTTTGAGTTTGTGGTGGGACGAAGGCTGTTGAGGATGGTTGGATTTAGGACATCAAATGATTTTCTGTTTCTGTCCTTTGTAAAATCGTGACATTTTTACATTAAGATTTGAACTCTGGAAAAGAAGATACACACCAATGGAGATTAAGATTCCTGAAAAAAAGCCATATAAGAAAACTAACCACATTTTAAGAAGCTTCCCAGTTCAGACAAGAGATCTTTGACATAAACCTGGTTCTCTTTCCATAGAGGTAGCTTACTGAATGCTTATAACATTTTCTGTTTTTTATTTGTACTTTATTCTGGGTTTTCACTTACTATCAAAGACAAAGGAAGACTGTTTAGTCCATTAGATCCATGCCAACTCACAACAGAGGAATTCCATCAGTCCCATGTCTCCTCTCCTTATTCTCTCACATGAACATCAATTCCTCTGATAATTCCTTTTGGCGACAGTAAGTGGTTATTTGTATAAGCCATTTGATGTACCAGCATGCCATGTTGGGATATGGTTAAAAACACATCAAAATGCTGGAGGAATTCAGCTGGTCTTTTCAGCATCCATAGGAGACAAATAAATATTGCTGACAAGTTTCTTCTTCAAGGAAACTTTCTTGAAAAAGGGCTCCAGCATTTAGGTGTGTTTTTACTACAATCACAGCATCTGCAGACTGTCACGTTTCACTGCCTTTGGATAGGGGAAGACACATCTGATGGAATCAGAGGGAGGAATGCAAACTCCAGACATGAGATTATGCTTGAACTCAGATCTGGAATGGTGAGTTAGGAGTGCTGTGCTGTCTGTGTGATATTGGTCCCTGTTCTTCCTTTTCCATATAAGGCCATGATTTGTCTCTGAGTCAATACCCTGGAATTATGCATTTTATCTTTATGGCTTAGATGAACCTATTTGGGTATCTATGAATGAGCATGTAATATAACCTCACCACTGTCACTCGACATTTGGCTGGACGTCAATTGTGTTGCCTTACAAGAGTAAGTTTTGGGGTACAGCAGAAGTTCAGAGAAGAAAAAGTAAAGGAAAATGCATTGATGTTATTCATTTCACATCCTTGTACCCCAAGACTTTATATATGTAATGTTTGAAGTGCAAACATTATTGCCATATAGCAAATTCGTGCAGCCTGATTCCAAGTACAGCAAAGAATTGAACGTAGCTAGCACAGGTTCAAGGGCAGTGTGCCTATTTCTCTTTGGATTAGCTTTTGAACCCATCAGTAGCTCTTTCCCTGTAGTCAAAGGAGTGCCTTATACAAGGCTCCTCCCATCTATTTTAGGAAAACGTCGAGAATTCTTTTTTTCTGAAACTTGTCTTCCTTCTGGCAGGAAAATAGAAAATGCTGGAAATGCTCAGCAGGTCAGGCAGCATGCGGAAAGAAAAACAGAGTTGCTGTTTCAGGTCGAAGACCCTTCGTCAGTGTTTGCTGGCTGTCCTTCCTTTGGACCACCCGCAGTCTCCTGAGTGGTTATCAACACTCTCCTAATTGCTTTGGGGAGTCAAAATTTATCATTGCTTGGACCCCCTGCTGTTGGAATGTTTCTATCAAATCCACTCCTTTCTAAAATGATGTGTTTGAAGTCATTTGGTTTCGTCCCATTCTCTTCCTCCTTCCTTTGTTCTTATTCTTTGTACTTCATCACTTTTTGTTGCCCTCTCAACCTTTTATCTTTCATGAGTTTTATTTCAGTCTTATTTCTCTGTGGTAGTTTGTGATGGTAGATGTACAAAGAAAGACTCTGATCAATTTGAATGTATATCTTTAATGTCATGAAAGCACTTTGAAATCAGGATATAATTTAAGCAGGAGAAGTAACAAAATTTGGCTTTCTACATTGCTGAGAATATTGAAAATTCATAGAGACTTGATAGTCCAGTGCTGGAGCCAATACGAGCAACAGATGTTGGCAATGTTAAAAGACAGTGTTTGAATATATCTCTGCATTATATCATTTCTTTTATTCTGATTTCTATTGTACATTATTGATTGAGATTTTCTTGTCTTCTGCTCAAAAACCTCTGTAGTTTATTAAATGACTTCATCAATGAAACAGGACCTCTCAAATCCATGACTTCAGGAAAATGTTATTAAAAGTTAGAAAAACCGTTCCAAAGACAAGGACTGGTGAAATTTTATCGCATATAACTAAAAATGTGTGATGATGATGTCGCAGAGCCGGCTGCCGCTGATGATGTAAGCGATATGACGCGTGGGTGGGGGGGGGGGGGTCATAGTGTGTATGTGTGGGTGTGTTAAGCAACAGTATGTGGGTGATGAATCCCAGATGCAGGAGGAGGAGAGTGAGAGTGTCAGGATCATCCGTGTGACAGTGAGCCAGTGAGAAGGTCAGAGGAGTTTGGCCGGGTGGTGTTTGCGGAGTTGAAGAATACAATGTGGCGTCTAGTGAATAATAAAAGAAAATTGACTTCATGATGTGCTGAAAGAAACAAGTGAGTGTATTCTTTATTTGTTTGTAAGCTGTGGTAAATCAGTGCCGTTACAAAGGCAGTGGTGCTGCTGGTACAGACATGGGAGAGTAGAGGCACAGCATTCCTCCAAAGGTTTAACCACCCAATCCTAATGCTAGCAGCCTCATGCAGGCTTTAAGTGGCCTGTTAAAGGAGCCGACAGTGTTTTATTTAAAATCCTGCAACCATGGGGTCTGTGCCCGAGATGGTGGTGCCTGTACTGGCAGAGGCCATGAGGGGTTGCAGACTTCAGGGAGCAGGGGACTGGATGGAGAAAGGCAGTAGGAATGGCAATAACCCCTCCTCTCCCAATGAGAAGGAGAAGCAGAGGAAATGAACTGACAGGACAGTGACCACCATAATGATAGAGGGCAAATGATCCCTCTGACCACGAGAGGGAATCAGAGACTAGTGTGTGGCAACTTGGGTTGGATTTAAGAGGGTTGTCTCCAAATGGTTGTGAATAAGTTCTATTGTTTATAAAGTATCGTTGCTTTAAAAGAGCCCAAGTTTATTTATTACAGTAAAAGAAACATCACATGGTACCAAGAGTGGAAGAAACACCAGGAGTGTGCATGGCCCCAGGAGTGGAAGAAACACCAGGAGTGTTCAGAGTATGTTTCAGTCATCCACAGAGATATGGAGAGTGTAAAAATCCTGATGCTATAAATTGGACTGGAAATGTAGACCACGAGTGGAGGTTGTTCAAACAAAGATTCATGCTGCACCCGCAAGCCATTGGACTCGATAGCAAACCTGATACACAGAAGATTGCACTGCTACTTACTGTGGTGGGACCTCAAGCACAAGAGGTTTTCAATACATTTGTTTTAGCCGAGGTAGCTGACAAGGGCAAGTTCAAAAAGGTCATCGAGATGTTTGATAAACACTGTTCACCAAAAAAAATGAAATGTTCAAGAGGTACATGTTTCACTTATGCACACAGCTGCAGGGAGAGAGCTTTAATTTTTTTTAACAGACTTGAAATTAAATGCAAGAACATGCAATTTTGGATTGCTACATGATTCAATGATCCGTGATCAAATTGTGTTTGGGATTATTGTTAACAAAGTGAGAGAGAGGTTGCTGTGAGAGACAAAGCTTACCTGAGCTGTAGATATACTATGCCAGTGAATCCACTCTGCCGCACGCGATCAAGTTCGGTGCGTGTGCAAAAGCCAGTGAAAACAAAGGCATAGCTGTAGCCACAGTGTGTGTCCACACACAAAATCAAAAAGATGAGACATAGGAAACAAAAAGGAGAGACATTAATGTGTAAATGATGTGGCACTCAACATGTGCGAAAATAATGCCCCTCCTATGGAAAAATCTGTAATAAGTGCAAAGGGCAGAAAAACTATGCAAAGCAATGTTTTTCCAAAGGGAAACAAAACAGAAGTGAAAGTGTGCACACTATTCACACTATAGAAGAAACTGCCCTCAGTGATACACTTCTTGTGGGCATGGTAGTGCAGGAAGATGATAAACCAACAGACAGTGAACAGCCAAGCGTGAACAGAGTCGAGCAGGACAAGTGGAATGTGTCAGTGCATGTAAAATCCTGAATTTGATTCCTGAATAATCAACGAACCTTACTTTTCATGCACTATTATTGTTGTTATTTTTTTAAATTTATTTTATTTTATTCTTTATAGTAATGTAATAATATTATAATATGTATGTTTGCTCTATGATTCTGCTGCAAAACACTGAATTTCATGACTTGTTCATGACAATAAATATTGATTCTGATTCTGAAAAATGGAACAAATATTCCTTTCAAGCTGGACACAGGGACAAAGGTCAGTTTGATCTGTGAGTGTAACATCAGGGCAATGAAGATAAAGCCATACATCCATGCAAATCCTGTACTGTTCAAAGCCTACAATCGACAGAACGTCGACACGAAAGTTACCTGTAAACTCAAGGTGAAAGTTAAAGATAAAGAGCACCACCTCAGGTTCGCAGTAGTCCTAGATGACAGGAATCACTGCTTGGTGACCAAGTATGTGAAAACTTAAGCCTAGTCAAGAGGAAACCTATTGTGTTAGCTGATGTGTTATCAAGGGCAACAATGTGGAGTAAAGCACACAATGAGAATTTCTTAGAGACAGATGTGAATCTCCACGTGAACCTGATCACTGAATCTCTTCCTGTATCTGACTTGAAATCCAAGCAGATCGCAGTTCAAACAGAAAAGGACACAGTTCTACAGAAGGTCATCAAGAATCTGAATGAAGATGGCCTGGAGGTGAATATCAGCCATACTACAACATCAGAGCTGAGCTGAGTATTGTCAATGGACTTCTACCCAGATTCCTTAATCACTGCAACAAGATGCCGAAAATGGTGTATGAGGGGCACTTTGGAATGGAAAAATGCAAGAGGAGGGCCAGAACTGCTGTTTATTGGCCAGGGATAAATGCTGACATTGGCAGGATGGTTTCAAGGTATGAAACCTGTTTGAGACATCACTCAAAGCAGACAAAGGAACCCATGATAATAACAGATGTACCAGCAGAACCATGACAGAAAATTGGGACTGATCTGTTCCACATGGATGGAAATAATTACTTGCTGGTTATTGATTATCTATCAAACTATCCAGAGATTATGCTGCTTCCTAACATGTCTGCTGCTTGTGTGATAAAATATATGAAATCGATCTTTGCAAGACATGGAATTCCTCAAATTGTCTACAGTGACAATGGACTATGCTACAGCTGTAGAGAATTACAGAACTTTACAGAAGAGTATGATTTTTGACATGTGATTTCCTCTGTATCCACATTCAAACAGTAAAGCAGAGAAAGGAGTTCACATAGTTAAACAGTTGCTCAAGAAAACACTAGACAGTGGCTCAGATCCATATCTGGCTCTCTTGTGTTAAGAGCTTCACCACTTGAAAATGGCATGTCACCTGCTGAGCTTCTGATGGGACACAGACAATGAACCACACTTCTCTATTCTACAGACCCAAACAAGAACAGAGATGTCAAAGATGTCAAATGGAAACAAAAGCATCTGCAATGGAGACAAAAGCAAACTATGACAACTTAGCAAGAAGCTTAGGGCCACTGGCACAAAATGACATAGAGAGTCAGAGATTCCAACACTTGGGTCAAAAAGGCCACTGTTCTGGAGGAAGTAAATCCAGGATCCTACACTGTCAGAACAGAGGATGGTCAAATACTGAGGAGGAATCAAAAGAGCCTGCTGAAAATGCAAGAAACACTGCAGGAACAGACAAATGCAGTGGATCCAGTCTGCACAGCAAAAGAGGAAACATCATCAGTGCTGGATAGTAGTACCTGTGTTAAGAGGATCAACACAAGTTATCAAAGCACCTGATGGACTGAATCTCTAAAAGTAAAAGTAGCGCTCACCTAAAATGTTTGTGCTCTGATGTTTGTTTAACTTTAAATTGAAATGAACAATGCATTAGTGTGTCATGTGGTTAGATTAAACATCTCCAGGAAAGGGAATGTAATGATAGAATGCTAGTGATCCTCCTGATCACTAGAGGGAGTCAGAGACTAGTGTGTGGCAGCTTGGGTTGGATTCAAGATGGATGCCTCCACATGGACGTGAATGAGATCTATAGCTAATACAGCATAGTTGTTTGAAAAGAACTCAAGTTTCTTTATTACAGTAGAAGATATATCACAACCCCGACAGCAGACCAGCAAGGGTCTCAGCGGCTGAGGTTTCAGGTGACTTGAGGTTGGGGGAAACAACATGTACTGCAGGCTGCTGGAGACTGGCTCATGGGAACCTGGAATTTGGATTCAAGAGGATGCTGAGGGCAAATGGGTTCCTGAAAGCTTCCTGATTTCATTGGAGGCTTTTAACTGGAGCTCGGGTGGCGATGAATCAAACAGGAGTCTGCATGTCTGCAGAGGCTGTGGGAGAGCTGGGAGCAAATTACAGACCCTCAGTGACTTTGAAAGGACTCTCTTTTGTTTCTCTTTCTTCCACTCTAAGGGGTGCTGGGCAAGAAAAGTAGCATCTCTTTATACATAACATGAGCTCAGTGACTGGCTACATCAACAAGTGCATTGAGAATGTCATTGAGATCAAATGCTTCATAACAAGGGCTAACCAGAAACCAAGTTTGGGTGCAGAGAACTAGGCCCTTCTCAGAGCTGGTGATGATTCCTTCAGGACAGGGGATAGGATGTCACTAAAATCACTTAGGGTTGAACTCTTTTGTGCAGTCTGGAAGGCAAATATCCACAGACAGTTGTGCGATTCTGGTGACATGAGGTACATGTGGCAAGGGATCAAGAATATAATGGATCACAAGTCAACCTTGCAAGTTGAGGACATTGACACCTTCCTTCTGGACAGATATCTTCAATGCATGGTTTGATGAGAAGAACAGGATGATGCTGAAGAAAGCTCCTTGTCCCCCTGATGAACAGACCCCCTGCATTGCTGCATTTGAGGTGAGGAGAACCCTATCCAAGGTGAGCCCACACAAGGTGGCAGGGCCAGACGACAATACTACTTGGTCGGGGACTAAAGAGCTGCGCAGACCAATTGATGGATGTCTTCACAGACAGCTTCAACACCTCACTGGAGAAGTCCACCACTGTCCTGGTACCCAAGAGGGTAACAATAACCGGCCTCAATGACTGCCGCTCTGTGGTACTGACTTCCATCATTATGAAATAGGATGTCTGGTAATTGAACTCATCAAAGAACACCTCACAGAGTGCTGAACTCACTTCTAATTGTGTAAGCAGTTCCACAGATGATGCTATAGCCTTGTCTCTTCACTTTGCCTTGACCTGCCTTGAGAGCAACACCTCATACTCAAGCTGCTGTTCATTGACTTCAGCTCATCATTTAATACAGTCATACCCCAGAGGCTGGTGGAGAAGCTGTCCTTGCTGGGACTTAACACTCCTTTCTGTAACTGGATTCAGGGCTTCCTAATGGAAAGATCACAGACTCTCGAAACGGTAGCAGAACATTGAGCACTGTCACGCTGAGCACTGGCGCACCTCAGGGCTGTGTGCTCAGCCCACTCCTATTCACGCTACTGACCCACGATCTTATCGTCAGATCCAGCTCCACAGTGTCATCAAGTTTGCAGGTGATACTACAGTAGGTGGCCTCATCAGCAACAACAATGAATCGCACTACAGAGAAGAGGAGGGAAATCTTTTGATATGGTGCAAAAGTAACAACCTGAGTCTCAACATAGACAAGATGAAGGGGATGATTGTGGACTTCAGGAGGACCAGGTCAACCACCTTCCACTACGCATCAATAATGCTGTAATAGAGAGAGTGGAGAGCACCAAGTTCCTTGAATTTCACTTAAATAGTGACCTATCTTGGACACTCACAGCTCCTTACTTGACAAGAAGGCACAAGAGTGACTACACTTTTTAAGAAGACTGAAGTGGGTAAGGCTACCAGCTACCATTTATGTCAATTATGCTCTATTGAGCGCATTTTGGCCTGCGTTCTGGCTGGTTGCCTCAGCGGATTGGATCCGAGGTCAATCCACACGACCATAAAAATAGCAGAGAGGATCACTGGAGTCTCCCTCCCACTTATTGATGTAATCTACCAGGATCATTTTCTGAAGAGGCATGGCATGCAAAATCATTGAGGACCTCTTCCATCCCACACACATCTTTCAGCTGCTCCCATGGGGCAAGAGATACAGGAGTATCAGAGCCAGTACCACCAGGCCGAGGAACAGCTACTTCCCACGGGCAGTGAGAATACTGAACGACTAAAGGAACTGCTCACACTAACCAACTGTGTCTCTCATATACATGATACAATATTTATTGTATATACAAATATTTGTCCTGCATATGTATTGAGCTATCTGGCTGTGTGTCTGTGTGTTTTTCTAGAGAACACTGTTTGGTCAGGTTGTACTTAAGCAGACAAAATGCAATTTTACGCAGGGCCTTGATGACTGGCAGCAGTCATGTCTGAGCAAGGGATGGCAAATGGAAAATAGGAGTATTCATCAAAGATGTTAAGAAAATACACATTGCGGTCAGTGGACAGAAAAGGTCCTTTAAAATCGACACTGAGTCGCTCAGAGGGACGGGTGGTTTTAATTAATTGTGCCCTGTCTGGCTGGTAGAAGTGTGGCTTGCACTCAGTACAGACCTGGCAATTCTTTGTCAAGGACCTGATCTCTTCGATGGAGTATGGCAGGTTGTGTGCTTTGACAAAATTTAAAAACCTGGTAACTCTGGGGTGACAGAGATGGATGTGGAGGTTTTGCAGCTGGTTGATCTGCGCGCTGGCACAGATCCCAAGGAACAGTTGTAGGTGGGGAGGTTCAATCCTCCACCTCAGTATTATGTCATTTTTTATTTTATCCCACTGCTGATTATTGAACATGAACGCAACTGCACATTGATCAGTCAGAAGGGTAAATGGAACCTCTTAATGGCCAGGTTATGCTACCAGTGCTGCACTGTCAAGACAATGGCTTGGGCCTCTTTCTCGCATTGCTTTCTTCATGAAATGGTTGAGCTGGCAGGTACACTGGAGGTGGCTATTTGACCAACAATGGGACCACCTCATGGTTATCTCAGGTGCCGCCATCTTGGGATGTACCGCCACCCCTTTACCCTGCTAATGACTCAACCATGGTAATAGTGCTCCACGACCACCTCCCGTCATTTTCATCTGGCTCCAGTGGTGACCTGACCACCCAAAGTGCTACTTCTGCGGCCTGGGCAAGCATCAGAGGAAACACTGCCCAGTGCAGAATTCAACTTGCTCCAGCTATGGAAAAAAGGGCCATTATGCCAAAGTGTGTAAGTCGAAACTGCTTTCTAGCAGTTCTGTGTGCAGATTGTAGGGGCCACCATTCTGGACACTGTCATCACCAGGGGCCAGCAGCACCATGTGCAGTTCATGGGGGCTGCTATCTTGGGTGCCATCTTTGGACTTCACAGCACCGCGTCTGGGCCATGGAGTTTGCCATCTTGGGCACCATCTTCTGTATCCAGTGGCACCATGTGTGGGCCCTGGGGGCTGCCATCTTGGACACTACCATCTTCCACAGCAGCGATGTGCAGCGGCCTCCATCACACACAACCAGGCAGCCCACATCAACTCATCAGGTCGATGATGGATATTCAGGTTAACGGCCATGAAATTTCTTATTCAACAGCTGGGAGCACTGGGAGCTTTAAACACCTGGACACAGTTTGGCACCTTTTCCGAACAGTATTGGCAGTGAACCAGAAGGTCTCCTGGGCATCTAAGTTGCACACAGTGGATGTAGATGTCCCGGATCAAGTTCTTTGTGTACTCTGCAGCAGACATGACCTTACATTCACAGGTCCTGCCAAATGTTTGCAAGGCCTGAAGTTATTTGATGTTGGACTCACCTGGCCATTGTTTGCGGGTCACTAGAAGGTGTCTGGCATAGATGACATTTATCTTACACAGGCACTGTCCTTTAAGTATGTCCATGGCTTCCTGCTATGATGTACGGGTGTTGGCTTCAGTGTTTTTTCTGAGTCCGTCTCGGTGATGGAGCTGAAGGAGGGGCCCCACATGAAAAATGTACTGTGGGGTTGTTTTCAGTAAAGGTTCTGAACGCTAAGGTCATAGTGGTCTTTATTGTGTCTATGTGAACCCAACACAACATGGTGTTAGAAGTGGAACTGTTTGAGCCACAGACTGGAGGACAGACATCCTACTAAACAAATTGAGCAGCATGGAGAATGAGCCTGGACACGTGTTCTGGTGGGCCCAACCGGGAACTGTGGCACCTCCAATGGCAAGTTTCACCATTAAATTTTCAGAACTGTTCGACTTCTTGAAGCCACAGGAGTGGGAAAAGTAGATTAGGAGATTCGACCGTTTCAGACTGGTGAGTAACTTGAACAATTCCACTGAAGCTAACCAAGTGAATACACTGGTATACTGCATGGGGGACGAAGTGGATGAATTGCTATGAGGGCTGTATTTAACGAGAAAGCAGCGCCAGCATTACGATCCAGTAAGGAAAGCTGTTGACACATTTTTTTGGAATATTTTATTTATAATTGTAAAATGATATAACTTCAGTAATAACATATTCACACAGAAAGTATATAATTGAATAAAAAAACCCCAACCTCCCTCATCCACCCCACAAACACCCACCCTCCTCCCCCTTCTACCCACTAAGAAAGAAGAAAGGAGACCATCACTTTAAAACAACAATATTCAACTATTTAGCTGTGGAAACCAAGACAACCCCCAGAACAGATCAAGAGATTAAATCTTCAAACCAAGAATTTTTAGATATGGCCTCCATACTTTTACAAAAAATGATATTAATCCTTCAAATTATACATTATCTTTTCTAAAACTAAATCAGATTTCTAGGTGATGGCCAAACATTTTTTAGAAACAGCCAAAGCTAAACATAGAAATTCAATTTGATACAGAGGCAGTTTTAATCCTAAGGCAATCAACTTAATGCCCCCTAATAAGAACAATATTGGATCAAACAGAAAACTCACTTTTAATACTTTCTCCAAAAATAATTTAACTTGTATCCAAAATGTGTTAACCTTAGAACAGGTATAAATGGAATGAAAAAATGTACCTATCTCTTCTCCACATCTAAAACACAAATCTGAAGAAATTAAATTAAATTTCTTTAATTTTTGAGGGGGAAAATATAATTGATGTAGAAAATTATATTGTATTAATGTATATCTTACATTTATAACCTTAGTCATATGATCCTTACATAAATTTCTCCAAACATTTTCATCTATCTTCCTGTTTAAGTCAAATTCCCATTTTAATTTTGATTTATGAACACTTAACCTAGATCAGGGGTGTCAAACTCAAATTCACAGAGGGCCAAAATTAAAAACTTGGACTAAGTTGTGGGCCAAACTAAATATTTATTGAAAATTTTCAACAACATCTGCATGTTTTCTCTTCTTTCCACATATGTAATGTTAAACTTTTTCTTTAGTTTTGGTTAAACTCTCTCCAGAAGAAGCAATAACTAATGAGAAATAAAATATTCAATAAATAATATTTCTCTATAGCCTTTAAGCTCCTTTTAAATGTATTAATTGAATTAAGATCTTTAAATTTTTTTTGAGGTATTGAACAAGGAATAGATTGAAAAAGACATTGAAAAAATCCTTGGAAAAATATTCATTTTAATACAGTTCACTCTACCTATTAAGGTAAGAGGTAAGTCATTCCATCTATTTAAATTATCTATAATTTTATTAAATAGTGGTACATAATTTAACATACAAATGACTAACTTTCTATCAATTCTAATACCTAAATATTTAATCAGATTTTGTGTCCATTTAAATTGAGCTACTCATTTACATCAATCATAATTTCCTTCAACTAATGGCATAACTTCACTTTTAACCGAATTAATTTTGTAACCAGATATTCCCCCATAATCTTGTAAATTTTTAATATAAGAAATGAAAGAATTTTCAGAATCTGTTATATATAAATCAATACATCATCTGCAAACAAACTAATTTTATAACTCCTTATTAACTTTAATGCTTTTAATACTAAAATCTTGCCTTATTGATTATGCTAATGGTTCAATTGTTAAAACAAATAATGCAGGAGATAAAGGACATCCTTGTCGAGCCAATCTAGTTAATGAAAAAGAAGAAACTGGTCCATTAGTGACTACTCTCGCCCATGGATTTCTATATAAAGCTTTAATCCAATTTATAATTATTGGCTCAAATTGCAATTTTTGCAAAACCTTAAATAAATAATTCCATTCTAATCTATCAAAAGCCTTTTTGGCATCTAGCAATAAAACTAATGCATCGAGCAATAAAACTAGTTTCTTCTGAGAGCTATGAATTAGAGTAATTAATTTAGGTATATTGTCAGCAGAATATCTTTTTTTAAATAAATCCTGATTAATCTAAATGAACCAACTCAGGTAATCTATTAGCCAAAACTTTAGCAATAATCTTACAATCAACATTTAATAACAATATAGGTTGATAAGACTCTGATTTTAATAAATCTTTATCTTTCTTAGGTATTACTGTTATTACAGCATTTAAAAAAGATTCTGGTAATGAACAAGTTTCAATTGCTTGTTTTAATACTTCCATTAGTAAAGGCATTAATAAGTCTTTACATGTTTTATAAAATTCAGATGTAAACCCATCTTTGCCAAGAGATTTACCATTTTGCATAGAATTTAAAGCCTTAATAAATGTCAACATAAATGGAATTTATGGCAATTCAAAAATGGAAGTTGAAGCTTCTGTAGAAAATCATTACTTTCTCCTTCATTATTCAATGATTGAGATGGATATAACTTAGGACAATACTCTTTAAAATATTCTTTTATATCCTGTAGTTTCTAAGTAATTTTTGAATTATTTTTAACAGCATTAATAGTTCTTGATGCTTGCTCCATTTTCAATTGCCACACTAATACATTATGTGCTCATTCTCCTAATTCATAATATTTTTGTTTAGCTCTATCAATTAATTTCTCAGTCTTATATGTCTGAATTGGATTATAATGCTTTTTTATTTATTAATTCCAACTCTTTTCTTCTCTAATTTATCCACTTCCTTAAGATAAATTTTCAATTTTAGCCAAATAACATTATTTGGCCCCTTAAATAAGCTTTTAATGCATTCCATAAAACAAATTTATTATCAACTGAATTAATATTTGTATCTAAATACATCTGTATTTGACTTCTCATGAAGTCACAAAATTCTACATTTTTATTCTTTCTTTGGCTTGGCTTCGCGGACGAAGATTTATGGAGGGGGTAAAAAGTCCACGTCAGCTGCAGGCTCGTTTGTGGCTGACAAGTCCGATGCGGGACAGGCAGACACGGTTGCAGCGGTTGCAGGGGAAAATTGGTTGGTTGGGGTTGGGTGTTGGGTTTTTCCTCCTTTGCCTTTTGTCAGTGAGGTGGGCTCTGCGGTCTTCTTCAAAGGAGGTTGCTGCCCGCCAAACTGTGAGGCGCCAAGATGCACGGTTTGAGGCGCTATCAGCCCACTGGCGGTGGTCAATGTGGCAGGCACCAAGAGATTTCTTTAGGCAGTCCTTGTACCTTTTCTTTGGTGCACCTCTGTCACGGTGGCCAGTGGAGAGCTCGCCATATAACACGATCTTGGGAAGGCGATGGTCCTCCATTCTGGAGACGTGACCCACCCAGCGCAGCTGGATCTTCAGCAGCGTGGACTCGATGCTGTCGACCTCTGCCATCTCGAGTACTTCGACGTTAGGGATGAAAGCGCTCCAATGGATGTTGAGGATGGAGCGGAGACAACGCTGGTGGAAGCGTTCTAGGAGCCGTAGGTGGTGCCGGTAGAGGACCCATGATTCGGAGCCGAACAGGAGTGTGGGTATGACAACGGCTCTGTATACGCTTATCTTTGTGAGGTTTTTCAGTTGGTTGTTTTTCCAGACTCTTTTGTGTAGTCTTCCAAAGGCACTATTTGCCTTGGCGAGTCTGTTGTCTATCTCATTGTCGATCCTTGCATCTGATGAAATGGTGCAGCCGAGATAGGTAAACTGGTTGACCGTTTTGAGTTTTGTGTGCCCGATGGAGATGTGGGGGGGCTGGTAGTCATGGTGGGGAGCTGGCTGATGGAGGACCTCAGTTTTCTTCAGGCTGACTTCCAGGCCAAACATTTTGGCAGTTTCCGCAAAGCAGGACGTCAAGCGCTGAAGAGCTGGCTCTGAATGGGCAACTAAAGCGGCATCGTCTGCAAAGAGTAGTTCACGGACAAGTTTCTCTTGTGTCTTGGTGTGAGCTTGCAGGCGCCTCAGATTGAAGAGACTGCCATCCGTGCGGTACCGGATGTAAACAGCGTCTTCATTGTTGGGGTCTTTCATGGGGTCTTTTATTAATGATGAATTAAATCATCTATAAATTGAATCAATTCTATTAGAGCTAAGACATGACATCAATAATGGTGAGTGATCTGATAGAATTCTAGGTTTATATTGTACATATTCAATTCTTCCTTGTAAATGAGCTGAAATTAAAAAAAATCTATTCTAGAATAAGAATCAAACCAATAAGAATAGAATGGATAATCTCTGTGACAGATTAAAGATATGTTTTAAAGGAGAATAAATAGGGTAGGTTTTTTAGTGTAGGTCACATACAAACATTTCAAAACATATCTCGAATACTGGGGCTCTGCTCAAGCTAGAAAGTCTGGCTCCAAGAGCCTTTGAAAAAGTTTTGGGGAGTGCCCAAGAGACTTCACTAGTGGATTGTTGTTTTGAAAAGCAACAGACGAAAGAACTTGGAGGAGTAGGTTTGGAGCTGCATGCTGTCTTGGAGTGCTGTTTGCTGTTCTAAGAGGGTCATGTGGGTTTTTGCAACCAGGGAGGGAGTCAAACAGGCTTTTCTCTGAGAGAGAGAGAGAGAGAGAGAGAGAGAGAGAGAGAGATCAATTCTGCAGTTTACAGTCAGCAGCAGCAGCTGGGACTGGAACAGGACAAGCTGGTAAGCTTGTGGAAAACCCCATTTTGAAGATGTGAGTGCTTAGTTCAGCCTAGTCAAAGCTCTTGTGGTTCATACAAAAGGAGAGGACTGGCTGCCTAATGTTTCACTTGAAATAAGCAAAACAAAAAGGAACTCTGTGGTGACCTGAAAGAAAGAGGTTATCATCTGGAAAACCCTGATGGGGCAAGTTTCTTCAGCAAGACACTGAAATGGCTGATTAAAAGGAATCAGTTGTGGGTGTCCAGTGAACAACAAATCTCTGAAAACTGACAAGAACCTTCCTGAGCGGTAACCATTTATTTTTCAAGCACCAAAGCCTGGTGAACTTCATAAAAGTTAAATTCTGTGCACGGTATACAAATTGCCTGCAACCAGTAAACTTGGAGGAATGATTCATTAGCAAAAAATTGTGCTTGAAATTGTCCATAAAATCTTTAGGAACTGCTGTGTATCGAAAAACAAATTTATATCCCTTCTTCCACAAAACTGACTTTGCTGGGTTTCATTTTTTTCTTCTTTTAAATATGTCATTAATTAAATCCACATAAAAGAATACTTTGTTATTCTGAATCATTAAAAGGGCTTTGTTGATCCTTGGCTTTTCAAACTGCCATTTTCAAAATCATTTCTCTATCTTCATAACGTAAACATTTAATCCAAATAGAGCATGGCAGTTGTCCTGGATATGGTTTTTTCCTAAGAGCTGTATGTGCTCTATCAAGTTCCAACCCATTGGGAAAATTCTCTGGTCCCAGAATTTCAGGCAGCCAATTTTGAGAAAATTGTACTGGATTAGAGTGTCCTCAAAGTCCTCAGGCAAACCAACAATTTTTACATTATTTCTTCTACTCTAATTTTCGAACATATCAACTTTTTCCAATAACTCCTTTCTCTGAATTTTCCATGCCATAAAATAATCTTCTATCTTATTAACTGTATATTTAGATTCTTCTACCTCCAGATGACAGTCCTGAAAGTCTTCTTCAAATTTTTGAACTTTGATTTTAATTTTATTAAGTTTTATTACACTTTGCCATATCTGTCTTCATTATAGTCACATCTTCTTTAATAGCTCCCAATTGAGTAGTAAAATCTGCTTTCACTTTTGCAAACTTTGCATCCATTTTTTCACTAATTGAATCAATTTTTTCCAAACATTTTATTAAAAACTTTGGGTCAAGAGGTTTTGGGGTAACATAATATGCACCCATTTTACCTTAAATATATTGATCTCCTTCTTCTGATTCCTCTCCCTGTGATTGTGGCATAAAACTTTTCTCTTCCACTTCTACCACCTCCTCTTCTTCTGAAGATGTAGCCAGTGGTTGAAATTGTATACGGGCTCTCTGCTTGGCCCTCGTTTGACCTGCTATCGCAGTTGAAGTTGGGTCTGCAAACTCCGACTCGATTACTTCCTTAGTGCGCATGAGCGAAGTCCTGTGCATACAAGTTGATTCTACAGTCATTTCTGTAGTTTTTTTCCCCGAGAAGGTGGCGCTGGAGTTTGGATCCTTACCCAAGGAGATTTAGTAGATCATGGCTGGAGAGGAACCAGGGTCGGAGGCTGAGTCTTCAAGGTGGGCCCAGCTTCTTCCATCACTGTAATTTCAGTTATAGCCATTTTTTTTGCACTCTGTGTTTTAGATTTTTTTGCAGACATCTAGAAGTGTTTTAAAATTATTCACTGTTTTGAAAATATTTTTTAAAAGTTGGGTATTAATCAATTCTGCCAGGAGAGGCGTTTTCCACGTCTTCTTCCTACATCATCACATCACGCCTCGGTTTCGACACATATTTCATTCCAAAGAAAAATGTGATATATGAATGGGTCAAGTTTAACAAGAGAGTACAGCAGGCTACAGAAGCAGTGGGTTCATTCATCACTGCATAGTGTGCACTGTCAGCGAACTGTGAGAATGGAGATCTGCATGACGAACCTTTGAGAGGGAGATTAGTTGTGGGTCTTAGAGATTCTTCACTGTCAGAAGATACAACTCGATAAAGGCCTCACCCTCACAAAAGCTATCACAACAGCTACAGTCAGAGGAAATAAAGCGGCAACAGACTTACTTGAGAGGAGAAATGAGTGCTAGTAAAGTAGCAATGGATGCAGTGCACACAAAGAGAGGAAAACAGCATAAATATAAAGCCAAGGAACAGACACAGGGACAACCAACATTTAAGAAAACAGTACAGAGCAGGGTAGACCACAAAGCATGCCCCAAATGTGGTAAATCACCTTTCTACTCAGCATTTCAGCCAAGAGGGCAGAATGCCATAACTGTGGTAAATGAGGACATTATGGAAAAGTCTGTAGGTCAACCAGCACAGTGAATGAGGCTGCGAAGGATGTGGATCAACTGTTTCTAGGAGACGTTGCTTCCGGCGAGGAACCATAGATGGCTGACATCAACATAGGAGACAGAAGGTAACCTTCAAAATCGACACCAGGGCCGACGTCACAGACATTCCTGAGCAGGTGTTTAAGAGAGTCATACACAGAGAGGGTAAGCTAGATAAAGCTCAGAAACCACTCTGTGGTCCTGGCGGAGTGAAACTGATGGTCCTGGGGTCAGCAACTGAAACACTCATACAGAGAGAGGAGCACCACAGAGGAAGTCTTTGTGGTGAGAGATCTACAGATAGTTCTATTGAACATACCAGCCTCAGTGAGATTCAAGCTAGTAGCCAGAGTTGATGCTGCCATAGACCACACATGTCAAACTCAGGCCCGTGGGCCAAATTTGGCCCGTGATATAATTATATTTGGCCCGCAAGATCATATCAAATATGTATTAGAGCTGGCCCGCTGGCTGCCGCGCCAATATAGCGCATGCACAGGTAATACTACAAATCCCAGAATGCTTTGCAAATGCGTTGGTGCCGGCCCGTCAGCCCGCTAATCGCCCCCACCTCCTCTCTTTACTTTCATTAGCACCTGCGACCTGTCGCCGAACTCACATGTAATAAACCCCTGACGAGAAATGGCCAAACGAAAGACAGAAAACAGGACCTTTCAAGACAGGTGGGAGGCAGACTATATGTTCATCATTTTAAAAGACAAACCAAGTTGTTATTTTTTTGACTTGTTGGCTTGTGAAAAAAAAAACATTTAAAAGGAGCTTAAAGGCTATAGAGAAATATTATTTATTGAATATTTTATTTCTCATTTGTTAATGCTTCTTCTGGAAAGAGTTTAACCAAAACTATTATTAAACATTTATTTTAATAAGAAAAAGTTTAACATTCCATATGTTGAAAGAAGAGAAAACATGCAGATGTTGTTGAAAATTTTCAATAAATATTTAGTTTGGCCCACGACTTAGTCCAAGTTTTTAATTTTGGCCCTCTGTGAATTTGAGTTTGACACCCCTGCCATAGTCCAAGAGACAGTCAGAAATACACAT
Organism: Narcine bancroftii; assembly: GCF_036971445.1. Classification (NCBI taxonomy): domain Eukaryota; kingdom Metazoa; phylum Chordata; class Chondrichthyes; order Torpediniformes; family Narcinidae; genus Narcine; species Narcine bancroftii. The sequence goes on along the minus strand of NC_091475.1, from coordinate 184,430,309 downwards.
CCTAAACTCTGTGAGGGACTTGGGCTGGTTCAGAAGCCTTATGTCATTATACTCAAAGCTGACGCTAAGCTATTTTCTCTTCAAGTGCCACGACAGATCCCATTGTCACTCATGGGCAAAGTGAAGAAAGAGCTAGAGAGAATGGAAAATCTAGGGGTAATCAGCTGTGTGGAGGAACCAACAGATTGGTGTTGTGGCATGGGTGGTAGCCCCGATAAAGAGCAAAGAGGATGTCTGCATTTGTGTGGATTTGACACCCTTAAGTGGGTCAGTGTGCCGTGAAAAGTTTATCTTCCCGTCTGGACCAAACCTTAGGCATTCTCACAGGTGCACAGTATTTCACTAAGCTGGATCCAAACAGGGGATTTTGTCAGATTCCCTTGTCTAAAGAATCAGCTCTATACCACCTTTATCATGCCATTCAGCCTGCCTTTTGGTATCTCCTCTGCCCCAGAACACTTCCAGAATAGGATGGTAACTGAGGTTACCACAGATCTGGAAGGGGTTGTTTTGACAATATCCTCATCTGGGGTCCGCGAAAGACCAATAAGGTGCGAGGGTCCATGTTGTCCTGGAGTGAGCAAAAAAAAAAGAAGGGCTCACTCTCAACATGTCCAAATGTGCGTTTAGGAAAAGAGAGGTTAAGTTTCTTGGATACATCATCTCAGCTGACAGCATGAGGCCAGACCCAGATAAAACAAGAGCAGTACAGGACATGAAAGAGCCAACAAACATAAGTGAGCTCAGGAGCTTCTTGGTATCAGTTAGGGAAGTTCATACCAAATCTGGGTGAAAAGAAAAAAACACTGAGAGACCTGCTGTCCAAAAAGAACCAGTGGTGCTGGAGTCATGAGCAACAGAGGACATTTTGCAGCCTCAAGCATGAACTCTCATCTGCACTGGTCCTTTAGCTGTATGACCCTAACAAGCAACTGGTCCTTCAGCTGATGCTTCATCTTCTGGGCTAGGAGCAGTGATGCTACAAAAGGATGGAGACATTTGATTCTTACAGAATCTTACATCTGACAGACACAGAGCTGTGATATACTCAACTGGGCAAAAGGATGCTAATACTGACCTGGGCCTGTGAGAGATATAGTGATTTCATCCTTGAACTATATTTCGAGCTGGAAATGGTCCTCTCGTGGATCTACTAGGTGGGCAGGCTTTGGACTCACTACCACCTCGGATACAAAGGTTCAGGATGTGCTTGATGAGGTACTCTTACACATCACACACACACACCTGGAAAAAGCCTCACGACAGCTGACACACTCTCTCACTCCCCACTCAAAGAGGGTGCTACACATGCTGACAGTGACCTCATGGAAGATATTAATATCTACATTGAGTCTGTGATGGACAATCTCCCAGCAAGTGACCGATACCTGATTGAGCTTCGCGACCAGCTGTGTGCTGAGTGTTTGCACACAAGTCATGAGATCCTGTGTTGAGGGTTGACCAGACAGGAACCAGTTACGGGGACTAGTCAAACATTACTGGTTTGAGAGGGCAGTTCTAAGCATGCATGATAGACATCTGCATGGCACAAGGTTAGTTATTCCTGCTAACATGAGAAATTATATTCTTGAGACAATGCACGAGAGTCACAAGGGGGTAGTAAAGTTCAGGAAACGTGCCAGTCAGACAGTGTGGTGGCCTGGACTAAGCAGTCAGATAAGTGAGCTTGCCCTTAAATGCAGAGAATGCATTAAGGAAAGAGCAAATTCAAAAGAATCTCTGGTGCCAATCAAATTCCAGACAGGCCCTGGCAAAAACTTGGTGCAGATCTATTCACTCTCAGAGACAGTACCTATTTGCTAGAGGTGAACCCTTTCTCTAGTATATAGAAATAGTGCAGTTCAGGCCAGCAAGATCCACAGATATAATTGTTCACCTGAAATCTATGTTCGCATGACATGGCATCCCAGAAACATTCATAAGTGACAATGGGCCACAATTCTCTGGACACGAAATGAAGGACTTTGTGGTGGATTATGGCTTTGAACATGTAACCAGCAGCCCTAAATATTCCCAGAGTAATGGTGAGGCAGAATGCGTTGTTCAAACAGTTAAAAACTTGCTTAAAAATGGCAGAGATCCCAATCGTGCCTTATTGGGCTACAGAGCCATACCTCTGAGCAACAGCTACAACCCTAACCAGTTATTTATGGGATATCACCTTTGCGCCACATTGCCTACCTTTCCAGAGCGGTTGCAGCCAGCTCTCTGTATTGGAAGATTTAAACCATGTTTTTTTACTTTTGCTGCCTTTGCTTCTGCAGGGCTGAGAACTGCTTGTTTTTTAGAATCAGCAGACATAAGCTAAATTCCACCGAGGGGCCAGAGATGCTGTTATCTGATGAAAGGACATCTGTGTACCAAGAACATTTAATCTTCCTACCTGTTTTGCTCACAGACTGTCAGAGGCCTAGCCTTGACGCAAAATAAACCATTGAATTCAAAGTGATAAGCTGAAAGTTGTGTTATTCGATAGAAGCCTAGGCATGCTAGCTTGCTTGCTTATCTTTCTTTCTGTGCTGGGAATAGGTGCTTGGGTAAGCAGTTTTTGGGTAATATAAGCCATGGTCCCGCTGCTGAAGTTTGAGACTCTCCAAGAGGTGGCATCATCTCTCAGCAAGAAGAAGAACTTCTAGAGTCCAGCCAACGTCACGGTCGGGGGAGGTGGAGAAGCTGCTACTGGCGCCCCGACAACCTACTACAAGTGTGCAGTCGTTGCCTTGCTTTGGCAGTTGGGACCAGTCCAGGCATTGATAAGTATAATTGGGAAGGGCTTGCATATTGTAGTTTGATATCAGCTTTAGAATTTGTAATAAAGATTTGTATAAACTGAAGTGCTCTTGGCATGTGTGTCTATTTTCTTTCAGTATCTCAAACACTGTGACCAATCTAAAACGAACAAAGTGAGAGGTACAAGTTTACCCAGGACACTCTCCTAGACCTGCTACACCTCTGTCATAAGGAGAGGGAGAAAAGATGGATGGATGCAAAACATTTCAGTAGGAGGCAGAGAACAAGTGACCTTGCAAAGCTGTCACCTGGAGACCATGTTTGGATCTCAGATGCAAGAGCACAAGACACAGTGATATCCATGCACCACAGCCAATGGTTGTACCTGGTCAATGGACCACAAGGAACACTGAGAAGGAATTATCACCATCTCGTGTCTATACCAGAGCCATAGTCTCAGTGCAAGAATCTACAGGAGCACCTGTTGGAAGTGGACACTCCTGCAGAAGCAGGTTCAGGGACTCTGTCACCAGTAGCAAAATCCCAGAGTATGCCTGGTATCATGAGAATGAGGTCAGGAGAGAAGTTATAAAACCGCAGAGATGTAACCTGTGAGAGACTGAAAAAAAGTTCAAAGGAAATGTGTATTATGAATGTTTTTTGTGTTAATTAAAGTGATCAGAAACCACAGCTAAGGTAAAATTTGAACTTGAAGTAAGGGAGATGCAGTGTAATGTTATTAGTTTGGCATTTGACCTGTTGATGAGGTCACAGGGCAGGCTTCAGTATTGTTTTATTCTGGGTCAGAGGGGGTGATGGTGCAAAGGAGGGGCCCCACATGAAAAGTGAACTGTGGGGTTGTTTTCAGTAAAGGTTTTGAACGCTAAGCTCAAAGTATGTGAACCCAACACAACAGTAATGACAGAAGTAGGGTGCCTGGTTGAATTTTGAAATAACCCTGTCCATGGCTGAATTTAATAACTAAAGTTTTGGACTGGTTTACCTTCATAAGGTCTGTAGAATTTAGGAAGGTTAACCTCATTATTCAGATCTTCCAATTGTTTTTCCTATGTATGCCCATTCAAAAACATGATCCCATCTATATTTTTTTCATAAAGGTATGGTACTAAATGGATTCATGCCTGAATTCTTGATCAGAAAGCAATATATTGAGCAGCACTCTATAATAAAAGATGGAAACAATAACTACTAGACTACAATCTCCTGTTAGAAACTCTAACTGTGGACTCAAGTACAAATATGCAATTGTGGCTAGCAATTAGCTAGAAGTTTAACAACTTGCACTTAATGTTATTATGTGTTAAAACTATTCTTCGTGTAGTACAAATCCCAAAATCCTGCAAAGATAAAGTGTAAAATGCTCAATGTTCTTAACTCTTGATGTCACTTTTGCAGCCTGGCACCACCTCGCATTAAATATAAATGCAGTGAAATTGTCTGACGCAGTATATAACAAGATGGTATAATTGTGCAGTAGGGAAGAGTAGGAGTCTGTGCAGATGTATGTACGTCAGGGTTGCTATAGAAACTAAGTGTGTGGCCTGTAGCATGGGAGAGGAGTTTTATGTAATAACAAGACATCAGCAAATGATTTTGAATCATTGTGCCTTTTAAGGGCTTTCCGCTTTATTTTGCTCTATTACCACGCAACTACTCTCGTTATTTTGATGCTAACTAATTTAAATAATGGCTCGTAATCCTTCAATCCTGCAAGATCAATGATGTTAGGATTGATTTTTCTATCCTTGTATCTGTTGCCTTGAAATCCTTTCTTTCAGCTGATCATTTTTACTGTGAGCAATCTTTGTCATAATATTGGCAAAAGGATGTGTCTTCACTTTTCTCTTAACACATAATAAGTCACTTCAAAATTACATTAAAAACTTCTTCCATATGATGAATCTCTCAGATCTGATGTATTGATGTACATCAGACACAGCTAATGAAACAAAAATAGAATTTCTGAAAGGACTTGCCCAGTTGAGTAACATTTGTGGTAAAAGACACCAGCCAACATTTTGGGTCAGTGTCCATCTTGCTCAAGGCCCAATGAATAGCTTGTGCAATTTTACATTTTACTTTGTGACAGTGAGTTAAATTTGACTCACTGTCACAAAGAAAAATGTAAAATTCTATGAGACTTCATAAAGTAAATGAAATAATTTAATTAAAAAGAAATTTATAAAAGACTAGAGATGCAAATACAAAGAATTTGGAGTTGAATGGTGGCCCTTGCTTGCAATAATTGGAGATTCTGACAGAGATAAGGTTCAGCAAGGCCTTGAAGTGATTTAAACATATTTGGGAGCATTGGAGTTAAGGTTAATGAATGAAGTGAATAAGGTCTTAGCAGCAGTGTTTTGGATGAGCAATGATTTTTGGTCAATGGCATAATGGAGAACCATAGAAAATTTATGCCAAATATTGTCAATGCTGGCAATTTGAAATTAACAAGATGTTCTGGAAATAGTTAGTAGATTAGGCAGCATCAGTGAAGAGAAAGAGAGCTAAAGTTTGAGTAATGATTTGAATAGATAAATCAGACAACATACCTTAATAAGGAAAGACAAGTCAATGTGTTTTGTATGGAAAATCATATTTGACAAATTTAATTAAGGGGCAGAGGTTTAGAGGTAACATGAGGGGGAACTTCTTTACTCAGAGAGTGGTAGACGTGTGGAATGAGCTTCCGGGAGAAATAGTGGCGGCGGAGTCAATTGTATTATTTAAGAAAAGGTTGGACAGGTATATGGATGAGAAGAAGATGGAGGGTTATGGGTATTGTGCAGGGAGGTGGGACTAGAAAGGGGTGTTTGGTTCAGTGCGGACTAGAAGGGCCTAATGGCCTGTTTCCGTGCTCTAATTGTTATGAAAAAAAAAATAATAATAATTGAGGTTTTTTTAAAGGAGGTCATCAAGAGCTTTGATGAAGGCAGGCCAATGGACATTGTCTAAATGGAGTTCAGGAAGGCCTTTGATAAGGTCCCTCCCTTGGTTTAAGGTGAACTAGCCAATTGGATTCAAAATGAGCTTGGTGGAAAGGGTCAGAGGTTGATAGTGGAGCGTTGTTTATCTTATTGAAGGAAGGCCTGTGACCAGTGATATGCTGCAGGAATCTGTAATTAATTCACTGTTGTTTGTCACCTGTATTAAAAGTCTGGATGACAATGTGGTTAACATGATTCATAAGTTTGTGGATGACATGAAAATTGATGGTATAATGGACTGTGAGGTAGGTTATTTAATTTGCAGGAGGATCTAGATCAACTGGGGGAGTGAACCAAAGAATGGCAGATGGGATTTAACTCTGATAAATGTGAGATGATGTATTTTGGTACCTTAAACCAGGTAGGACTTGTTCAATAAATAGTCAGGCCCTGGAGAGCTTTATGGAGCAAAGAAACTTTGGGGTAAAGGCACATAGTTCCCTGAAAAATGGAGATATAGGTTGATAGGATGGAGAAGAAGGCACTTGGCACACTTGCCTTCATCAGTAAAGGTACTGAGTACAGGAGTTCATGTAATAACGATACAAAATTAGGGTGAGAACACATTTGAAGTATCATGTGTATTTATGGTTGCCATTATAGGAATAATATCATTAGATTTAGTTTATTTATATCATACATTTAAAACAACTCATGATGACCCAATTGCTGTACAGATCATAAATTACATCTCAACTTAAGCAGCTATTTAAAGTGTAGTATAAAACGGGTACTCAAGGTTCAGAATTGTACATGCAACATGGTAACCATCAACAATCACCAATGACACTGTGTATATTCAAGAGGGAAATGTTTGTGTGTATTTTGGTTAATATGGTTTATAGTGTGAAAAATAAAAAATTTAAAAAAAAAAATGCTTGCAAGTAAAAATACAACTTAAACCTGGATTTAAAAGGGTTAAAGGAAGGGGCTGATTTGATGGAGGGAGAAATGATGTTCCACAGTTTTGGGGCTGTAATTGTGAAGCCATGATCTCCCCTGAGTTTGTGATTTGAGCACGGAACAACTAAGCTCCCTAAGGCCGATCTGAGGGGTCTTGAAGTGGAGTAGGGAGTTAGGTGATCAGTAATGTAAGAGGGGGTTAGTCCATTAAGGGCTTTGTAAAAAAAAACTGGAGAACTTTAAAATCTATTCTGAGTCATACTGGCAGCCAGTGGAGGGAGGCCAGAATAGGGGTGGTGTGGTCCCTCTTCTTGGCTCCTGTCAGGAGCCTTGCTGCAGCACTCTGCACCAGTTGCAGACGGGATAAAGAAGACTGGCTAATTCACGTATATAGTTTGTCTACTCAGGAGAAAATTAGATGTAGATAACTTTCAGTGACAGGAATGATTTGAGTTTGGCGTTAGTGCGGAGCTTGAAAAGGCTGGCTTTTACTACTGCATTGACCTGTTCGCCAAACTTGAAGGTGGAATCGAATATTACATCAAGGGATCTGGTTTAATGAGGATGGATAAGTTACCAAGGATATTGGAGATAATTTTGGTGGAGTTGGAGAGAGGGGTGGGGGGGGTGGGCAAATAGGATTATCTCAGATTTGCCTTCGTTTAGCTGCAGGGGGTTTTGAGCCATCCAGCACTTTATGTCCTCCAGAGGCTGATTGAAGCTGCTTATTTTTGCTTGGTTGTTGGACTTCAGGGGGAGATAGAGTTGAGTTTCATCAGCATAGCAGTGGAAGGTGATGCTGTGTTTTTGGATGATATGACTGAGGGAAAGCATGTATAAGGAGAAGGGAATGGGGCCCAGAATAGTCCCTTGTGGGACCCTGCAGGAAAGGGCAGAAGAGGAGGATGAAAATTTGCCAATGTTGACTGAGAAAGTCCTATCACTAGATTAAGCTGGAAAGGATGCTGAAAATATTCACAAGGATGTTGGTGGGATTGGAGCGCTTGAGCTACAGGGAGAGACTTTTCTTGTTGGATGCTCACGGGAGACTTTATGAAATTATATACAATCATAAGGCAAATAGATGTTGTCTTTTCCCAGTGTATGGGGAGTCTAAAACTAGAGGCCATAGATTTAAGGGGAGTGGGGAAAAAATTTAAACGGGACCTATTTTTCACACAGTGGATGTGCAAAGAGTTGTCAGAGGAAATGGTAGAGGCAGATGGTAGAGGCAAAGTTTAAAATACATTTGGACAGATACATGGACAGGAAAGGTTCAGAGGAATATGGTTCAAATGCATGGAAATTGGGACAGTGTGGGCAGACAATATGATCACCATGGACGTTAGGTCTGATTTGTTGACCAAGGATCCACACCATCCAGGACCTGCTCTGTTCTTACTGCTGCCATCAGGAAAGGGGTGTAGGTGCTTCTAGACCTGTACCATCAGGTTCAGGAACAGTTGTTGCCCCTTCACCATCAGACTGCTAAACAATAAAGTCAGAGACTCATTTAAGGACTCTTACTTTGCACTGTATTTATTACTGAATATTCATTTTATGTATTGCACAGCCAGTTTGTTTACATTTCTCTCTTTTGTATACGTATCTGTTCTTGAGTACATTTTTTGTACAAATGATAAGGAGAAATTCTGCCTCACCCGCAGGAAAAAATATCGTAGGGTTGTATGTGATGTCATGTGTGTCCTCTGACAATAAATCTGAACTTTGAACTTCGAGTGTGCATATAATTTTCTGGTTAATTTAAGAAAGTAGCCTGAAGTTGCCAAACATGTGGATAAAAGTTTGTGAGGTGGATTGAATGATATATTAATATTACCTAAAATTTAAGTTCTTTCTGCTCGAGAAATTTTCTTTTGGTTCTCCTTTTGGGTCCATGAGTAGACATAAACGACAACAGGCCTCGCTATATGCATCTGAGTAATTTTACTTATGTCTTACAAATACTATGCGTCAACCAAATATTTTTTGTATCCTGTTTGTAATCATATGTTGAAAACATTAAAATAAATGTGTTGCTAATGTTGTTTGTTTTATTTCGATATTGAATTTCAAATGCAACAAGTCATCTATAGCAACATCATGTACACCATTTTGGTTTGTGTTCAAAAATAAAAGCAAATTACTATTTTTGAGAAAAAGTAAACTTGGATCTTAATGACAGTTACTTAATTCAAGTCTCAGAGAGGGCCTATGTTAATTTTATTGACAAAATGACCTTTAACATTGAGAGACATTTAGATGTTTGTGCTCTGTTGAAATTTGATAAATGAGAAGCAGTAGTCTTGAATTAAATAATACCTTTCTGTATTGTACCATGTACATCCTTGACATTGTTATGATGGTAATCTCACTATAAACTTCAAAGTTCCCTACACCAACGTCAAGCAGATGCAGGATATCTATTGGGTAATGTGTATGTGTTCAAAAGTTAATGGAAAATGGCATTGCTCCAATTATTGCATGGATCTTAAAATGTAATATAAATAAGAAATTTGAGAGATAACTCTTTGCATGATAATATTTTCATATAGTCTTATAACAGAGATTGCTATTGCTCTTCTAAGCTTTGAAATATTGTCCAACACATTGAAAAGTTTCTCTTAACAGGATAATTACTTATTCAGTATGGAATTGCACAATCTGGAGGGAGAGAAGTAAATGGGTAGCAATTTTTCCTTAATTAATGGACAAAATAAAAGGATAACAGCTGTTCTATGTTGTACTCCATCTTCAGAAATTCAGTTCCCTTGACTTCAATAGCACTGAATTTTAGAATCTATACAATATGTAGCTCTAGTCAATGTTTAATGCCTTTCACAGATGACTAATTTCAAAGTTAAATTCATTGGTTTTCATATGTTACTTGTTTAGCTTGTTTTTGGATCACTTTTAACTAAGGCATAGATCCGTACATCTATTTGGTAATGGGGGGATAGCTATTGTTTTTCATTTGCTTGTAAGTGAACCATAACCCAAATAACCTGAAATCTGTTGGTTCAAGTGACGTGGTTATATGTCAGCATCTATTTTACTTAAAGCCTTTGACAAGTAATGTTAAGTAGAATTCTGGATGAGTCATTTGCTGCTGGGTGTATGGCAGATGAATCATGCATTTGCATTCTAAATTATTCTTTTTTTCATTTATATTATCAAAGAGGGAAGAGCATTTTAATCTATGGTACTTGCAGTTGGTTTAATTGACACCTATGATGCAGACTCAAGAAGCCACCTGAACCACCCACTCCTGAATCACAGACGTCAGCCTTACGCAGAAAAGCATTGGCTAATGAAAGTCGTTTCTTACTTTATCTTTACAAGCAGGGGTTTTGGCTGTGAGTCTGCATCTCAGTTTTTTTTTGCTTCATTCCATTATTTCTCTACTTGAAGCATTATACAGTCAATACTGAGTGTCTGAGAATTGCATGGGAAGGTGCTTTGTGTTGAACATTTACAGTCGTAATGAAGTACATTGAAGGTATGTATGGATTATTGGTGCATTCTCATCTAAAATTTATAATAGCATCAGAAATAAGTTACTGATCTATGTAAATATTATCTGTTTATAGTAGCAGGATATTCCTTTACTTCAAAATGGCTAAAGTAAACCAAGACATGAGGCGCCACGATTAGCACAATGCTGTTACAGCGCCAGCGACCAGGGTTCAAATCTGGCGCTGTCTGTAAGGTGTTTGTACGTTCTCCCTGTATCAGCATGGGTTTCTTCTGAGTGTCCTGGTTTCCTCCCACCCTTCAAAACATATGGCAGATGTTGGTCTTTGGGAATAATTAGGCATTATGGGCTCATGGGCCGAAAGGGCCTGTTACCGTGCAATATGTCTAAAATTTAAATGTTTTGATTTAATTTTACAGATTTTACTGCTTAGAATTATATTTCCTTGATTCTTGGGTTCTTCTGGAAACTCACAACATTGTACTTAAAGGTATAAAAATAAATGAGCATTTATGGTTTTGCATTTGTACTGAAAAGTACTTGTGACCTTTTAGAAAGGTCAGGAAAATATAAAGCCATGGGTTTGGTGCGTTGGTAGAGAGAGGTTGTATCTGAGATGTGCAGATTAATTAGATTTAAGGACTGACTATTTTTAATTCCTACAAAAATCCTTTAAAGGCTAAAAAGATGGCTCCAGTGTGCAGGGTACATTTGGCTGAATTGTGCCAGATGCCATATTGATGAATGTATGCACATGAGTGCCTGAGTGAAACATGGCAGACTGCAGCCTGCAACACTGATTTGATGTCAATGCTGATATTTTTGAGCTGAATACTGGTCCTAACACATTCTGTTTAACATAGTAGAACCCAAGTTAGGTGGCAGGAAGGATCCTCATCTGCCATACATGCACATTTTAATGGTAGATTAATAATTGTTCTCTTTCTGGCACTTCATGCAATTGGAAAAGTGTATGGCACTTTCTGGAGTGGTGTGTCAAAAGTTGATGGGATTTGCCTGACTTCGGGTTTCTGCACAAAACAGCTACACCCAAAGCTGCTGTATTACTAACATTCCTCTCATTATAAAGCATGCAAAATAATCTGAGGGGACATAGAGCAGACAATAAAAAAAATAAGGGTAGTGGGAGAAAGGCATTCTATTCAATACCACATTTGTCTAGGGTGTTTTGGGAGTGAATTTCTCAACTGAGTCTGAGAGAGGAGCAATATGTGAAGCATTTGCTCTTCACCACTGATGGTGACATTAAAATGATGACAGCTTAAAACAAAGTAAGGATCACATCGCAAACCTTGAGCTGGTGATATTTGCAACATCTTGTAGTTTTATGTGGTGAAACAAGAAAGTGTGCAGATGCTGTGATTGTAGTCAGGCCTGGATTAACCATTCAGCAAAATAAGCACGGGCTTAGGGCACCAAGGGAAGAGGATACCACAGAGTTTTTTTTCCAGTGCCAGATTTACCATGGTGTAGCTGAACGAGGGTCTCACAAAAAAAAGGAAAAAAAAATGTCTATGTATAAGTTAAATTTAATATAGTTGTGGGGTCTGGCTTGGAAGAAAACAGAATTTTTAATCTATTATTTCACATTCCGCACTTATTGAGTCTAAATGTCTTGTCATTTAGACAATGGAAGGATCAAGTTGGCTTTAATCCAGCTCTGATGGTAGTTAATATGCAAAAGTGCTGGAGAAACTCAGCAGGTCCCGAATCGTCCATAGGAGGTAAAGATTTATAAATAACATTTTTGGACCTGAACCTTTTGACGAGGTAAACATTGTTTATATACCTTTGTCTCCTCTGAATGCTATAGGACCTGCTAAGTTTCTCCAGCACTTGCTGTTTTATATATTGTTTCAGGGAGGTCAGTATTTTTTTTCAAATTTAAGAGATCTTTTTTACATTTCTGTCTTGCCAGAAAGAAGAGGGTAGGAAAGGCATGCAACTTTGAGAGGAATGCAAACTTCCCCATTGTACAAGTAGCCATTACAATATCTGCTTTCAAATTACCTCCATTTTAAAATTAAAAGAGAAACCAATCCCTCAATGTGTAGTTGATGTGTGACCATTGCAATTGTATCATGTAGATTGATATTAGGTATCGGAGCTCCATGATCCAGTGCTAATGGTCACACGCTAGCTTTCATTCTGTTACAAATCCTTGCTCCAGCTGCATTCGAAAACTGGAAGATTGCTTCTCGTCTACATAACCTGACGATTCTAGACCATGTCCCTTGTTTACAGGGGCAGCATGTATATGGAAAATGTGAGGGAAGAGAAACATAGAAAACATAGAAGATAGGAGTAGGAATAGGTCATTCGACCCTTCGAGCCTGTTCCGCCATTCAACGAGATCATGGCTGATCTTAAAGTTCAGTACCCCGTCCCCACCTTCTCGCCGTAACCTTTAATACCCTTATACTGAAGAAATAGATCTAATTCCCTCTTAAATATATTTAATGAACCTGCCTCCACTGCCCTCTGTGGCAATGAATTCCACAGATTCACCACCCTTTGGGTAAAGAAATTCCTCCTCATCTCGGTCCTAAATGGTTTGCCTATTATCCTCAAACCATGGCCCCGGGTTCTGGATTTTCCCATCATTGGAAACATCCCATCTGCATCCATTCTGTCCAGTCCTGCCAGAATTTTATATGTCTCTATGAGATCCCCTCTCAATCTTCTAAACTCCAGCGAGTACAATCCCAATTTGCGCAATCTTTCCTCATAAGTCATTCCTGCCATTCCAGGTATCAGCCTGGTGAATCGCCTCTCCACTCCCTCCATCGCCTCTGCACTCCCTCCATCGCCTCTGCACTCCCTCCATCACCTCTGCACTCCCTCCATCGCCTCTGCACTCCCTCCATCGCCTCTGCACTCCCTCCATTGCAAGAACATCCTTCGTTGGATAAGGTGACCAAAAACTGCACATTGCTATGCTTCCACCCCCCAGCTTGCTCTGGATGAGTCCTGCAGTTTGTGATAGAAATGTCAGATTTCAGAATGGTTTTCTATATACCACAAAGCTTCCTGTAGACCTTGCTCACAGCTATAAGGTGGGCAGCTCAAGTAAAGGAGAAACAGTCAACGAATTGGAGAAGGAGAAAAAAATGGAAGTAACGTGAACAGACACGGTCCTGATTGTGAAGTAATCATCTACATAGGGATTCTTTACTATTCCAATTCCCTATTCACCAAAAATTTCAAATTTTCCCTCCCTGCTGATTACAGTTTTTTTTACATAATGCAGAAGTGAAAATACTCGTAAAAATGAGTTCCAGTCCAGATCTGCTTGTAAAAAAAAGATATTTACAGACAAAAGCTGAATCATTACTTTTAACATCCCCTCCTCTGTAAATCTGCCCATCCTTGTGCTGCTTTTCTCAACTGACCCAGTTCTGCAGTGTGACTAGTGAAAGGCTGTTTGCTAATTGCTTGTGGAGGAGAATGCTGATGACCTGGAGCAGGAGCGACATGGTTAGCATAGCAGATAGCACCACGTTGTTACAGGGCCAGCCATCGGGACCGGCATTCGAATCCTGCACTCTGCAATGAGTTCGTCCATTCTCCCCATGTTTCCGGGTGCTCCGGTTTCCTCCCACCCTTCAAAACGTATTGGGGTTGTGCATCAATTGGGTGGCACATGCTCGTGGGCCGAAAAGGCCTATTACTCTGCGGTATGTATGTCTAAATTTAAAATAAATAAATGAATAGATTTTAAATTTGTGTTTAGAACAAAAATTATTACAAACCCCTTTACCTCATCACAGGCAGCTAGCTCCAGGCCACAGGCTAGCTGCTGCGCAACAGCAGAGGCACTTGACAGACTAAAAGATTTGGGAGGAAGAATGGAATCTTTTTGAGTTAAGGCAACAGATTCTTGCTTCAATGAAGCATGGTCGCCCTGAATATTCAAGGAAATGTTGCTTTACCTCTGAGAGGGCATTAAAACAATGTCACCCATTGTCCTGAATGCAATGGTCTCAACTTTCACATACTTGGATGTTATGTGCCTTTGGCTCATGCCACCAACTTGGCCCAGGCTTGTTTATGATGCATCACATTTGGTTCCACAGCCATGATGAATTGGTCACCAGTTCCTCACTATAAAAATGTTGGGTGTTTGGACCAAGTTTGTTACTACAATCCTTAGTAATAAACAAGGATTTTCTGGCAGTCTTCCCAATGTGCCAAACACATCAATGTGTCTACCCACCCATCTTTCTCTGCAATCTGTCCATCTTAGTTCTCATCTGTATCATTTCAAGCAGAATCTGTGTGTGACTTCATCCTCCAGGAGGTTGTGTCCATATTATCCTCTCTCTTGTCCTAGCTACATGGCATTTGTGTGGCTCACTTTGCATATGTTCCTGAAGTGACCCTCTAATCTTCTAATCTTGTTTGTCATTTCTGGCTGGGTTGACTCTTTGCTTTGTGAGAAGGTTGTGGATTCAAGTCCCACTTTAAAGACTTGAGAACAGTACAATGAGTGTTGTTCTGTCAACAATGCTGTTTTTGAATTGGACTTTAAACCAAAGAACTCCTTTAGCTCTTAAATGGCATAAAAGGACCCATGGCATCTTTCAACAATTTAATGTTGAAGTCGGGTGAAGTATTTCTGAACTCTCTTGATCTGTTTCAAAAACACTTTTCAAATCTCCTGCAACAAATGAGCAGTTAAAGGCGATGAACCTTTTACTAGTTTTCAAATTTTTCTGCAATGAACTGTTTGCCCAAATCAGTTGATCTCTATTCTGAAGAGGTGTTAGGTTGAACACCATTCACAGACCGCAGAGCCCACCTCAGTGACAAAAGACAAAGGAGGAAAAACCCAACACCCAACCCCAACCAACCAATTTTCCCTTGCAACCGCTGCAACCGTGTCTGCCTGTCCCGCATTGGACTTGTCAGCCACAAACGAGCCTGCAGCTGATGTGGACATTACCCCTCCATAAATCTTCGTCCGCGAAGCCAAGCCAAAGAAGAAAGATATAACCATGTTAATGAATGCTAGTGCACAAATCACCAATAATCCATAGGACATAGAAATCTACAGCATAGTACAGGCCCTTTGGCCCACAGTGTTCTGCTGACCTAATATCCTGCTCCAACAGCTGCATAGAATTTTCCCACTACATAACCCTCAATTTTTCTCCATTCTATACATTAATCTAATAGTCTCTTAAAAGATCCTATTGTACCTGCTTCCTCTGTGTGTGGAAAAACCTATCTCTTACTTCCCTTCATTTCCTGTACAATCTCTTCACTATACATTGACCAGCATGTAAATATCAACTCCATAATCCTTGTGGTGCTATGCATTAAATGGCTTTAAGCAATTATTTCAACTCATGGAACAAAAATAGGAAATGCTAGAAACAGCAAATTTGATGGTATCTATGGAAAGGGAAACATAATATTTTCAGGTTGGAGACTTTCGTTCAGAACCTGAAGTACTTCCTCTTTTTCTCTTTCCACAGAAGCTTCCTAACCTGCTGAGTGTTTCCAAAATTTTCTGGGTTTTTTTTAACCAGAATTTTTAAAGAGTTTATAATGTTTCAACTCATGAACTTCTTTTGACCTCCTTGGAGGTTCCACCAAATATAACATCTCACTATGGACTAAGGTGAGATAGCTTGAGGTGAGGGCATGTGAGAGCAGATTTACAGCTGGAAGATCATTATGATGAATAGGAAACCAATGATAAAGTTTGAAATTGAATGAGCTATATTAAGATTTTTGTGCTATGTTGTTGTGGCTATGCACCAGTAAAATAAAACTCTATTTAGGACAATGGTTCTCAACCTTTTTATTTCCACTCACATACCTCATATTAGGTTATCACCATGCATTCAGTTCTCTGTGATTAGTAAGGGATTGCTTAAGGTGGTTTGTGAGGGGGAAAGGAAAAGGTTGAAAACCACTGTTTTAATCGTACCTAATTGACTCGTTATGTGCTTGGTTTCATAACTCCAAAGGAAATGGGCCAATGGCAATTTTTCTCAAGCAAAATATTTCAGTAACAATTAGGTCTAGAGCAATGTTTCTCAACCTTCCCTTCCCACTCACATCCCACCTTAAGCAATCCCTCACTAATCACAGAGCATTGATGGCATAGGGATTACTTAAAGTGGTATGTCAGTGGAAATAAAAAAAGTTGAGAATCACTGATTTAGGATGACCTTGCTTCATTTACTTATTTTTCAGAATGTAGGTGTTTGTAATTGCCTTGGATAAGATAGTGATGAATTGCTGTCCTGAACCACAGTCCTCTTGGTGAAAGAAGTTTCAAAAGCTGTTCGATGGGAAGATCTAGGATTTATTTCCAGCAGCGATGATGGAAAGTCAATATATTCAAGACAGGATGGTGCGAGACTTCAATGGATTGGTAGATGTCTAGAGCTTGGAAGGTGTTTTTGGAGGAGATGAGTAACTGCAGCCCCTTAAATTCTCACACCACCAGTTTCAGGAACATCGGTTACCCCTCCACTATCAGATTCCTCAACAACAAATTCCTCAATTTGGGCCTCATTTAGGACTTTTGTGTACTTTATTGTTTTTTGAAATTCTCTCTGTATTGCACAGTCAGTTTGTTTCCATTCATTAACTGTTTACAATTATTTATTTGTTTACATGTATACACTGTGACCAGTTTTTTTTGCACTACTAATAAGTGGTAATTCTGCCTCACCCACAAAAAAAAGAATCTCAGGTTTGTATGTGATGCCATGTATGTACTCTGACAATAAATCTGAAATTGATGGCATATGTTATAAGTACATTGCATGAGTGGTGGAGAGAATGACTATTTAGGGAGGTGGCTGGAGTATGAAGGGAAGTCTAGTCTGTTTTGGAATAGTGTTGAGCTGTTGAAGTGGTAATGGAGCTGCACTTTTCCATGCATATGTTGAGTCTTCCATAACATTCATGGCTTCTGCATTGTCGATGGTGGAAATGGGAAGAGGGAGAAACAGCCTCTAGCTGTATTATTCCCATATTGCATAAATTTCATTACTCAATTTAATCACATAAATTTAATTTAATTTAGACCTATTGCATGGTAACAGGTCCTTTCAGCCCACAAGCCCATGCTGCCCAGTTACACCCTGGTACATTTTGAAAGGTGAGAGGAAACCAGAGCCCTGAAGGAAAGCCATGCAGACACGGGGAGAATGTACAAACTCCTTACAGACAGCGCTGGTTTTGAACCCAGTTGCTGGCATTGTAACAGAATTGTGCTAATCAATATGCCACCCTTGCTGCCGAATGCTGAAAGGAAACCAATTACAAAGGTTTGATGAGAAGATTATTAGTTAGAGTCTAACATGGAAGATTTTCACTGTGTACAATGTATTGTGAAGGTACAGACATAATCTTTTCAATTATGCTGTGAATTAAATTAAAAAAAACTTCCATTAAAGTCATAAATGCCTAATCTCTGAACAAGAAAACCACTTACTGGCCCCATATAGCATACATACATTGAATTTTATCTTCCAGAAAAAGTCAAGTTTGCTTTTGCAGCAATGAGATTTGTGTTTGTTTTTCATCCTAAAATGAATAACCTTTTTTTTAAATTAAATATTTTCTTGCTGAGCAATTAAAATTAATGCCAGAAATGCAAATGGTTTTAGGATTGATTGCATTACTCAAAACTAAATTTGTGTCCATCTCCTTTTCAAGGACTTTGATTGTTTAGTAGCCAGGAGAGGCATAGAAGTTTCCAGATTCAACACTCACTAATACTAAATTCAGCTATAGCAATATTTGCATGAGATTTAATAAGCAAAAGTCTTAAATTGGTCTCCTGCTGTTGCTTTATTGTTGAGTAAGCCCTCTTGTGAATCCATAAGGTTGAATGTTAGACAAAGATGGGATTAATTTAACTGCAATGACTTCGCTATACAAAAGACATAATTAGACTCATGGCCCAGACTCTCAGTGGTTGAAGGATAGCGTCTGCTGATCGTGTGACGTATCTTCAAGTAGCAAGGGAGATAAATAAAAATGCCAGAAGAAAAATAATTATTGAACTGAGTTTATTAGATTACTGGGCACAAATATGTCACAGCTTATGAAACACTAATTTGATGAAATTATTTTTATATTTAATTAATTACATCTTCCCTTGCATCTATTTGGTGTTGTTTGTTTTGATGTAATATATTGCAGATGAAGATATTGTTTTGTATTTATAACTAGTAAATGAAGCAGACTGGCAGCTGACAGACCATTTAATATTTGAAAATGAACAGTTTGAATCTGAAATTGATCACTTTCAATTAATATGACTCCATTGGCTTATGTTATGGTATCAATGCAATTAATAGATGGGGAAATAGACAAATAATATCAATTTACATGAAATAAAATAATAAATGCTAAATATTAAATAAACAATAACAAAAAACAGGAAACTAGGGAACTTGGCACATTTTCAGAATATTATATTAATGTATCACCTGGACCTGGGTTCTTTCATTATTTCACCTGAACAGTAGGACCATTGACAATATAGCAGGGATGCCCTGATAATATGGCTACTCACAGCTCCTGAGACCCTGATCCGATCCTGATCCCAGGTGGGCACGTCACCTAATGCTTTTGTTTTCTCCTACATCTTAATGATGTGTTGGTAGGTTAATTGGATGATATAAATTAGCCATTTTGATGGCAATTGACAAAAGAGTTCATGTTGAGATATTGAGTCTGTGAAGAGTTATGGGGATAATAAGGGAATTGGGGGGGGGATGGAATTACTCTGCTGTGAGCCTACGTAGACCTAGTGGGTCAATAGTTCTCCTTCTGTTATCATCATAAGTAAGTAAGTAAACAGTTTCTCAACACCAAGGTGGTTCAGCCTTGTCTCTTTCTCTTTATCTATACATTACTCTTCAGCAACATCAGCTGGATGGAGTTTTCTTCCATATTGTTATTGATATTCAACTCTAATTCTTTACCACTTCCTTTTTCACTCAACTACCTCGGTGCTATCCCTTCGCCCGAACTGAATAGAAGGTCAGATATGCATCTGATTACCAATTCACTTTTAACTCTTTTCTGTAGATTTATCCAATTTCATGCCTTTCCTTCTATTTCTTTAAAAGTAGCTTTGGAACATCTCCTCAAACTAACTTTCAGCCATTAATCCCAATCACTTTTTTCTTGTCTTGCAATCCATTTTCGTGTGTTCACTTGTGACATGCCAGACAACTTCTCCATTAAACATATTATTAAATCACCTTGACATCAATGAAACATACTAAGCATAGATTATGTGATCCTTATACTTAAATAGGGTTGGACAAAAAGATACATCATCTATGATTCTAAAGTATACATAATATATTGTAAAAATAGGTTTGCTTTCAACTGAGTTCTCTTGAAACCTATAGAATTAAACTTTAAAGAATTATACATTAGCAAAACTGAAGGAAAAAATACCCCTAAGAGACTCCTTTAAATTACCTTGTGATCTCTCAAATCCAAACACTGATAAAAGATCAGAAGCAAGACCACCCTACCCAACCCAGTAAACTGTTATAAATGGACAGAATATGAGAAGTAACCATGAAGTAGAATTGTGACAGTAAAAATTATATAATAGTGAAAGAACAAACAATAAATTATTCATAATAAATAAGTGAGAAACAATAAATTAATTATAAATATTTTCTGAGTACAGTTCATTTCTAAGTTGCTACTGATTGTGAGAGATGTCTATTCTTGATTTCTACTTTGACTTGTATTGGCACCCATATTACTTACTGTTCCAGGTTTGTCCTGTGCACAAGCTATTGAATGACTTTGACATAGTTATTTTTTCTTATAGTGAATGGAGCCCCTGGCAGCCAACTCTCCACTCCACGCTCCACCAAGACACCAAGCCCATCGCCAACGAGCCCAGGCAGCCTACGCAAGCAGAAGGTGAGATAGTTTAGTCCAGTTACCTATGTAGTGATTTGGTCTAAGAAATTAATAATAGAGGTAGCAATACTAAAGAAATCTGCCAGATATTTCAAAATGAATCATTAACTGGAAGTGATATATTAAATTAATATTAAAAAACACACAGACCTTTGTATCAAATGAATCAAAATCGTTCAGTAGCGGAGAAAACAACCACAAAAAGTCTGACTCAGCCACAAGTATGACCAATCAAATTGCTTGTGGTGAAATGAAAGCCACATATTCTTTAGATACCAGTTTCTCAGAGTATTGGTTATAGTTATGTTCTTCTTGATTATTTTCCACTTTACAGTGTCTAAAACATTTACATCTGAATTGAGGAGAATCAAAGAAATGCAAAAAATTAGAATGAGCTATTGGAAGCTCAGCTTTACAGTTATAGCACACAATTCAGTCCAGACATAGATTTTTTTGCATGTATCTTATTTTAATCACATGGATATAAAACAATATTTCTGATTTTTGTTTTCTTGAAATGTTTTGCGTGGAACTATTTTATAATTTGGTTCTGAAAAATCTCTTCTGTGCTTGTGATAATCTCAAGGTAAATCTCTGATAAACAAAGACACAGAGTACTATTTTTCCAGCATTAATGTTGAAGTGCATACTTACAAATAGTTTAGAGATTCAAGACACTGCAAATATTGACTGGAGCGAGAAAAAGAAAGTGCTGGGATAACTCAGCAGGAGAATTTTATTTAAATTTGAATGACAGTGAGCATAGTAGAAGGCCCTTCCAGGCACAAAACCCATGCCACCCAATTATACCCAATTTACCCACCAATCTCATACATTGGGAGGGAACCAGTGTACCCAGAGAAAACCCACATAGACCACAGGAAGAATATACAGACAGCATTGGACGAACTTGGGTCTTTGGCGCTGTAATCGCGTTGCGTTAACCACTCTGCCAATTATACTACCTGAGGAGGTGAAGGGATGGTCAAAGAAAAGCTTTTGACAGTATCAATTCAATTAAACATTACTCACTTGCTAATTCTAGCCATTGAATTGTCACAGATATCACGATATGGAAAAAAAGCTTTGTTTTTCATACTATCAAGGCAAGTCAACCAATACTTAAGTACAGTAAATAGTGTGATAATGAACTAAAAGTACAGGATCTAATGTTATAATAAGTCAAAAAGTGCAAGGTACAGAGTTACTAATACAAAGCACAATGTCAAGAAATGTACCATTAAATAGGGCAGTGACATTATCTTTTACCATTGAGAGGTCTATTCAAAAATCCGATAACAGCAGGAAAGAAGCTGACCTTGAATTTGGAGGTTAGCATTTTCAGGCTCAAATGAAAATGGGAGATGTGAGTGTGACCAGGGTAGAATGGGTCCTTTAATATATTGGCAGTTTTCCTGAGGCAATGGGGTAGAGGAAAGGGTGGGAAGGTACAGATGGGAATTGATACAGAGGTTGGTTTACATGATAGCCTGAGCTGTGTTAACAACTCTGTAGTTTCTTGCACTCTTGGGCAGAGCAGGCCCTGTACCAAGCTGTGATGTATCTGGATAGGATGCTTTTTATGGTGCATCCATAAAAATTGGTAAGAGACATTGAGGCAAAAAAGGTGTACATATAGAGCACATGCCATTAAATACTACTTAGATTAGGAATGTTATTTATTTCAAGGTGCATTTGGAAACTCATCCAGAAACATGGAGAACTGGAATTGGAGGTATCCAACTGCCCAGCATCATGCAGACCATTAGATTTTATACCAGCTTTCTTCATTGATACGTTCAACTTCTGTGAACTGTAGTACCCAATCTGAAGAATCCTGAGCTTCTAGTTAATGGAAAGTACATTTTCAATCTACACAATACAACTGGAAAAGTAATTTAAAGGATTCTATACAATATTACATGACAATCACAGTGTCTGCAAACTTTCCTGTTTAACTGTACAATATTGTACTTCATTTCATCTCACTGGAACTCTTCCTCCCCCTCTCCAGAAATGATTCATGTTCTGTGGGAGACTCATTCCAGGGAGATAATGGTGCAAAATGTCAGAGGTTTGTTAAGTAATAGTATCTCATCTATTGACTTTTATGCTTTAAAGTTTTTAATTATTTTTCTTTAATTTCTTGCTGGAGCCAGAATACAAAAAATGAATTAAAGAGTCATTCTTTTAATTAAGTAATGACCACATAACCTAGAAATAAGAATTAAATAGTGGTGGAACCATGGGAAATAATAAATGACAATGAAGTTGTAGAGTGTCATCAAAGGTAGACCAATTCACTAGTCCCTTTACTGAGTGTGGTCTATGTGGTTTATTATTAAATGGTGAGAGTGCTGGGTTAATAATATATATGGTGTTGGGAAGTGGCTACAAGTATGCGATGTAGATCTGTCAAGAAGAAAGTCTACCACCAACTAGTGCTGAAGATTGCAAGGCTTGAAAAAAAATTATGGCTTCCTTTCTTCTTGGGTTAATTATAGGATCATAGTTAGATTCGTTAATAGGAAACATTATTACTGGTACAAATACCTTACAGAATATGAATAAAATTTAAGATCAGGGATATTTTTAAATTTAATAACCCATTCATTCCTGTTACTTCAGATAAGTCTTTACATTTATATTTTTCTGATATGGGACTTTGAAGAAGAACAGGAGGGTTTAAAAAGCAATAGGAAAGGTAGGAATTCATTAATTTCTTCCATTGGTTAATTAGCTGAAGACTATTAAAAGGAAAGGAGCTTAAGATGAGCGACCGCTGTGGGGGTGGCCAGTGTAAGAGTGGGACTTTGGCTCTTGAGGCTTTGGTGAGTGGAGGCTGAGGTGGCGGAGCAGAAGTTAAGGTCAGAGAGCATGCTCAAGGAACAACAGGAGTCAACAAGCAGGCACAAGTAAGGGCAGGATTTTTTATATTTTTTGTATTTCATAGCCAATGCAAATGGCGAGCAGGGCCATGCTCCTCTTGGAGTATGTGGATGGTCAGGTAAGCCAACACCATCTCTGGTGACTTCATCTGTGAGAAGAGCATCCAGTTGCAGCTCCTTACAAACCATATTAGGGAACTTGAGCTGGATGAACTATGGATCATTTGGGAGGCTGAGGGGATAGACAGGAGTTATAGGGAAGCAATCACACCTAGGAGCAGGAGAAAGGCAGCTGGGTGGCAGAAGAGGGAAAGGGAAAAGTCTGTCAGCGTAGGGTACCCCTGTGGCCTTTCGCCTCAATAACAAACCATTTTGGATATTGTTGAGGGGTATGACCTACCAGAGACAAGCCATAGTGGACATGTCTCTGGCATGGAGGCTTATGATAAAGAAAGGAAGGGAGGAGAAGTGGCGAGCTATATTGATGGAGGATTCAATAGTTCAAGGAACAGATATGATTCTGTGAAAGAAATAGAGAATCTTGAATGGTATGTTGCCTCCCTGTTGCTAAGGTCTGAGATATCTCAGATCGAGTTCACAGGAGGGAGAGTGAGCAGCCAGATATTGTGGTCCATGTAGGGAGCAATGACATGGGTAGGAAGGGTGATGAAGTCCTGTAAAGAGAGTTCAAGGAGTTAGATGCTCATTTGACGACAGGACCTCTAGGGTTGTGATCTCAGGATTGCTATCTGGGCCATTTGCTAATGAGGTTAGAAATAGGAGGATAATGCAGTTTAACACGTGGCTAGAGAGATGGTGTAGGAGGGAGGGCTTCAGATTTCTAAAGTATTGGGTTTTTTTCCAGGGATGGTGGGACCTGTGCTGGCATAAAGATTCGCATCTGAGCTGGAGAGGGACCAATATCCTTGTGGTAATGTTTGCTTCACTGGCAGGTTGAAGCTAGATTTGCAGGGGGTTAAGAATCAGAGTGCAAGAGCAGATAATGGATTGTGGATGGAAAATTATTGTGTTAAGGCTGCATACAAATACAGAAATCAAAGGGTTGTGCATGGAGGGAATAATATTCTGAAGTGTGTCTATTTCAATGCAAGGAATGTTTCTTTGGAAAGGGAGATGATCTTAGTGCATGGGTTGGCATGTGGGATTATGACATTGTGGCTATTAATGAAACTTGGTTGCAGGAGTGGTAGGATTGGAATGCTCAATGTTCTGGGGTTCTGTTGTTTCAGACGTGAAAGGGGGAGGGGTAGCATTGCTCATTAGGGAAAATATCACAGCTGTACTCAGACAGGATGGACTTGTCTACTGAGGCTATATGGATTGATCTGAGGAATGGGAAAAGTGTTATTGACGTGGGAATTGGAGGATCAAACCTGCAGAGATACCAGACAGCTGCAGGAAACATAAAGTTGTGATAGTAGGTGATTTTAACTTTCCACATTGACTGGGACTCTCATACTGTAAAATGGCTGGATGGAGTTTCAGAAATGTGTTCAGGGAAGGTTTCTAATCAATATGTAGAGGTACTAACTAGACAGAGTGCAATATTGGATCATAAAGTTGTGATAGTAGGTGATTTTAACTTTCCACATTGACTGGGACTCTCATACTGTAAAATGGCTGGATGGAGTTTCAGAAATGTGTTCAGGGAAGGTTTCTAATCAATATGTAGAGGTACTAACTAGACAGAGTGCAATATTGGATCTCCTATTAGGGAGCACAGTAGGACAGATGATAAATTGTGTGTAGGGGAACACTTTGGGTTCAGTAATCATAATGCTATTAGTTTCAAAATAATTATGGATAAGGATAGAGATTATAAATTGGAAATTATAAAGTGTGGATTGGGACAGTTTGTTTTCTGGCATGGATGTGCTTGATTAGTGGGCAGCTTTCAAAAGTGGCATTTTAGAGTATAGTGTGTGGTGGAGCACAGTACTGTAGGCATGACCTCGCTGGACTGTGCACGTTTGCCTGCCTTCTGTATCTGCAGCACCTCCCCGTAAGATCCCTTTAATAAAGGCTGATAGCCCTACTCTCCTCCCTCATACCTGCCTTGGACGTGAGCCAGCAGCATGTAGAGGCATGCCAAGGTTTTCTGATTAATAAAGCCTTTGACTCTTGCTTCATGATTGTGCCACACAGTGTTTGTATGTTCCTGTCAGGATTTAAGGAAAAGTTAATAGGTATAATGAACCTTAGTTTTTGAGGATATTCGGGATCTGGTTAAGAAGAAGATGAGGTCATATAGCAGGAATAAGCACAAGCAGTAAGTGAGGTCTTTGAGGAGGATAAAAAATGTAAGAAAAAAGAAATAAATCAGGAGGGCTAAAAGAAGACATATAAGGTGAAGGAAACTCCGAAGGGGAAATGTTTTGGTAATGATTTGGATTGTGGAATAAATGGCTTTGTGACTGTTTGCAGATGATACAAATATAGGTGGAGGGGCAGGTAATGAGGAGGAAATGGAGAGGCTGCAGAGAGCCTCAGATAGATTAGGAATATAGGAAACAAAGCGGGAAATGAAATATAGTGTTGTAAAGTATATGGTCATGCACTTTGGTAGAAGGAATAAAAGGCCAGACTAGATGAGCAGGCAGAGAAAAAGCAAGCAGGTGTTTCCCATTGAGGTTAGAAGAGATTTAAAAAAACTAGAGGACCTGGGTTAAGGTTAAAAGGGGAAATTTTTAAAGAGAATATTGGGGGAATATTTTCATGCAGAGAGCGGTAGGGGTGCGGAACGAGCTTCCAACTGAGTTTGTAGATGCAGGCTCAGTTTTGACATTTAAGAAGAATTTGGACAGTTACATGGATGGGAGGGGTATGGAGGGACATGGTCCAGGTTCAGGTCAGTGGGTCTATTGCAGAATAGTATTTTGACACAGGCTAGAAGAACCAAAGGTCCTGCTTCTGGGCTTCTATACGGTAGCTACTTGATTACCTTTCTAGAATCAACACACATTAAAGTTGTGTGGGAATATATCAGGCTTGTAGTTCTTCAGTAGAGCTTGGGCCCAATTATTACCAGTTTAGAAGAAATATTGAACTGAAGAAGATTACAATTGAATTTTCTACATAGAAATTGAGCATATCACTGACTACTAGAATTATTACTCCTCATTTTTTTTGTTGTCCTTGTGCCATCGAAGGAAGCTACTCGATCCATTGAGTTGAGGCCATTTCTCTGATCAATTGCATCAGTCTCCAAGTTCAAGTTTATTGTCATCTGATTGCACATATGCATTTACTACCCAACAAAACAGCATGTCTCTGGACCATACACAGACAAACAGTACACTCTACACACAAATGGCATGTATACATAGCGATGCAAAATAAATATATTTCAAAATATATTTTGATTCTAGGATTGTTCAACAGTCCCATTGCCTGCAAGAAGAAGCTGTTTCCCAGCCTGGGCATCCTGGTTTTTATGTTCCTATAACTCTTCCTTGAAGGTAGTGACTTAAAGATGCTGTGGGCTGGATGGTTAGGGCTCATCCCCTGAGTCCTCTTTTCACACCACTCCTTGCAGATATCATTGATAGAGGGAAGGGAGACCCCAGTGATCTTCTCAGCAGTTTTAATCACCCTCTGAACTGACCTCTGATCAGCTGCTTTGCAGCTATCATGCAGGATACCCTCTATTGTGCCCCTGTAGAACGTTGTTAAGACGGTGGCCGGGAGCATTGCCCTCCTCAACCTCCTTAGGAAGTTTAGGCACTGCTGCACTTTCCTGACTAATGAGGAGGTATTCTGAGTCCACGATAGATTGTCCTTTGAATGGTTGCCAAGGAAATGTTAAAGTTTTAAAATTGAAAAATAAAGCATCATCTCTCAACCTCTGATCCTAAATTTCATAAGATATTTATGGAAGATATGGAGCCATGTAAAGGGAGACTTTTCATTCTGTTTCAGTATCTATTTTCATACACAATTTCTGTGCAGTAAATAAATGATTCCTTCTAAGCTTCTTCAGTTCAATGCTTTTCAGCTGATTGCAATACATCTATCCAAGAAGAATTGAAGAATTTCACCCAAGGGCAGCTTGATTTAAATTTGTACTTGCCATTCATTACCAAGAAGACTGGTGCCATTTTAATGAGAATGAAAAGGACTAGCTTATTTTCACATTAACCCATTATATTCAAGATTCCTTTATTGTCATGTCATAAAACAGGTGGAATATTACGCAAAATCTGCTTTAAGGCAGACAGATTTGCCATCAGCAGAAATTGCCCAGTGCCTCTTACAATCAGAGAAAGAAAAGCATGAGGGTCCCCTAAGAGTCACCGAGGGTTCCCTCAGAGTCACTGAGTGTCTGTGGATTAGCCTCTAGTGCTCCCACAGCCACACAGACTCCAGCCCTTACCATCGGCAACCCAAGCTCCAGATCCAAGTTCCGACATGATCAAGAACTCTTTAGTAGCCTTGGCACCCTATTGCATCTCGGTTCTGATACCTGGTAGCCCGTCAGCCAGTCTTGAGCCAGTTTCCAGCAGCTGCCAATTTTTTTTATGCACTCAATTTTAGTTTAGCAATCCCAAGAAAACTTGGCCTCTTAACTTTATTCAGTTGTTTCTCTTTTCCACTTTTACAGATTTGAATCTTTAACTAACTTCATTACCAAAATTAAATGCAATTCCTAAAATTCAGTCTAACCAGAGTGATGTACCATGGCACAATTCTCATGCTTAAAGCTGCTTCATTTACATTTCGAACAATAATTTCAATGGAACAGTAATCAAATATGTTCTACAAATGGTTGATGATCTTATCTCCAAACTATTACCCTGGCAACAAAGACAAAAATACCTTCTATTTTGAATAATTTCATTCAACATCACAAAGATATTCTGGCATTAAGGTGGGATTCCTTGTGCAGAAAGGGAAATTGAGGAACAAGATATTGTGTGTCTTCTTAAAAACCCAAAATACTGATATTGTTGTTAATCTGAAATACAGAACCTGTTGGAATTAACACAGCAGTGTCGGTAGAATCTATGAAGATGGAGTTGATTTCACTCAAATTGCCTTTTGCTGATTGCAGACTCGGGAATCATCAAAAAATTCAAATCGCTATGTTATCACTTATTTTTTCTGATTTTCCACCAGTTAGGAGCATTGAATGTGACCTTCACGTTGATGGGCTTGAGCTGCCATAAGGTTTCTTGGTGAATGCTAGGAAGAAATTTGTATGGTGACTTGGTAACTGCTTCAATGGAACATAAAGGCTGCCAAAGGGTTGAGGGAAAATAGAAGGGCATGGCTAAAAATTAGTGGAGGAATGCAGAATCTCTCTGACAAGGTAGTTGAGGGAGAAATGGAGAGAGTGACAAAATGTTGTGGAGACTAATCTTTGATGAGAAATGATGTTATTGAAAGGCAAAGCAGAATCAAATGACTGCATGTCCTACTTCTGCTCCAATTCCTTAGTTATTTTCTTATTTATGTCAAAACAGGAGAATATAGATGTGGGGAGTGAGTGCTCATAAACTTGATGTTTCACTGAAGATCATTAAAAATTGCATAATGTGTCATTCCCGTCTTGGCTGGTAAACAAAATATATTTTCCAGAAGCAGTGGTAGACTTGGATAATTATAGGTTTCAGATAGGAGGTAGATAAGTATCTGGGTGGAAAGAACTTGCGGAGCTGTGGGGAGAATGGAACAAAATTTGACCAGACTTCAACCCATCCTCCAACCATTTATTGTAAATTAGAATGTTGTATTTCATTTTTTATGATTTCAGCCTATGAGACATAGGAACAAGAACAGGAACTACTGGATCTGGCCTGTCGACCCTGCTCTGGCTTTCAATAAGGTCATGGTTGATGTGGCCATGGACATCCAGGTGTACCCCTTAGCCCTTGATTCCTTTAGTATTCAAAAATTGATGTGCATCTTAAGTACATTTAATGAGGCTGCCTCTATTGCTTCAATGGGCAGAGAATTCTACAGATTTACTACTCTTTGTGAAAAGTTCACCATTATCTCCATCCATAATCTATTCCCCAAATTTTGAGACTATATCCCCAAGAACCTCTCTGGTCTAAATTCAATCCCTCTAGTAATGAAAGCTAACAACCCTTTGCTTTCTCCATTACCTGCTGATCCTGTAAAGTAATTTTATATGATCCACGAACATGCACTCCCATGCCTCTCTGCATCACAGCATGCAGTAATTTTCACCATTTAATTAGTGATCCGATTTACTATTTTTCTTTGAAAAGTGGATGATGTCCCATTTGTATCATTATTCTCTACCTGACTGATCCTTTGCCAGTTATTTAACTTCTTTATATTCTCCGCACAATTTGGTTTTCTACTCAATTTAGTGTAATCAGCAAACATAAATATGCTACACTTGGTCCCTCTCTAAATCATTACGTATACTGAGAATAGTTGTGGGCCCAGCACCACCCCTTGAAGAAGGGCTCAGGCCCAAAAATTGGTTATATATCTTTACCTCCAATGGATGTTGTGAGATCTACTGAGTTCCTCCAGCATTTCTGTATTGCTATTAATTACTGATTGCAATCCAGAGAAACTCAACTCTCTGCCTTCTATTGGTTGATTAATCCTTTAACCATGCTTATACATTGTCTCCAACTTGTGTAGTACCTTATTGAATGCCTCTGGAAATCTAAGTGACTACACCCCTCTGTTTCCCCTCTGTCCACTGCACTCATTTTATCTTCAAAGAAATTAGTTAAATGTGACTTTCCTTTCCTGAATCCATGCTGTTGTCTGATGGAACAATTTATATCTGGATATCTCACTATTTCTTCCTTAATGACAGCTTCAAGCAATTTCCCAGTTATGAACCTTAAGATCACTGGCCTATGGATGTCTTTACTTTACCTCAGTGGTGTTCATTTGCAAACCATAGGAAGCATTTTCTTTTCTTTCACAGCCTTGTAAGTAAAGTAGAATTGGGGCCTTCTAGTTTTCCTCTCCCATACTTGGGAGCTTCTGACTTTACCTTCATTTATTTCCCCTGCCCTGAAAATGTTGGTGGACATTCTCTGTCAACCACTGTGACCATCTTTGTGCTGTTGGTGTTTCCACAATGATGAGAAGTAGGGTGTCGTGAGGAATTTAACCCAATGACAACCTTACTCCCAGTGACAACCTTTCTCTCAGACACAGGTTTATGTTTGGGTCTGGTTGTTGTGAGGTAAAAATTATTTCCACTCTGACTTTCCATGTGATGAAGATGATCAGAAAAATATAATACTGAAGTCATCATTTGAATTGCTGTATCTTCTCCTGTTGATAATGGAGAGATTTTTGCCTTCACAGGATATTGACATTGGAGGTGCGACCAGCATTTGTTACCCATCCTAATTGCCCTTGAGAAGATGGTGCTGGGCCAGGTGCTTGAACCATTGCAGTTCAAAGGGTTCTGACATTGAAGAAGGAACAATGACATATTTCAAAGTTAGGAAACCAGATGGTTTTGAGATGAATATGAAGATACTGATGATTCTTTTACATGTTGTGGAAGTCATAGTGAAGGTGCTGTTGAAGGAAGTTTTTTGAGTTTGAGGAGAACATCTCAGAAATTATGCATTGCTGCAGCCACAATTGTGGTACTGTGGTAGTGGGAATCAAATTTCATTGTGGATGGGTACCAGCTTGCCTTAATCCAACTTTTCCAGTGGCTCATTTCAAGAGAAGGGTGGGGAAAGAGACTAATGAATTGGTTTTACCCCAAAATGATACACATTGACAGGCTGAATGGTTTCACTGTTGTAACCCATTTTATTTTTCTATTATTTGTAGTGTTTCACTTTGTTGGGAAGATGCTAGCATTTTCGTTGCAGTAGAAGTGAGGCTAGTTCTGGAACATACTTGTTAACATTATTGCATAGCTTTTGATGCATCCTGTGTGCTTGGCCACTGTTTTTTAATGAAAATATTATGTGGAATGAGCTAAATTGGCTGGGTAAAATAAATATACAGGTCCTCCATGATTTATGGACATATGAGTGAGCATTTGGGAAACTGGTGAGATGGATAGGGATGAATTTGCTGGCTGTTGAGGGGTTGCAGACATCTTCTGCTGGATAGGAACAAGGCATTTCCCTCCACCACCTCTCCGAGCCACAACAATCGGGGGCTGAGTCAAGCAGAACAGATCTGGAAGCACTGAGCAAATGCGCTCACATACTTTTCCCATGCCTGCTCACTCTCACAACACAATTGTTTCTGTGATCCTCTCTCTCGCAGTTTTTTTAAAATTATTTGCACCTTACGAATAGAATAGTAGAGCATGTGACAGACCCTTTGAGTCACGTTTCGGTGAATAGATAGGGCTCTGAACAGATCTGTGGAATGGAACACGATCATTATCTAGGGTATTTCTGTATGGGGCTTCTGGATAAAGATTGTTGGAAGGATTTGAATTATCCATTGCACTCATTAAAAATACTTTCATTACTGAAGATGGGGAAATTTTATGGAGTTTCCTCTCCTTATGGTTTTAATGAGATTCCAGAACTTAGCTGTATAAACAGTGTACATGTCCTGTGAAGCAAGTTCATCTTGTTATGCATCAATTTTGGTATCCTTGGCATTGCACTTGGAAGATCTTCCTGTTGAACATTGGTAAACTACTGTAGAGGTGTAGCCAGGTTCTAAAGTTAAGGGGACTGAACACATAAAAAAGGCACCAGGACACAGACCAGATGGTGAGTCAGTGGTTGAGTGGTTGAGTGGTGGTAGAATTGGACAGGAGTGGGGCAGGGAGGGTGGCAGTGGCATTGGACAGGGGGTTGTGAGGGGGAAGGGGGGTCCTCCTGTACAACCCCCTTCCCCAAGCTACGTCACTGAACTACTGGCTTGCTAGGATGTGCAAGATTGAAGGATGTGAAACGTGAAGGATGTGTAAGCCATGAGGTTGCTAATTGCAGTGGGTTAATGGTTCTTCTGTTGTTTATGGATGTGCCATTTTGAGTTGCTGGACCTGTTTTGAATTTGTATGTTTAATATCATGATTGGCCTGTTATCCTGAAATATGCTTGTGCTTTAGTTATTTTATAAATGAAGTTCAGTTCCAATATCAAGGCCTGAACTCATGTCAACTCAAAGTAAAGAGCAAAGTATTTTTGAGTTTTGTGTCCAATGCTATTCTTTGAGACTGTGAATATACACTTGTATGGATGACACATGTATTCAAAGTTAAAAGAAAGAACAAAGAAATTTCTGACCAACAACATTTTAAAATTTAATTTTTAAAAAAATAATAAAACAATGCAGTAAAACATCTGGATTCTGGCACCTATGAAGATCGGTAGATGCCGGATAAGTGAATAAGTGAATGGCCAACTAATGGAGAGGCCCAACAATTTTAAATTTCTGTATGATTTCACCTATTTATTTTTTGCAATTTTTATTTTGCTGGTTGCTTGAGGCTGCCAATTGCTTGAATTCTTGATAATAAGGTTTTTGTCTGTATAAGGAAAATTTAAAAAAACCTCAGACAATTGATTGAATTGTGAGATAACTTGTTTAAAGCCGTTTGATTAAATCTTGTGAGCAGAAGTTTTGTAGTTATCACTTGCTCCTTTTACTAGGAAATTTCATCGTAGAGGTTGTGTGTTTTTGCTTTCAGCATGTATATTATTCATTGCTGTATCTGACCCGACCTTGTTGGTTTTCGTGCAGTTGGATAATCATGTTGAGGAACTTTGGGGGACATCCGATGCGCTCTAGTATTTGCCAAAGCCCTTTCCTGCTCACGGTGTCGAAGGCTTTGGTGAGGTCAACAAAGGTGATGTAGAGTCCTTTGTTTTGTTCTCTGCACTTTTCTTGGAGCTGTCTGAGGGCAAAGACCATGTCAGTAGTTCCTCTGTTTGCGCGAAAGCCGCACTGTGATTCTGGGAGAAAATTCTCGGCGACACTAGGTATTATTCTATTTAGTAGAATCCTAGCGAAGATTTTGCCTGCAATGGAGAGCAGCGTGATTCCCCTGTAGTTTGAGCAGTCTGATTTCTCGCCTTTGTTTTTGTACAGGGTGATGATGGTGGCATCACAAAGGTCCTGAGGCAGTTTTCCTTGGTCCCAACAAAGCTTGAAAAACTCATGCAGGTTGGCATGCAGAGTTTTGCCGCCAGCCTTCCAGACCTCTGGGGGGATTCCATCCATACCTGCTGCTTTGCCACTTTTCAGTTGTTCGATTGCCTTATATGTCTCATCCTGGGTGAGGACCTCATCCAGCTCTAGCCTTAGGGGCTGTTGAGGGAGCTGGAGCAGGGCGGAATCTTGGACTGAGCGGTTGGCACTGAAAAGAGATTGGAAGTGTTCTGACCATCGGTTGAGGATGGAGATCTTGTCGCTGAGGAGGACTTTGCCGTCTGAGCTGCGCAGCGGGCTTTGGACTTGGGGTGAGGGGCCGTACACAGCCTTTAGAGCCTCGTAGAAACCCCTGAAGTCGCCAATGTCTGCGCTGAGCTGGGTTCGTTTGGCGAGGCTCGTCCACCACTCATTTTGGATCTCCCGGAGTTTGCGCTGAAGATGGCTGCATGTGCGACGGAAGGCTTGTTTCTTCTCTGGACAGGACAGCTTTGTAAGGTGAGCCTGGTGGGCAGCTCGCTTCTTTGCCAGCAGCTCCTGGATTTCCTGGCTGTTTTCGTCGAACCAGTCCTTGTTTTTCCTGGAGGAGAAGCCCAGTACCTCTTCAGTGGATTGCAGTATGGTAGTCTTCAACTGATCCCAGAGGGTTTCAGGGGACGGGTCCGTGAGGCGGGTTGCATTGTCGAGCTTTGCTTTGAGGTTTGCATGGAAGTTTCCTCTCGCTTCGTCTGACTGCAGGTTTCCAACATTGAACCTCTTTCTGGGGGCTTTACTGTTCCTGGGCTTTGGCTTGAAGTGAAGGTTGAGCTTGCAGCGAATTAACAATGGCGTGAAACAAGGCTGTGTTCTCGCACCGACCCTCTTTTCAATCTTCTTCAGCATGATGCTGAACCAAGCCATGAAAGACCTCAACAGTGAAGACGCTGTTTACATCCAGTACCGCACAGATGGCAGTCTCTTCAATCTGAGGCGCCTACAAGCTCACACCAAGACACAAGAGCAACTTGTCCGTGAACTACTCTTTGCAGACGATGCCGCTTTAGTTGCCCATTCAGAGCCAGCTCTTCAGCGCTTGACGTCCTGCTTTGTGGAAACTGCCAAAATGTTTGGCCTGGAAGTCAGCCTGAAGAAAACTGAGGTCCTCCATCAGCCAGCTCCCCACCATGACTACCAGCCCCCCCACATCTCCATCGGGCACACAAAACTCAAAATGGTCAACTAGTTTACCTATCTCGGCTGCACCATTTCATCAGATGCAAGGATCGACAATGAGATAGACAACAGACTCGCCAAGGCAAATAGCGCCTTTGGAAGACTACACAAAAGAGTCTGGAAAAACAACCAACTGAAAAACCTCACAAAGATAAGCGTATACAGAGCCGTTGTCATACCCACACTCCTGTTCGGCTCCGAATCATGGGTCCTCTACCGGCATCACCTACGGCTCCTAGAACGCTTCCACCAGCGTTGTCTCCGCTCCATCCTCAACATCCATTGGAGCGCTTTCATCCCTAACGTCGAAGTACTCGAGGTGGCAGAGGTCGACAGCATCGAGTCCACGCTGCTGAAGATCCAGCTGCGCTGGGTGGGTCACGTCTCCAGAATGGAGGACCATCGCCTTCCCAAGATCGTGTTATATGGCGAGCTCTCCACTGGCCACCGTGACAGAGGTGCACCAAAGAAAAGGTACAAGGACTGCCTAAAGAAATCTCTTGGTGCCTGCCACATTGACCACCGCCAGTGGGCTGATATCGCCTCAAACCGTGCATCTTGGCGCCTCACAGTTTGGCGGGCAGCAACCTCCTTTGAAGAAGACCGCAGAGCCCACCTCACTGACAAAAGGCAAAGGAGGAAAAACCCAACACCCAACCCCAACCCACCAATTTTCCCCTGCAGCCGCTGCAACCGTGTCTGCCTGTCCCGCATCTGACTTGTCAGCCACAAACGAGCCTGCAGCTGACGTGGACTTTTACCCCCTCCATAAATCTTCGTCCGCGAAGCCAAGCCAAAGAAAGATGTATATTATTGTTTTTTTTTTCAGTTTTGGGTTAAAACAGGTATTAATAGGTTTAGTGATAGATTGTGTGCCTGCTCTCTTCTATATTCCAGACCTCTAAGTCGATTCTATTTACAAGTTCCATCACTTAGAAGGAAAGTGGTTTATTTTTAATAAATGCAAAATGTTTATATCGATACAATGAAGGTCTTAAAAACTGAGTGCTTGCATAGTATAATCCAAAATCACATCTTTACATCCATAACAAAAATCGAACATGCCCTTATTTCTCATAATTGACTATCGATTTCTTGTGTACTCAGAATAAGGATTGCATCGAATATTAAATCAGAATATCAGCAAAACAATACATTTATGAAAATTAGTAAATGTCTACGTCAGTTTGATTTTCCTTTTAGATTAGTTTGAATAGAAATAAAGATTGGACATGGTGTGAAATAGCCTATAGATTTGTTCCTTTTTTTTTGCCACTTACAAGGATCAATTTCATCCCCTTTTTATGTTAACAGATTATGTTTCAAGTATAGACCTCAAAAGCAACAGCTAGATCAGTGTTGCGCGTCCGTCATGAAGTAACAGATACAATCGTGTATGCAATAGATCACAGCTGGTTACTTTTTAAACTATTTTATAAGATCTTTAAATACTTCAACTAAGAGGATATTTACATATCGAGAGCTGTTAATGACCTTTTTTCTGTTTTTATTACCCTGGATATATGAAATAATCTTTTTTTTGCATCTGATTTTTGTGAGCTAAATAGGTTATCAATGCAAACCATGAGAAGGTGTAGGAAGAGTTATTTTACTTGATTTAGACATCTGCAACAAATTTGGTGGATGTTTAATTATTTCTTGTCACCTTAAGCAGATGAAATCACATATTTCTAGTCTTTTAGGACTGAAATTTTTGTTTGACTCTTTGCGTATAATATGAAATGGAAGTGATCCATGTTAAAATCTAATTTCAAAATATTAGAGCTTGGATTTACAAATGTCCATAATTAATCATTGAGTTTCCTTTGAAAGCAAAGGTTAATAATTTCAGACAGTTAACTTCAGCGTGAAATATTACTCTTCAAATAATTGAAGTTGACCTTTTCTTTATAATGGAAATAAAATGCAGCTGTTGCATGATTATTAAGGCACTTCAGCAGATAATTATAGATGAGGTTTATGATGAATCTAATATAATCACTTACTGCAATTAATTTTTTCTTTGCTGTTAGAGCCCTCAACACGGTGGATCCTCAACATCTCTGGCATCCACCAAAGTTTGTAGTTCCATAGATGACAATGATGGGCCAGTTGGTGAAGGTATAAATCTTAGATCTCTGTAGATTAACATTCTTTTAACATGTAGTGTTGTAACATTGATTTATTATAGTATCCTTTTTATAGTTTATTTTAGATGTCTGTTGTTGTGGGTGCTGGGCCCACAACTATTCACAGTATATGTCCGTTGCAATTAATTGCTGGGAAGGTTATTTTATAAGGAACATTTTATAGAAGTCTCTAAAGCCCAAAATAACAGCTGCTAGAAATCTAAAGTTAGAACAGAGAAAATGCTGGAAAATTTCAACAGGTCAAGCAACATCTGTGAAGAGAGAAGGAGAATTGATGTTTCTTATTGATGACCTTTTATTACAACTGGGAAGGTTACTTTTTAAAAAAAAAAGATTTATGTTACAGTGAAAAGAGCAAAGGGTGTTTGCAAATTTATCTTTATGTGATTATTCTATTGTGCAGTCCTATTTGTTTGCTTATTTATACATTCCCTCAATTTTTAAAGTCGTCTTACAAAATTTTAAACACTGATGAGATGATGTCGATCAATAATTAGAATTTAATGTTTTTGGGAAGAATACTTTATGTGTGTCAAAGTACCTTACTATGGCAAAATAAATGTTTATTGATCATAAAACATTAAATAGTTCACATTTTAAGACACTACATTTTATATTTAAAATATTTTAGCTTAGAAATCATTGCTGACTATGTCCACATATTTGAATTTACCTTTCCTTGACTTTATTATGTTAAAGGTTATAAAACCATGTTGCCTGGTTGGCACCTGCATTAAAATGGAATATACAAATTTTTCACAATTGTAACCAATAGTTATTTCAAGCCTTTATCTTTACATGATAATCAAGGCATTGATATTGTTAACTCGTATATATTCTTGCAGAGGTTGTGGAGGAGGTGTTCCAGGTGCCAGCATCTATAGCTGAACGGTACAAAGTTGGAAGAACAATAGGGGATGGAAATTTTGCAATTGTGAAAGAATGCATAGAAAGGTTAGTATGTAAAATAGACATTATCATATATTGTTCTATTGGATTTTCCGGATTGGTGTACTTGAGGAATTGGTGACTAATGAGTGTTAGAAAGGGCAGGAAATTAGTTACTTCATATCTCCTTTTGAGGTGCAGTTCAAGTATATTTAAAGGAGTTGGAAACATCTTGCCTTTAGTGCAAGTTCCTGAAGGTAGCTAACATGAAGGCCTTTGATTTGACCTCATGATCTCAACCATCTGACAGATTAATTGGATCACAATTGAAGCATTTTGCAATGTCTCCTTCATTGCCTATGAGTGATCAGAAAAGATTGGCTTTGTTTTTTGCACTAGGCATGCGTATGCTGGCATGAGACATTGCCGGATGATTTTCTCCTTGGGGTTGATCCCAGGGTGAGGCTTTGGGGAGTATTGAATGGTAGACAATTGAGGAGTGCAGAGCAACAAAGGGATTGAGGAGTGATGGTAAATAGTACCCTCAAGGCTGATACTCAGGTAGTTGGTGTGGTGAAGAAGGCATTTGGAATGTTGGCCTTCATAAATCGGAGTATTGAATTCAAGAGTAGGGAGGTTATGATGAAATTGTACAAGGCATTGGTGAGGCCAAATTTGGAGTACTGTGTACAGTTTTGGTCACCAAATTATAGGAAAGATATAAACAAAATAGAGAGAGTGCAGAGAAGGTTCACGAGAATGTTGACAGGATTTCAGAGTCTGAGTTCCAGGGAAAGGTTGTGCAGACTGGGGCTTTTTTCTCTGGAGCGTAGAAGATTGAGAGGGGACTTGATAGAGGTGTTTAAGATTTTGAAAGGGACAGACAGAGTAAATGTGGATAGGCTTTTTCAATTAAGAAAGGGGGAGATTCAAACTAGAGGACATGGTTTAAGATTGAAGGGGGAAAATTATAAGGGGAACATGAGGGGAAATTTCTTTACGCAGAGGGTGGTGGGGATGTGGAATGAGCTTCCG
Source organism: Narcine bancroftii (assembly GCF_036971445.1). NCBI lineage: Eukaryota > Metazoa > Chordata > Chondrichthyes > Torpediniformes > Narcinidae > Narcine > Narcine bancroftii. The sequence continues at coordinate 184,391,950 of NC_091475.1, read as the reverse complement.
GCAGACGTGGTCGAGGAGGGATCATTGGTTACATTTAAGGAAAGACTGGATCGTTACATGGATAGGAGGGGACTAGAGGGGTATGGACCTGGTGCTGGTCAGTGGGACTAGGAGGGTGGGGATTTGCTACGGCATGGACTAGTAGGGCCGAACTGGCCTGTTCTGTGCTGTAAGTGGTTATATGGTTAAGATGGTGTGAGGGTGAGGTGATGTAATGGCAGTGCATCAGGGCCATGTAATTGCCCAAACAAGGAGCTCCTTCATTGATGATCCCCTCATTGAAGAAAATATAACCCACTCTTTTTTAACCACATGATTATATTCCACACATTATTTAAAAATTGTGTTTTCAGGATCTGCAGATTTAATTAGATTTAATTCTGATTGCTCAGCAGTTGCAATTTACTTTTTTACTTGTTCTGTGCAATTATTTAAATGTTTTATTTTGCTTCTTTTTTCATCAGATCAACCAGCAGAGAATATGCTTTGAAAATTATTAATAAAAGCAAGTGTAGAGGAAAAGTGAGTACCAAATGAATTATTTTTCTCTTACACTGCTACTGTTTGCAAATATTGAACTGACTTTTCCTGAGTGGGATTTATTACCCTGTTCATCATTCATCAGAATTTCTCCAGGAGATCAACAATGACCTGAGTGGTGACAGGTCCTTGAGAAATGTGAGTGAATGACATGTGTAGGTTTTAACAAGGCCCACACACAAAACTTGTTTTGAATAATGTCAACATACAGCAAAGCTCCTTCCTTTGCATTGTTGTCTGTCAAAACCATCAGGGTCTTCACTAGCCCAGTTCTGATGGGAATTGTAAACTTGGAAATCCTGAACTTGCCATCTGAGCTCCAATGATCATCTCCCTCTGAAAGAAGGGAAGTTGAACTTGGTTGGGATGGCGGTGCATTTAGATTAAGGAAACACAGCTTTAGATTCTGTATTTTGCCAGAAAGGGCACATTGATTTCCCTAAGCATTGAGAGCTGCAAAAGATCTACAGTGAGTGGCTGAGGATCACAGTGCCTTCTTCCATAGGGTTGTCTCTGATTTTCTGTATCCAGCTGCCTGCTTTCCATTGTACCTCATCACTCCCTGCTCTGATTTGTAGAAGCTGTCAGTGTCTGCAGTTTGGTAGGAACCCACTCTCCATCATACCTCATTGCTCTCTGATCCCAATTCACAGAAGCTGTCAGTTACTGACAGTGCTCGTAAACGCAGAGCCCAAAGTGAACCCTGCCTTATGCAGCAGCTGCCTTTGTTCCACCAAATTCACACAATCCGTGCAGGTCTCCCTGAGCTGAGAAATTGAGGCCTGCCTGCCTCTCCTGTTACAACACCCGCCTCCTGATTTAACCTCAATTGACATAACCATTTACCAACTATTTGGTAAATGGGAGGCATGGCCTTGTCCCTCCACTCTGTCCTGACCCACCTGGAGAACAACACCTCAGCCAGGGTGCTGTTCATTGATGGCTCAGCATTTAATACGATGATACTTAAGAGGCTTATGGAGAAGCTGTGCTCACTGGGACTCAACATTCCTCTCTGTAACTGGATTCTGGACTTCCTAACAGAAAGACCACAGTCTGTCCGGATTAGCATCAAGCACCATCACTGATGTACCTCAGTACTATGTACTCAGCCTACTCTTGTTTGCGCTACTGAACCACAACTGCATCACCAGATCCGGCTCCAACAGAGTATTCGTTTGCTAATGACACAACGGCCGCATCAGGCAGCAATGATGAGTCGCACTACAGAGAAGAGGTGGAAAATCTCGTGAAATGGTATGAGAATAATAACCTGAGTCTCAACATGGACAAGACGAAGGAGATGATTGTAGACTTCAGGATCAGGGTCGACCATTCTCCACTACACATTAATAGCTCAGCAATGGAGAGATAGTAGAAAACACCAGTTTCCTCGGAGTCCACTTAAGAAGTGACCTATCCTGATCCATGTAACATCTCACTTGTCAGGAAGACTGAAGCAGGCAAAAGATTACCGGCCACATCCTGTCAACTTTCCACAGGAGATCTATTGAAGGCTGGTTCCATCACAGTGTAGTATAGTTACTGTAGAGCATCAGATCGGAGGTCAATCCACAAGGCTATAGGTGTGGTAGAGAGTATCATTGAGGTCTCCCTGCCCCCCATCAATGTGATTTATTGGGACTGCAGTCTAAAAAGGGCTCGCAAAATCAGTGAGGACCTCTACCACCTTGCACGTAGCATCTTTCAGCTATTCCCATTGGGAAAGAGATGCAGGAGTATCAGAGCCAGAACCACCAGGCTGAGGAACAGCTTCTTCCCAAGGGCAGAGGGGCCACTGAATGACTGCTCAAACCAACCCTCCGTCACTCAACTATTTATTTAACAATATTTATTCAAGTTAATATTTGTTTATGCATACTCTGCATAAAAATTATTTATCTGTATGTGTGTTTTGTCTGTATGTGTGCTTGCAGTGTGCTGCACTGAGGACCAGAGAACACTGTTTCATTGGGTTATACTTGTACAATCAGATGATAAATAAACATGAACTTGAACTCTCAGGTTAACCACAACCACAGTTTCTGCCGCAACTACTTCCCAACTTCACTGTCTCTGCCATAGCTGTGAAAGCCACCCAACTATTTCTGTGTATGGCTCCCTGGGTAGATGCTCAGAAGGCTGAGCAGTACCACAGGCCAGATCCCAAAGCTAATGTGGATGTGGCAGGAGCTGCAGCCAAGTCCACGCCATGTTCTCTCAGCCCAGGCTGGAGGATCGGAGAGTATATGGAAATATCCCCAGGCAAGACAGCTCAAGCAGTTGTATTAACTCTGGTTCTTTCTCCACACATGCTAACTGACCAGCCGAGCATTTTCCATTTTTATTTCAGATTTCCAGCACGTGCAATGAGTTTTTTAAATGAGAGGTTATGTTACTCTTTAATTATTTTTGGTTTCTTTAATGCTACCTTTGAGTACTTTAAGTCTGTATTTTTTTTAGTTTAAAACTACGCTGTATTTTAATTGAACTTTTATGACTTTTAAGATGAGAGACATCAGAAATATTTATATTTCTCTAAAGCTGCTGTCTGCCAAAGGTAGTTTAAGTTCTACATTGTGATGTCAATCTGTTATATTGTTTGAGTCCCTACCCCCAATAAGACAGTGGGATGTGGCCTGTGAGACAGCTTCTCTGCACCTAACTGAGGTTTGGAAAGAGGGCTGTCACCAGGCAGGGAGGCCTGCACCAGCAAATTTTGAGCCATTGTTCCTGAATTTTCAAGGTGTTCAAATGTATAAGAAATTAAAAATTTGGCTAATGATTTTTAAAAATGTAATTAAATTTAAATTCAAAATTATGATGACATTTTAAAGTGAATGGACTTGTGTCCAGCCCAAAAACTGAGAGTAGATGCTGGTAAATTCCAGCAAGCTTGTGCTTGTCCATTAAACTTTATTGGAAGTGCAGCAATAGTACACAGCTGGTAAGTGACTGGTGGAGCTTGACTGATCCA